>NC_047120.1:63259096-63585322 GCF_902500255.1 Thalassophryne amazonica | reverse complement strand
CCACCACACTTTAGTGGAGCCCACAATATCAAGGACTTCCATCCCAGAGCCCCCCTCCTCTCTCCCCGCCCTCACAGCTCTGCATATTTATGAAGATGAGGTGCGAAAGCAGTTTAGGAACGTAAAAGCTTGCAAAGCTCCTGGGCCAGATGGTGTCTCACCTGCCACTCTGAGACAACTGTGCTAATGAGCTTGCCCCAGTGTTTACAGACATATTCAATTCCTCACTGGAGGCTTGCCACGTGCCTGACTGTTTCAAAACCTCCATCATTGTTCCTGTTACCAAGAAACCGAGGATCACTGGACTCAGTGACTACAGACCGGTGGCACTGACTTCTGTAGTCATGAAGTCATTTGAGCGTCTGGTTCTGTCCCACCACAAATCTCTCACAGCCTCCCTCTTGGACCCCTTGCAGTTTGCTTACAGAGCCAATCTGTGGATGACACCATCAACCTGGCTTTGCACTTCGTTCTGCAGCATCTGGACTCCCCGGGAACCTATGCTAGGATCCTGTTTGTGGACTTCAGCTCTGCCTTCAGTACCATCCTCCCAGATCTTCTCCAGGCTAAGCTTTCCCAGATGAATGTGCCTGATTCTACCTGCAGGTAGATTGCCAACTTCCTGAAGGACAGGAAGCAGCACGTGACTCGGACTCCCGGACCACCAGTATCGGTACTCCTCAGGGCTGTGTCCTCTCTCCTCTGATTTTCTCCCTGTACACCAACTGCTGTACCTCTGATCACCAGTCTGTCAAGCTTATCAAGTTTGCAGATGACACCACCCTTACCGGACTCATCTCTGAAGGGGATGAGTCTGCCTATAGGCTGGAGGTCCAACGACTGGTGTCCTGGTGCAGCTATATGAACTTGGTGCTGAACACCGGGAAGACAGTGGAGATTATTGTGGACTTTAAGATGAACACAGCCCCTCTCCCCATCATTACCCTGGCAGACACCCCCATCACCATAGTGGACACCTTCTGTTTCCTGGGAATCACTCTAACCCAGGACCTCAGGTGGGAGTCCACCATTACTTCTGTTGTCAAGAAGGCCCAGCAGAGGATGTACTTCCTGCGGCAGTTGAAGAAATTCAACCTGCCAGAAAGGATCATGGTGCAGTTTTACATTGCCATCATTGAGTCCATCCTCACCACCTCCATCACCGTATGGTATGCTGGAGCCACCACCATGGACATACAGAGACTACAGCGCATTATACGCTCTGCCGAGAAAGTGATTGGCTGCAACCTTCCATCTCTTCAGGACCTGTACACCTCCAGGACACTGGGGCATTCAAGTCGGATCAGACCTGATCCTTCTCACCCTGGATATAGCCTTTTTGACCTCCTCCCCTCAGGCAGGAGGCTACGGTCGCTTCGGACCAGAACCTCCCACCATAAGAACAGTTTTTTCCCCTCTGCTCTTAGCCTCATCAACAAGACCTTTTAGAACTCTAGATTGTTGCTATCACCATTTATTTATCTTAGCTCATACATTCTGTACATTTTGTAACATTGCTATAGTGTTAAGTTTTATTATATATTACTTGTTTTACTACTCTTTTTTAATGTTAGCACCAAGTACCGCAGCAATTTCCTAATGTTATGAACTTGTTCACTCATATGGCAATAAAACTTTTCTGATTCTGATTCTGGAAACATTTTATTTGAATTTAATTTTTATTTATATTTTAACTAATTTATTCAATTATATTTAGAACACTGTATTATGTATTTTAGTGCTATTTATTGCAATTGCTGCATTTATTGATTATTCTGTTTTAATGTGAACAGCACTTTGGTCAACCCCACTTTTTTTTAAATGTGCTCTGTAAATAAAGTTTGAGTTGAGTTGAGCTTGTGGGCATTGAAGATATTGAAAATAAGGTCAGCACAAACTGAATCATGTTCTTATGCATGTATACTACTGCTGCCCACAAGTGAAGAAAGCTGCAGCGTGAGCGTGCCCGTCTGCTTGGTAGACAAGTCCATTAGCAGTGTTGTGGGCCACGGAGCGTTCCCTTATCGTGCACTTGTTTTGTGGAATGATCTCCCTGCAGAGATAAAAATCAGATGCTGCTTTGTTGTGATTTGGCGCTATATAAAATGAAAAATTAAATAAATTGAAATTGCTGTGGGGACTGAGATGTGATCATGTTAATTGTAGATCAAAAATGTGATTGTGCTAATTTCACTCCAGTGCAGGGATGATGAGCTGAGCACACCCGTAACAGCCAAATACAACGAGACAAGGTGGACTGAGTGAAGCCAATCAGTGTAATAATTAACTTGTAATGCTGTAACAGTAACTGCAGTGTACACTGAGGAAGCAGGCAGAATTCATGCACCAAGTGTTTTTTGAAAGAAAACAAATGACATGCCTTTTAAGGTGAAGTACAACCATGCAGGTCAAGTCAAATCACACGTGCTCCACCACTGATGCACCTGCATACTGGATCACATCCGTAGAACAAACCACATGTCCAGAATGTCATAGCTGATCTTCCCTCACTATGCAAGTGATCCTCCTCATCAGAATCTCACTAAGAAACTGCTTTAAAAAAAAAAAAAAAAAAAAAAAATCATAAACTCATTCCAGTGATACTCAAAGATCCCCCAAAGAGACGTGGTACCAAAGACATCCAGCCGTCACGTTGAGTCTCACAACCACACAGTAAGACATGGAGTACAAGGACCCTAAAGACTTAGACCTTCATTCTGCAGTAAAGATGGTTCATCATTGAATTCCCCCAAACATATATTCACAGGTCTCATCTCAGAAACAATTAGCTCTGGAAACACTTGACTGAAATAGCAGCAGTGAGAGTAATAAAAAAAAAATAATAATAATAATAAAAAAAACAGAGAAAAAGGTGGCAGTATTGAGTATTTCACTGTATTGAGGATTTAAATACCAAAAAATAAAACTGTACATGGTGCATTCACTGCACTGATGAGTTTCAGAATGCTTTTTTTTTTCAAGTTTGTTAACCTCCACTCACGAACAAGCTGCGGCTGATGTTTTACGGAACCATTGCGTTGAAGAACTGCAGAGGAATGGTCTATTTGAAGAGTTTCAGTCAGGTTTTAGAATTCATCATAGTACAGAAACAGCATTAGTGTTGTGTGGGCCGCTGAAGAGGAGGTACTGCTGGCCCACCACCACCAGAGGGCGCCCTGCCTGGAGTGCGGGCTCCAGGCACCAGAGGGCGCTGCCGCCTCACAGGAGCAGCCAGGGTGACAGCTGTCACCCATCACCTGCGACAGCTGTCATCAATCATCGGATCTGCAGGGATATATCAGCAGGACGGCATCTCCACCTCATTGCCGAGATATCGCACTACCAAGGAGGTAACGAACTCAGCCAATCATTCTGTTGATTAAAACCTTAATACCTTGTTGCTTGTGTATAGGACAGCTGAAGACTGTGTTGGACGTTATTGGATAAGTACTCACATTCCTACACTGCAGTATTGTATCTGACAAGAGGTGGAGGTGGTGTTTCCACCCTACGTGTTGCTGGGTGCAGCCGCACCCACATTTGACTGTTTCTGTTCCTCGCCAGCAGTACCGGATCCGACGAGCAGAGGCAGTGGCCACCTGGGAGTTCGGGACTTGGCGGCTCCAGTATTCCCGGGGTTCGGTGGCGGTGGAAATCGGGTGGTTCCGGTTCGACTTGGACAGATGTCTCCTACCTTCGAGCCTGCCCACACGACACCATTGGAATTCGGCTTGTTCCCGAAATTGTAATCAGTTGTGTTTGTTGTGCAAGTTTCACAACAGTAAAGCTTTGTTATTTGACTTTCTCCATTGTCCGTTCATTTGCGCCCCCTGTTGTGGGTCCGTGTTCCTACATTTTCACAACAATTAGTGAAGGTTACAAATGATCTTCTTATGGCCTCAGACAGTGGACTCATCTCTGTGCTTGTTCTGTTAGACCTCAGTGCTGCTTTTGATACTGTTGACCATAAAATTTTATTACAGAGATTAGAGCATGCCATATGTATTAAAGGCACTGCGCTGCGGTGGTTTGAATCATATTTATCTAATAGATTACAATTTGTTCATGTAAATGGGGAATCTTCTTCACAGACTAAGGTTAATTATGGAGTTCCACAAGGTTCTGTGCTAGGACCAATTTTATTCACTTTATACATGCTTCCCTTAGGCAGTATTATTAGACGGCATTGCTTAAATTTTCATTGTTAGGCAGATGATACCCAGCTTTATCTATCCATGAAGCCAGAGGACACACACCAATTAACTAAACTGCAGGATTGTCTTACAGACATAAAGACATGGATGACCTCTAATTTCCTGCTTTTAAACTCAGATAAAACTGAAGTTATTGTACTTGGCCCCACAAATCTTAGAAACATGGTGTCTAACCAGATCCATACTCTGGATTGCATTACCCTGACCTCTAGTAATACTGTGAGAAATCTTGGAGTCATTTTTGATCAGGATATGTCATTCAATGCGCAATGAGGTTTCTTCCTATTAAAAGGGAGTTTTTCCTTCCCACTGTCGCCAAGTGCTTGCTCACAGGGGGTCGTTTTGACCGTTGGGGTTTTTACGTAATTATTGTATGGCCTTGCCTTACAATATAAAGCGCCTTGGGGCAACTGTTTGTTGTGATTTGGCGCTATATAAATAAAATTGATTGAAATTGATTGAAGACAGAGCTGAGCCAGAAGGCAAGACTCTCAATTTATCACTCAGTTTATGTTCCCATGAGCCATAGGTGATGATGCAGCTAGAAAGAGTTCGAGGACTTAGCTGAGGATAGGGAAGTGCGGGATGAGTTGCTTGTTTTGACTGCCATCGCGACCCAGACCCAGATAAGCAGCAAAAAATGAATGAATGAAGTTTAACTTATAGGGAAGTGCGGGATGAGTTGCTTGTTTTGACTGCCATCGTGACCCAGACCCAGATAAGCAGCAAAAAATGAATGAATGAAGTTTAACTTATAGGGAAGTGCGGGATGAGTTGCTTGTTTTGACTGCCATCGCGACCCAGATAAGCAGCAAAAAATGAATGAAGTTTAACTTATAGGGAAGTGCGGGATGAGTTGCTTGTTTTGACTGCCATCGCGACCCAGATAAGCAGCAAAAAATGAATGAATGAAGTTTAACTTATAGGGAAGTGCGGGATGAGTTGCTTGTTTTGACTGCCATCGCGACCCAGATAAGCAGCAAAAAATGAATGAATGAAGTTTAACTTGCAGAAGAATTTTCAAAGGAAGAGTAAAACCACGAATATTCTTCAGTTTGACATAAACACACAAATCCACATGTTGTTTGCGTGTTTCCATGTGTATGATTTTGTGACAACTGAACTATCAACAATCTGAAATAGCAATCTCAAATGGCTCGTATTTGCAGCCAAGATGTTCTTGACTTTGGAGAGGAACCCTCCAGCCCCACCGTTATGCTGAAGTCTTGCTTGTGAACTTTAGTGTTTGTGTAAATGACTGAACAGTCAGAATGACGAGTGTCACAATACTGATGCTGTATCCTGCGCACAGTCAGAGCGTTACGGCCCTTTAACTGCTCAGAGGAGCTGCACCTGGAAACTCATGGAGTCATGCTTGATCGCAGGCTTTGGCCGTTGCGCTTCTACAGTCACAAGTCTGCAGAAATGCAATTTGAATGAAGCTTCCTGCTGCCTTCACTCTTCCTTTTTTCCCATGACCTTTTGTGTAACGTTTAATATTGACGATGGGCACTTTGGACGGCTCGTCGCACTAATAAAAACGTCACAAAACCCATCAGGATTCACATCCTGGCAACTGTGCCTGTTTTAAATTATACCCAGTATCACGGATATATTTCACTGTGGAAAACACTGATTGGTGAACCTACACACAAAGGCGCCCCAAAAGTCATGCTGCTAGTGAGACTAAAAATAAATAAAATCCGGGCCAACAGTTGAAGGCGTCTGCCCATCTGTGCTGCTGGAACACAGCTCCACTCAACAGTCTGACCACAACATTCAGTTCTAAAGAAGACTCAGGGGGTAGCACCAAAAAAGATCACATGAAAATATATATAAGCCACACTCCTGCTGAATAATACTAAAATGTCAAATGATTCATAAGTCACGCTCAGTCGTTACATTGCTGTTTGCTCTTATGTGAAAATAACAGTTTATTTTGATTGAATCATTGCAGCCGATCTGCTCTGTGCCAGTCTGATCTCATCAGATCTCAGAAGCTAAGCAGTGCGGGACCTGGTTAATACTTGGATGGGAGACGTCTTTGGAACACCAATGGCTGTGTGCGTTTCTCCAGGTGACACTGGAGTTGCTGTATCCGCTGTGGCGACCCTGAATACAAAACAGGAGCAGCCGAATGGACAACAACAACATTTTGATTGAATCATTCATTAATTTTCTACCACTTATCTGGGTCTGGGTTGTTGTTGTTGCAACAGACCAGGCAGCTCATCCCACACTTCCCTATCCTCAGACAAGTCCTCTAACTCCTCCTGGGGGATCCCCAGGTGTCCCAAACCAAATAGGAAGTATAAACCCTCCTGCTGCTTTATCCTCATTGGTTCCTTTGAGGTTTAGAGATACCTTGGAAGAGTTTATGGAGTCATGAGGTCACTGGACCGAGGTGTTTGACGACAGTGATACCTGTTGAGGAGAACAAAGGTCCAAGTCTTTAAGGTCCTGGTGTTTGGTTGTGAGACTTGGATTTGAGTCAGTGATTTAAGGTGGTGTTTGGTATTCTTGGGTACGGCTGGAATGACTTTGCGTTCATCAAGTGGTTGCTTAAGATGAGGATTTCCACTTGCCACATTCCCTTCTTCAATCACGGATTTTCAGTAAACTTCACATTCTTATTGAGGAATGGGTTTATTATGAAAGTAATCACTTTAATTGAATCATAATTTATGTATCTAATTCATCATTGCAGCAATAATGTTGATTAAATCCACGATCTGTCAAACCATCAGACCAGCTTTCAGTGTTTCCACCAATTTTCATAAAAATTTGTTCAGTGTTTTGTGACTAATGGAACAGAATCTGGTTGTTGCTGATGTGGTTTGATTTGAGGCCGTGCAGAGTTCACTGCACACACATTAAAGTCTTTGTTGACGTTGTCGCCGTGACAGCGTTTTATCTTGTCAGGATGCATCTCGTCTGCTTGCTGAAGGTCGTTTGTCTGTTATGGAGGCTTACACAGTCTGCACAGCAAAGGTTGGACTGGGGCACGTGTTTGTGTGCACACGTGAAATTAGAGCGTCGCCAGTCCTGCTACTGCTTCCAAAGTAAAGAGAGACCATCTGCCACATTAAAAAGCTGTTTGGTGAAAGGGAATCCTCTTCTTGTGCATGTCTAGGCTCCCAAGGAGACGTGTCCTTCATATCCGAGGACGACTTTGCACCCTGACAGGACACCCTGTCTCCGGATCATGCTTTTCATTCCTCCAACTTCTTTTTGTTGGTCCTATTCTTCCCTTTGATACAAGACATGCTCGATCCAGCTGGATGTGGAAACCAAACTGTGGACTTTCATGTGTCTGGGTTAGTCTGTTTCTGAGTCCCATTGGTTTTAATTGAGCTCTTGATTTTTGCACATGATTATGTACTGATACTGGTGAAGTTGTGGTTTGCATTAAAAAAGAAAAACAGTTTTAAAAATCTGTCAGTCTCAAACAGACATCAATAGATGAATTGAGGCTATATCTGAGGTTCTGTGGACGCTGGACTGGACCATTGTGGTGACTGACAGAGCTGAGCCCGTAGGCAAGGCTCTTGATTTAGCAATCAGTTTACATTCCTATCTTCACCTGTGGTCATACGTTTTGGGTAATGACCGAAAGAACAAGATTATAGATACATGTGGTGGAAATGAAATTCATTCGTCGGGTATCTGGTTGAGAATATCTAGGAGTGACTCTAAGTAGAGCTTTTTCACCTCGAATGGAGCCAACTGAACTGGTTCAGGCATCTGTCGAGGATGCCCGCTGGTCATCTCCCTTGGGAGGTCTCCCAGGCACATTCACCTGGGAGACAGCCCTGGGGAAGACCCAGGACACATGGGAGGGATTATATTTCCCAGCAAGCCTGGGAACGCCTTGTGATCCCCCAGGAAGAGTTAGAGGACTTGACCACGGATAGGGAAGTGTGAGTTTTGCTGCTTGGTCTACTACCACCACGACCCAGACCTGGATATGGACCAGAAAATGCATGAATAATTTCATTCTTAAAAATGGATTCAGTAAAAGAAATAAGGGTTACATAATTCAACATTTTCCTAAAATTCCAAACTTGAGTATCTGAATCCTGGTTAACATGGTGTAGTTCTAGAAATAACAACAGCCATAAACTTGTGTGCCTTTGACACCTTCTGTTACTGGAAGTAATACAAGTACAACACAAAGTAGCATCCAAACTGAATACCTGATGCTGGCATCGGCATCCTACATCCTAAAACAATCATAGACTCTGTTATTTTGTTTCCAATATAAATACAAGCAGCTGTATAAAATGTCTGTAAATCTATGCAGAAAAAAATGTAATTCCTGAATGGTCAATGTGATATTTTTTTGTTAAACTCTTTGAATTAAAACTAAAAGTCAACACTAGAAGAACTTTTGGATTGTTTCTGTTGTGTATTCAGTTTCTGAATCAACCCAATGTATGCTGTTGTGAAAGTAGTGACACGGACCCACAACAGGGGGCGTAAATGAATGGACAATGGAAGGAGTCAAATTATAACACTTTACTGGTGTGAATGTCACAACCAAACACAGCAGAATCAGAATGTGCAACAGTCAATTAATACAGGTGTCGTGTGGGCAGGCTCGACGATAGGAGACGCCCGTCTGGAAACGAACCGGAACCACACGATTTCCACCGCCACCTGAGCCCGAGGAATACTGGAGCCGCCAAGTTCCGGAGTCCCCAGGTGGCCACTTTCCCGGAGTGTCGGATCTAGTACTGCTGGCAGAAAGCAAAAGACAGTCAAAGGGTGGGTGTGTGAACACCCAGTAACAATGGTGGGAATGCCACCTCCACCTCTCACTCAGCGCGTTGCAGCGGTCTTAGATGAAAAGGAGCGCCGTCTTGCACAGCCTCCGCAAAAACGACCTGTTCTCCTGCAAACACTCACAATACAGATTTATAGATCTCACAAAAGGGGCTGAGAGTATTACCTCCAGATGAAGATGATATCTCGGCAGTTTGGTGGAGGTGTCTTCCTGCTTTTATACCAGATGTGTTGATTAGTGACAGCTGTCACAGATGATGGGTGACAGCTGTCACCACGGCTTGTTCCTGAGGCGGCAGCGCCCTCTCGTGCCTGAAGCCCGCACTTCAGGCAGGGCGCCTTCTGGTGGTGGGCCAGCAGTACCTCCTCTTCTGGCAGCCCACACAACAGGACCCCCCCCTCAACGGGCGCCTCCTGGCGCCTGACCAGGCTTATCCGGGTGGCGACGATAGAAATCGGCCAGGAGGGCCGGGTCCAGGATGAAGCTCCTCTTCACCCAGGAGCGTTCTTCGGGTCCGTACCCCTCCCAGTCCACCAAATACTGGAAACCCCGGCCCATTCGACGGACGTCCAAAAGCCGGCGAACTGTCCAAGCCGGCTCCCCGTCGATAATACGGGCAGGAGGCGGCGCTGGACCAGGTGCACAGAGGGGTGAGGTGTGATGCGGTTTTACCCTGGAGACATGAAAGACCGGATGGATCCGCAGTGAGGCCGGGAGTTGGAGCCTCACTGCGGTAGGACTGAGGACCTTGAGGATGGGGAAGGGTCCAATGAATCGGTCCTGTCTGTTGGTATCCCATGCAGCCGGACAACATGGTGGACGAGGAGATCCGCCGTCTCCTGCGCCGACGGGAGCTTCGGGAGGGCCACGAAGTGGGCCGCCTTGGAGAAACGGTCCACTATCGTGAGTATGGTGGTGTGTCCCCGGGACGGCGGGAGGCCCGTGACAAAATCCAGACCGATGTGGGACCAGGGGCGGTGAGGCACAGGAAGTGGCTGTAGAAGTCCCTGTGCCTTCTGGTGGTCAGCCTTGCCCCTGGCGCAGGTGGTGCAGGCCTGGATGTAAGCCCGGACATCAGTCTCCAGGGACGCCCACCAGAAGCGCTGCCGGACTACTGCCACGGTCCTACGCACCCCTGGGTGGCAGGAGAGTTTGGACCCGTGACAGAAGTCCAGGACGGCAGCCCTGGCCTCTGGTGGGACGTATAGTCTGTTCTTTGGTCCTGTTCCGGGATCCGGGCTCCGTGCCAGGGCCTCCCGGACGGTCTTCTCCACGTCCCAGGTCAGAGCAGCCACGATAGTGGATTCCGGGAGAATGGGTTCCGGTGGATCCGACAGCTCGGTCTTGACTTCCTGTTCATGCACCCGGGACAGGGCATCCGATCTTTGGTTTTTGGTCCCGGGGCGGTAGGTGATCCGGAAGTCAAAACGGCCGAAAAACAGTGACCAGCGGGCTTGCCTGGGGTTCAGTCGCTTGGCGGTCATGATATACTCCAGGTTCCGGTGGTCAGTGAAAACCGTGAAAGGCACTGACGCTCCCTCCAGCAGGTGTCTCCACTCCTCAAGGGCCTCTTTCACCGCAAGGAGCTCTCGATTGCCCACGTCATAGTTCCGCTCTGCTGGGGTCAACCTGTGGGAAAAATAGGCACACAACAGTATGCA
Organism: Thalassophryne amazonica; assembly: GCF_902500255.1. Taxonomy (NCBI): domain Eukaryota; kingdom Metazoa; phylum Chordata; class Actinopteri; order Batrachoidiformes; family Batrachoididae; genus Thalassophryne; species Thalassophryne amazonica. The sequence continues at coordinate 63,574,661 of NC_047120.1, read as the reverse complement.
GATAGTTGTAAAGGGAAAACAAAGGTGATTTATTTGCCAGAGTAGAGGTCCAGTCCAACAAACAGAAGAAGTCTGATAAGCACAACAGGATTTAGTGCAGCACTCAAACAAATGCAGTCAGTGGAAGGGAACAAACAACTGGGGTCAGAAAAAAGGTAATCAGCACAAAGATATCACAAATATAGAAATATAGATAATATAGATAAATATAGTATAATAACTGTATAACAATCTATAAATATAGAAAACAACTTGAAGGTGTCAAAGAATAATCTGGCAAAGCAATGGGGAACAGTGCAGGGCTAAAACAGTGATGCAAACAAACAGACAAGTGACAGGTGGTGTAATTGGGAATGGAAAGCAGCTGTGGGGGAAACCGGGTGACAAAGACACACCTACAAACACACAGAAACTGATAAAGTGTCATAAAGCCTAAGGACTCTCAGGGGGTGGGTAGAAAAACACATTCCAAAATTAAATACGAAGCTAAAAGGGGAGCCACAAGGTTAAAAAAAAAATCAATCATAAACCAAAGAACAAATGACTAACAACTAAAGTGGAACTCAAAAAGGGATAAAGTGTGCAAACACAGAAAAACATGACTAACAGATAAAACACTGACAGGGGACAGGGGACAGACCACAATAACAATTAACACGACAAGTAACACAGACAGGAGACAGATCACAGCAGTTTCAGTTTAGCTCCATTGTGGTGGTGCACAGAGGCAAAATGCTGCCCAAATATTTATGGACCTGATGGTACCTGATTGAACAACAAATTTCTCTTTTAATGAAGGTGATGGCAGGTGAGTCCTTATTCATATATATTTGTACTCTGTGACATCACTGCACAAAGGAAAGTATTTTAAGAGTTGATCAGAGGAGCTGAATAAAGCAGCTAAATGGGCTTAAACATGGATTTGCACAGACATTCAGCTTGGAAATGCTATCAATTTAATGACAGCAGAGTGCTGATTGGACCACTTAGTGCTAATTCAGAGGAGGTTAAAAGTGAGAAAAAGGTCATCTGCTGTGGACCAGCTGGGGAAAAATGTGTTCAACAAATACTCTGCAGAAATAAAATGACCTTACTCAACTGCCAGTGTAACTACTGTGACTATTGGGGAACATCATTAATAAACATGAGTGGCAGTTGCAGTGTTGCACAAAAGCTGCATTAAAAGCTACAGTAAGACCTATGCATTACTTTCAGACTACTTGGCAATCTGTGCAGCATGTCATGCACATAAATCAAATCCACTCCCAAAGTATTTTCCTGCACTTCATTTGAGTGTCTGAGAAGCCTGTTAAGGTAAAGTAAGTCTCATTATGCAAACTTTGGCCTGAAAGGTGTCTTGAATTTTCTATGGTGCCCTGGCATGATTAATGAAAACACCACCGCTCGTCCCTCCGTAGGTGCATCGAAATCCCGGCAGGGCCAGAAGAAGAAATCTTGCCAGTGGAGTCACTGTAGCAAATAAAGAGCTTAGCATGTGACGTCGGCTAAGAAAACGACTTCTTTATGCTACGATTATGCTGATTTTTCCTCAAGTCGTGCAGAGTCATTGAAACTTCATCCATCCTAATCTTGTTACATGACCCAGATGCTGTTCAGTGGCCTGATCATTAACATGGGGAAGGACAGTTGGCTGTGTAATGGGTCCGTATTAATCCTGTGGAGGCCCCGCCCAGCTTGGCTCCAGAGATCATGATTACATCACTTTGATCACCGCTTATTAGCACAGCGGACATTGTGTTGCTATTATGTTTTGGAAATTAGAGAGAAAAACATTAGTTAGCCTACGAGACATTCAGTACTGAGGCACATTAATGGTCTAGTAAAAATACTTCACTACTGTACTTAAGTACGTTTTGGGAGACTTTGTACTTGATTTTTTTTTCATTCAGCTTACTTTCACTTTTACTTCACTACATTTCCGATTTTAATTGCATACTTCTACTCCGATACATTTTCTATGCGCCATGCCGTTACTTGTTACAAAAACACACACACACACACACACACGAAAAAAGTCGTATTTTCACCCAGAGACACCACTGATTACTAGTGACTGCAACGAAGTCAGGCCGATTTGTCATGAGTCATGTCCGGTAGGCTTTTTTGCAGTTGCGCACTTGGGGGGTGTTTGTCAGGAAAATGATCATTTCTCTACATTGATAACAGACCTGCAGCAGGTCTGTAATCAACTTTTCTGCAGCGCGGCTTTGCTTTGAACCTTGAACCAATCGAAGCAGTGATTCGCAGTTTGAAGCAGAGCTTCGATCTATGATTCGTGGATTTTATTTCGCTTTATCTGTTGGGAAAGTGTAGGAACACGGACCCACAACAGGGGGCGCAAATGAACGGACAATGGAGAAAGTCAAATCACAAAGTTTTACTGTTGTGAATTCACACAACAAACACAACAGATTACAAATACAGCAGTAACCGAATTCCAATGGTGTCGTGTGGGCAGGCTCGACGATAGGAGACGTCTGTCCGAGTCGAACCGGAACCACCCGATTTCCTCTGCCACCGAACCCCGGGGATACTGGAGCCGCCAAGTCCCGAACCCCAGGTGGCCACTGCCTCCGCTCGTCGGATCCGGTACTGCTGGCAAGGAACAGAAACAGTCAGGTGTGGGTGCGGCTGCACCCAGCAACACACAGGGTGGAAACACCACCTCCACCTCTTGTCAGGAAAATATTGGTAAGTGCAGGAGTGTGAGTACTTATCCAAGAAGTCCAATACAGTCTCCCGCTGTAATACTCACTGTCTGCTATCCAACACACAAGCAACAAAGTATTATCGTCAAGAACACAATTGGCTGAGTACGTTACCTCCTAAGTAGAGCGATATCTCGGCAATGAGGTGGAGATGCCGTCCTGCTGATATACCTCCCTGTTGATTGGTATCAGCTGTCTCGGGTGACCCTCTTCAGCGGCCCACACAACATTATCCTAATTTTTTCCCGCTAAAACCCTGAAGAGCGTATGTCTGTGAGTAATATTTAATATTTTTATGTTAAACCGACCTGTTATGGTCTTCTGAAACAGTTGATAGATGTATTTTATAACTTAAAAATGGGACCGATGCTAACGCGTTAGCACGTCTATGGCATTTTCAATGTTAAATTTAGCATTAAGCTGTTCGCATCAGCATGTTTGTGTTGATTTGTTTTCTGTATAATTAATGGCTCAGTGTTCGTTGTCGTAAAAGAGTCAAATTGTAATTTTTTAAATTTATTTTATTCATATATTATAGCAACAACAATAATAGTCTACATAATAGACAATAATATTCAATAATAATAGACTAATGATGTTACAATACAATTTTAGAGAAAGAGACAAAAAGAACCTAATGAAACAAAACACAACAGAAACGGTAAAACCATGTAACAATGAAAATAAATAAATACATATAGAAATAAATAACTGTTTCCTGTGAACACCTGAGTAGCCTACTCTCATTTAGGTTTTGAAACCTTGTTTTTTCTAAAGTGTTTTTGTGTGATGTTCACAATTTTCAGTACTTTGACTAATACTACCAGTCATTTACAAGCCTAGATAAACTTTTATTAAAAAAAATCAGTCTGTTTTTGATTATTAACATTTACTTGTACTTTTACTTTCAATACTTGAGTACATTTAGTTGTACATTACTTGTCATACTTAAGTACAATAAATACTAGATACTTTAAGACTTTTACTTGAGTAGCACTTCAATCAGTGACTTGAACTTCTACCAAAGTAATTTTTTAATGGGTATCTGTACTTTTACTTAAGTGTGATTTTCCGGTACTTTATACAACACTGGTCAAGCGTGATTTGATTTGATCAAAAGCAGGAGAACCATAGAGATTCAGATTATTTTTTTCCTCTTCATTCCACCCTCATTGTGGGGTCAGCTTCCGTCAGATGATCAACTGAGACACTAAAGGTGGATTTATCCTTCAGCATCAAGTCGGTAGACGTGCTACAGGCCTTCAGCACTGTGACCATTCTTACTTATTAATTTGTGTGTGTGTGTGTGTGTGTGTGTGTGTGAGTAGATAAACTTTAAGAGCAGTTGGGAGCTGATTGTGCCAACTCCAAGCAGTCTCAGGAGAGACTAAGGTCTTAATCTTAGATTTTGCTTCAACTCTGCTATTTTGCTTGTTTGTACAAATTGACCTGAAACATCAATTGGTATATTTTAGTGCTTTAAAATTACAAACCTCTTATAGCTAATGCAGGAATACTGTCCTTCTTGGCAGTCCCTCAAGATTGAATGTGATTGTCTTCCATCATCAGTGATTTTGTTGGTCTGTACAGCTGATGACTTCAGTCTTGTTAATGGGTCCAATCATGGTTGATGACTCCAATCGTGGCTGATGAGTCCTGTCTTGGCTGATGATTTCAGTCTTGGTTGATGAGTCTGATTTTAGGTAATGAGACAAGTCATGGATGTGTGGATCGGGAGGTCTGGGCGGCTTTGCTTGAGCTGCTGCCCCCGCGACCCGACTCCGGATAAAGCGGAAGAAAATGGATGGATGGATGGATGGACAAGTCATGGATTACAAGTTCAGTTTTGGCTAATGAGTTGTCTCTTGGCTGATGAGTCCAATGTTGGTTGATGAGTCCAGTCTTGGGTCATGAGTTCGATCATGGCTGATGAGTCAAGTCTTAGTTAAAGAGTCCAGTCTTGGCTGATGAGTCCAGTCTTAGCTAATGAGTCCAGTCTTAGCTAATGAGTCCAGTCTTGGCTGATGAGTCCAGTTTTGGTTGATGAGTTCAGTCTTGGTTGATGAGTCCAGTCTAGGGTAATGAGTCCAGTCTTGGCTGATGAGTCCAGTTTTGGTTGATGAGTTCAGTCTTGGTTGATGAGTCCAGTCTAGGGTAATGAGTCCAGTCTTGGCTGATGAGTCCAGTCTTGGGTAATGGGTCTGATCATGGCTGATGAGTCCAGTCTTAGCTATTGAGTGCAGCCTTGGTTAATGAGTCCAGTCTTGGTTAATGAGTCCAGTCTTGGTTAATGAGTCCAGTCTTGGCTGATGAGTCCAGTCTTGGGTAATGGGTCTGATCATGGCTGATGAGTCCAGTCTTAGCTATTGAGTCCAGTCTTGGTTAATGACTCCAGTCTTGGTTAATGAGTCCAGTCTTGGTTAATGGGTCTGATCATGGCTGATGAGTCCAGTCTTAGCTATTGAGTCCAGTCTTGGTTAATGAGTCCAGTCTTGGTTAATGACTCCAGTCTTGGTTAATGGGTCCAGTCTAGGGTAATGAGTCCAGTCTTGGCTGATGAGTCCAGTTTTGGTTGATGAGTTCAGTCTTGGTTAATGAGTCCAGTCTTGGTTAATGACTCAAGTCTTGGTTAATGAGTGCAGTCTTGGTTAATGAGTCCAGTCTTGGGTAATGGGTCTGATCATGGCTGATGAGTCCAGTCTTAGCTATTGAGTCCAGTCTTGGTTAATGAGTCCAGTCTTGGTTAATGACTCCAGTCTTGGTTAATAAGTCCAGTCTTGGCTGATGAGTCCAGTTTTGGTTGATGAGTCCAGTCTTGGCTGATGAGTTCAGTCTTGGTTGATGAGTCCAGTCTAGGGTAATGAGTCCAGTCTTGGCTGATGAGTCCAGTCTTGGGTAATGGGTCTGATCATGGCTGATGAGTCCAGTCTTAGCTATTGAGTGCAGCCTTGGTTAATGAGTCCAGTCTTGGTTAATGAGTCCAGTCTTGGCTGATGAGTCCAGTCTTGGGTAAGGGGTCTGATCATGGCTGATGAGTCTAGTCTTGCTTTCATGTCTGCATTGAGAGCAGCTCCACCCAGTAAGGAAGGGAGACTTTAGCAGAAGGGCTCTTGCTTTTATTTGCCCTTCTTTTCTTCTATTTTTCCTCCTGTATTGCTCAAAGTAATTCAGTCCTCAATGGTTGATGAACCCCCAAGTGATTCTCTTCTTCCAGAGTATGTCCTACTGTATTTTTTAATCTCAATGTTGTTGCTGTTGAGTCGAAGGACTTTAAGGATGTCCTTATAGCTGATCTTCTGTTCTAGTCTTGATTGTTTTCATTCTTTCAGATGACTGTAAAAGACTTGTTTTGCAAGTTTCCTGTCATCCATTGAGAGAATGAGTCCTGCCCATGTCGACGAACCTGGCCTTATCAAGGACACGGAGTTTGGTTCGGTTTCCTTCAGCATGGTATGAACACAGCATTGATGAGAAGCCCAACACTCCCCCGGAGGTGATACAGGTTTCTGATCCATCTCAAATAGTGGGCAGGACAGCTGGAGGTCTCGGTTTTGAAACACTTGTTCCCCTCAACATTTCCGCTGATGTCAGCAGTAGTGGAGCAGTAACCCAGATATTCAAAGCTGTTAAATAAAAAATAATTTGAAGTTAACAAAAGGGCAGGTGATAGTTTGAAAGTAAACATATTCCATGTTGAGAGCAGGAGTACAAGAATATGTTAATATGAACAGGATGAGAAAAGTGATGAGTTTTGGCATAAATAGTCTTAAAATGATAATGCTGACACATATTTGACAGAAAGTCTAAATATGGCACACCAAGGCACGGACACTATTATTTCATTTCATTTCAATGTAAACTGAAAGTGTGGATTAGAGAAAGGTCTTTGCTGTTTCCTTTGCAGATCAGTGCTCATGTGTATCAGGCAGAGAAAATCATGCAAATGCTGTTGTTGTTCTGATGTCAACTTTAGCATTTCTATTTGAAACCACCCTCATTTCTTTGATATCAGCAACCTGATTAAGGCAATTTTCTGTGCCTCTTCCTCCCGCTGCAGACAGCAGGGTCTGTTTACGACAGCGCAATCTGAGGTGATTGCATGTTTGCTTCATGGTCATGATGCCTCCATTGAAGCACTTCAAGTATCTTTAAGAGGTATCAAATATCTTCCTGTCGTATTTATTCTCAAGCACTCTGGAACACCATTACAGACGTTAGTACAGTAATAACTACTACCTGAACAAGATGGAAATCGGCAGAGACGTCTGTCTGGGAAGGTGTCACCACCTTCTGGGTTTCTGGATTTGGGCTCATGCAGTCTGTCAAACATGCATAGAAGAGACGTTTATTGAAATAGTTAAAAAGCAGTAGGTCAACAGAACAGATGACCATGTTTTTATATTCTGTGAAAAACAAGAAAACCAATTAAAACATGTACAACTACACAGGTGCAAATGGAGACAGCAGGTAAGTCCATCAGTGGAGACAACAGGTAAGTCCATCAGTGGAGAAAGCAGGTAAGTCCATCAGTGGAGACAACAGGTAAGTCCATCAGTGGAGAAAGCAGGTAAGTCCATCAGTGGAGACAACAGGTAAGTCCATCAGTGGAGAAAGCAGGTAAGTCCATCAGTGGAGACAACAGGTAAGTCCATCAGTGGAGAAAGCAGGTAAGTCCATCAGTGGAGACAACAGGTAAGTCCATCAGTGGAGAAAGCAGGTAAGTCCATCAGTGGAGACAACAGGTAAGTCCATCAGTGGAGAAAGCAGGTAAGTCCATCAGTGGAGACAACAGGTAAGTCCATCAGTGGAGAAAGCAGGTAAGTCCATCAGTGGAGAAAGCAGGTAAGTCCATCAGTGGAGACAACAGGTAAGTCCATCAGTGGAGAAAGCAGGTAAGTCCATCAGTGGAGACAACAGGTAAGTCCATCAGTGGAGAAAGCAGGTAAGTCCATCAGTGGAGACAACAGGTAAGTCCATCAGTGGAGAAAGCAGGTAAGTCCATCAGTGGAGACAACAGGTAAGTCCATCAGTGGAGAAAGCAGGTAAGTCCATCAGTGGAGTTATCCGCTTTATGGTGACAGTATTGCCTGATAACCAAAAGAAGAAATTTTGTAGAGTAAAATATACTCTGCCAGGATAACAGTTAGTCCCAGTCCAAAATAGAGTTAAATATACTCTTATCACAGTGCTAAATCAGTTCTAGCACAGGGTAAAATCAACACTGTAGTGCCATGAATGACTCTTACTGGAGTTGAAAAATGTGATTTGACACAATGGTAGAGTTGATTTCACTCTATAATAGAGTGTATTTAACTCTATTTGGATTGGGACCAGAGTATATTTTACTCTGCAAAATTTACTGTGTAGCCACCAAAATGTTGGATGTTGAAGAAACTATTTTACTTATAGATGTGTTTTTGTCATTTTACTGTGATTTTGGCACAGATTATCAATTGTAGCGCGAGCCATCACTCAACAAACATTGATCCAAAGATGTCCAACCACTTCTTGCGATGTCCAGCCTTCAGTCAAACACATTAACAGACAGTAGGTGCCCTGGTTAGTTCAGTGTTAGTACAACTCGATAGTGGATCCAAGTACTTCTAATCTCTGTGGTCACAGATAATCCCAAAAAGCTACATTTAAACTTTAAGGGACCTCTTCACTGCCAGCAACAAGGATCACTCAAAAAAAAGAGAGAAAAAGCTCTGATTCAACACTAGTTTATACTTGATGTCTCTTTTGAAATAAGTCCACCAGCAGTGACGGATGAGTTTTCCCGTTTCTGACTCATCCCATGTGTCCACGTGCTTCAGACCTCGTCTCTTCTGCCAATACTGTGAATTTAAATAGAATTAAAAAGGGAACATTCCCTCCACCTCTGTCCAAGTCCTCATCCACCACTCTGCCACCATCCACGGTGTTTTTTCAGTCATCACTGATCTAATTAAAGTATTATTGGCAGATAGTGAAACAGCTAAACAGGATATGATTCCGCTCCTTGGCTTGACTTTGTAAATGCACAAAACAAAAGACTGCCTCCTCCTCCAAAAACCATAAAAAGGATTCATCTGTCATGGTACAGTAATTCCTGCTTCACAAATATGACTGGAAAAATAGAAATTTAACAACTCACACTTTTTTGTCCTTGTCGATTTGGAGACATGTCAGGAAGACCATCCGGTGTAAATCTTGTGCCAAATCAAATGGCCTCATGTGAGAACTACTCATATGAAGAGATTCTAACTGAACTTGCTGCATTCATCAGTTCAGATTTTTTATTCTTTAGAACAACTTCTGAGTGAGCCGTACCTTTTGTTACGTTACGTTATCCTGTTTGCTGCTACAATTTGCCATGTAGTATGATTTTAAATGTATTCAGATAGCCTAATGATATCATAAATTTAAACTGACTCTTCATCGTTGTTGTATATCAACAAAATCATTATGAACATCTCAGAACATTTATCTCTGTGATGGAGACTTACCTTTGACCCCATCATGTTGCAGTCGTTGATCACCTTCATGTTTCTTGTTTCCTTTTTACATCCCTCAGGTGACATGTCATTAACAGCAATCTTTTTTTTTCCTGTCTTATGGCTTTAGTAGGTCCCTTAATTCCATTGTTTATGCCTTTACAAATTATAGATTTCTGTGACAGCAGAAAATTAGTCTCCAATCTCGTAAAGTGCTTCTTTGTCACTGAAGCTATTTTCTTGAATGGACACTTCGGTCACATGAAATATGGGTTTGCTGGCCTTACATGGTTTAATATTAGTTATTTTTCCTCATTCAAATTCTTAACCATAGTCAATGTTAGAGAAATGTGGGATGAGCTGCTGGGTCTGTTGCCACTGCAACTCAGACCCAGATAAAATGAATGAATGGATTATTATTATTATTATTATTATTATTATTATTACAGGGCGTTCCAAGAAATCACCACACTAAACAAAATGCATTCCAGTAATGAAAGTACAACAGTGCACACACAAAAAAAATCACAAATTAAAGTGCTGGTAAAATGAATAAATGGACTCATGTTTTTATTGTTTTTGTGTGGGGCAGCAATCTGTGTTCATCTGCATCAAATAACATCCATTATTATATGGCTGCAACGATCTGATTGACTGATTACTGGTCGGGCCGGTTACTATGACAACTGGTCCGCAACGTGTATTTTCGTTACAAACCAGGAAACTAAAAACATGATTAGAAAAACAAAGTTGGACATGAACATCTAAACAGCATTGGAAAAAACACAGATTGAAAGCTGAAAGACCAGACCATCTGTTAGCAAGTTGAAAGCGAACGAGCCAAATACCGTGACCGTCAGCAGCATATTCAGGCAATACTGTAAATTTGCATGTTTATATATATATATATAACAGCCTTATAATAAATGAATTATTAACCTCGCTTGCTCGGTCTGTATGGGGATATCAGACCTCTGTGTTTTTCACAAGGACCAAGCATCAGTGTGGTCTGTACTTACACCTCAGTCTGATATTTCCCCATACAGACCTCTCACACCGTTAATAATCCTTTAATATGTATGTTGTCCATTGCACATTTAACAGTCCACCTTGCTTATTTTTGGAATTTCAAACTCTTTATATAATAATTTCCTTCGGGATTAACAAATGCCTTTCGTATTCTTAAGTAACAGCACATGTTGTGGTGTGCACATGTGAAACACTGAGTTCCTGTCCATTGTTAAACTCACTCCCAGGAAAACACTGTCAAAAAGTGAGTTACACATACAAAACAAAGGTGTGAGTTACTGTATACTCCAGAATATACTGTAAGAGAACTTTAAGATTAAATATAAACATAAACAGTCCTGTAAGAGTCCAGTATGTGAATCCATACAGTATCCACTGTGGTGACCCAAAGCAGATGGGAACATTTGAAATGTCTGAGTAATAAACGTCATGTGGCTTCACTCTTCTGTATCCGTGAAACTGCATACATCAACACAGAACAAAACCTCTGACATCATCATCAATTCATGTGATAGTAATCCAACTTTTAGCTTCTCTCAAACTCAAATAGCAACAATGAGAGAATCTTTTAAGATGGAGTGTCCTTCATTTTAACAGTTAGTTTTAATAAGTGTGGGTCCCTGTGGATGGATCATATCTGGGGAACTTGGATACTTAAAGATGTAAAGTTTCATTTCAGTCCTTATATTGGAACATTTCACCCGCCAACACAACTTTGAAATGTTCTGGATTTTTGCTGACGTTAGGAGACAGTGGGTTTGAACAAGAAGGTAAATCCTGCATTTAGCTAAAATGTTCTGATAGAACACTGGAGGAAGATGTGCACGTTCGAAAACATGTTAACATGCTGATTATGCAGCAGGTTTAATTCCATTCATTCAGGGATAAACACGGACCCGGCGCCACAAGGGGGCGTTTGGGGGTGACGCCCCCTCACGTCATCCCCCTCGAATGTGAGAGTTATCAAAAATAAAAATAAAAAAGAAAGAAAAAGAATACTGGAAAATATAGCGCCTTGCAGTTTCGCGGACTTTTTTAGTCCAATTTTGCATGTTTTTTTTTTTTTTTACAGCGCATTGTGCTCTGCGTCCTCATCAAGCAGGCTGGTGTTCTGTCGAGATGACGGGACACCTGTTGCAGCACCGCGAAGGGAGAGTACGCACATTGTGTTCTGCGTGTCTGTTTATAAGAATCTTCTCGCCCAGAAGAAAAAAGAGCACCAACAACTACCCATAACTATGTTCTTCACTCGGAAAAAGACACCTGCAGCGAGGCCTTCAGCGGAGTGGCGCCAGGACGAAGAGGCGCGATCAGAGGAACTGTGAAATACTGGTCAGTCACTATTAATAATTTCTTATGTGTCCAACCTTGTAGGTTGATCATTAAAATTATATTCGTTAGTTCTAAAAGCCATCATAATTATTTATAGGAAAACGTTCTATTTTTATTTCTCAAACAAATGTTTGGGCCTGAAAACAAGTTGGTCTTATTTTTCTACTGAGGTTTGAACTTTGAGAGCGTTTACACACGAGAGAAAAGTGAGAAAATGTTAATGCCTGTTTGAGAGAAGTGTATAAAGTGTGTAGTGAGGGGTTTTACAGCCTTAAAACATCTATAATAATTGTAAAAAATAACGCTGTCTACTTCGCAGCTTTCACCTATTGCAGGCTATTTTTAGAATGTAACTCCTGCGATAAACGAGGGACCACTGTACATGAAAGGTTTATCTTTGACCCGTTGTGTGACTGTCATGCCCAGTTGCGCTGTGTTTGCGCTTGTGATGGAGGGCTGTATGTGAGGTTAATCTACTGTCTCGTGTCGTTTCTCAGATCAGTTGTTGGTTTGGTTTTGTGGTATGCAGGAGATCACTTGACCGAGGGTCTATACGTTCAAATAATAATTAAAAAAATACTGTTATCACTCTTTACTCTTACTCAGTCTCTTACAACGGTGTAGCCTAAATACACGAGCTTTCTAGGAGCGCACCCTATTCATTACGCACGCTCAGAGGCACGTCCCCTCCGGTGCGCACTTTTTTTTGGGGGGTGGGGACCCCACTCCCTGTGATAAACTCATCGTCCCCTTAATATTTTTTTCCTTCTTTATGTTCTCTAATGCCATATACCAACACAGTGCAGAGTAGCTACCTAAACTCTGTAAGTGAGATAGAGTATCTCGTCAATAGTTTTACATCCTCATTGAAGACAACTTTGGATGCTGTAGCTCCTCTGAAAAAGAGAGCTTTAAATCAGAAGTGCCTGACTCCGTGGTATAACTCACAAACTCGCAGCTTAAAGCAGATAACCCGTAAGTTGGAGAGGAAATGGCGTATCACTAATTTAGAAGATCTTACCTTAGCCTGGAAAAAGAGTCTGTTGCTCTATAAAAAAGCCCTCCGTAAAGCTAGGACAACTTACTACTCATCACTAATTGAAGAAAATAAGAACAACCCCAGGTTTCTTTTCAGCACTGTATGTTGGGAAAGTGTCGGTACACAGACCCACAACAGGGGGCGCAAAGGAACGGACAATGGAGTAGGTCAAATAACAACACTTTACTGTTGTGAATGTGCACAACAAATACAACAGATTACAACAATAGATCAGAATCAATTCACAAAGGTGTCGTGTGGGCAGGCTCGAAGATAGGAGACACCTGTCCAAAGCAGAACCGGAACCACACGATTTCCTCCGCCACCAGACCCCGGGAATACTGGAGCCGCCAAGTCCCGAACTCCCAGGTGGCCACTGCCTCCACGTGTCGGACCTGGTACTGCTGGCGAGGAACAAAAACGCAATTAAAGGTGGGCGCGTTTGCACCCAGTAATCCGCACGGCAGGAAAGCTACCTCCACCTCTCGTTGGAAAAAAGGTCTGTTATCACTCACAAAAATCACAAAAGGTTACTGTCAAGCAGTCAGCTGAGAATATTACCTTCCAGGTAGAACGATATCTCGGCAAAGAGGTGGAGACGTCGTCCTGCTGATGTACCCCTGCTGATTGGTAACAGCTGTTGCAGGTGATGCGTGACAGCTGTCACCCTAGCTGCTCCTGTGAGGCGGCTGCGCCCTCTGGTGCCTGGAGCCCGCACTCCAGGCAGGGCGCCCTCTGGTGGTGGGCCAGCAGTACCTCCTCTTCTGGCGGCCCACACAACACTGTAGCCAGGCTGACAAAGAGTCAGAGCTCTATTGAGCCGAGTATTCCTTTAACTTTAACTAGTAATGACTTCATGACTTTCTTTGCTAATAAAATTTTAACTATTAGAGAAAAAATTACTCATAACCATCCCAAAGACGTATCGTTATCTTTGGCTGCTTTCAGTGATGCCGGTATTTGGTTAGACTCTTTCTCTCAGATTGTTCTGTCTGAGTTATTTTCATTAGTTACTTCATCCAAACCATCAACATGTCTATTAGACCCCATTCCTACCAGGCTGCTCAAGGAAGCCCTACCATTATTTAATGCTTCGATCTTAAATATGATCAATCTATCTTTATTAGTTGGCTATGTACCACAGGCTTTTAAGGTGGCAGTAATTAAACCATTACTTAAAAAGCCATCACTTGACCCAGCTATCTTAGCTAATTATAGGCCAATATCCAACCTTCCTTTTCTCTCAAAAATTCTTGAAAGGGTAGTTGTAAAACAGCTAACTGATCATCTGCAGAGGAATGGTCTATTTGAAGAGTTTTAGTCAGGTTTTAGAATTCATCATAGTACAGAAACAGCATTAGTGAAGGTTACAAATGATCTTCTTATGGCCTCAGACAGTGGACTCATCTCTGTGCTTGTTCTGTTAGACCTCAGTGCTGCTTTTGATACTGTTGACCATAAAATTTTATTACAGAGATTAGAGCATGCCATAGGTATTAAAGGCACTGCGCTGCGGTGGTTTGAATCATATTTATCTAATAGATTACAATTTGTTCATGTAAATGGGGAATCTTCTTCACAGACTAAGGTTAATTATGGAGTTCCACAAGGTTCTGTGCTAGGACCAATTTTATTCACTTTATACATGCTTCCCTTAGGCAGTATTATTAGACGGCATTGCTTAAATTTTCATTGTTACGCAGATGATACCCACCTTTATCTATCCATGAAGCCAGAGGACACACACCAATTAGCTAAACTGCAGGATTGTCTTACAGACATAAGGACATGGATGACCTCTAATTTCCTGCTTTTAAACTCAGATAAAACTGAAGTTATTGTACTTGGCCCCACAAATCTTAGAAACATGGTGTCTAACCAGATCCTTACTCTGGATGGCATTACCCTGACCTCTAGTAATACTGTGAGAAATCTTGGAGTCATTTTGATCAGGATATGTCATTCAAAGCGCATATTAAACAAATATGTAAGACTGCTTTTTTGCATTTACGCAATATCTCTAAAATTAGAAAGGTCTTGTCTCAGAGTGATGCTGAAAAACTAATTCATGCATTTATTTCCTCTAGGCTGGACTATTGTAATTCATTATTATCAGGTTGTCCTAAAAGTTCCCTGAAAAGCCTTCAGTTAATTCAAAATGCTGCAGCTAGAGTACTGACGGGGACTAGAAGGAGAGAGCATATCTCACCCATATTGGCCTCTCTTCATTGGCTTCCTGTTAATTCTAGAATAGAATTTAAAATTCTTCTTCTTACTTATAAGGTTTTGAATAATCAGGTCCCTTCTTATATTAGGGACCTTATAGTACCATATCACCCCAATAGAGCGCTTCGCTCTCAGACTGCAGGCTTACTTGTAGTTCCTAGGGTTTGTAAGAGTAGAATGGGAGGCAGAGCCTTTAGCTTTCAGGCTCCTCTCCTGTGGAACCAGCTCCCATTTCAGATCAGGGAGACAGACAGCCTCTCTACTTTTAAGATTAGGCTTAAAACTTTCCTTTTTGCTAAAGCTTATAGTTAGGGCTGGAACAGGTGACCCTGAACCATCCCTTAGCTATGCTGCTATAGACTTAGACTGCTGGGGGTTCCCATGATGCACTGAGTGTTTCTTTCTCTTTTTGCTCTGTATGCACCACTCTGCATTTAATCATTAGTGATTGATCTCTGCTCCCCTCCACAGCATGTCTTTTTCCTGGTTCTCTCCCTCAGCCCCAACCAGTCCCAGCAGAAGACTGCCCCTCCCTGAGCCTGGTTCTGCTGGAGGTTTCTTCCTGTTAAAAGGGAGTTTTTCCTTCTCACTGTCGCCAAGTGCTTGCTCACAGGGGGTCGTTTTGACCATTGGGGTTTTTACGTAATTATTGTATGACCTTGCCTTACAATATAAAGCGCCTTGGGGCAACTGTTTGTTGTGATTTGGCGCTATATAAATAAAATTGATTGATTGAATTGATTGATTGATTTTTTCTGGCGCCGGGCTTGGATAAACATCTAGGTGTAGGGTTTTTTTTTTTCTTGCAGAGATTTCACCTATGCACACGTGCACGCCCAAGCAGCAGTTATTGTTGCTTTGTATTTGTTTAATGGGAGATCTGCCTCCTCTCTGCACTGTACGATGGAGGCCGGCGGAGCCCCATTACTGCTGCATCGATCTGCACCATCAAGCTCTCTTCCCCAGCAAGGTGGAGTACGGCGGAATTCTCGCCGCTGTCAGAGGAGCAGCTGACTTACCACTGTACTTCTTGATTGTTATCTGTAATTGGCTCAGGGCGGCGCAGAGAAATATGTCTAATCTGCAGCCACAGTTCAGCTTCGTTCTGCGTTCAATCCCAGACCAAAGGAAAAGGAAAAAAAAATGAGTGGGCTGTTAAATATGTAACGTTAAGAACTTTAAATTAACCTGTTGCTTTCAGAGAGGTGCAGCCAGATGAAGTCCACTGATATCCAAAGCCTTGTTGAATAAAGACATTTCTTTAATTGGTTCAGGAACATTCTGGACTTTGCAAAATGCTGCAGCTTTCATTAGTCATTACAACAAACTCCTCTAATTGCTCCACTCAGCCAGCTCTGTTTGTTTGTTTATTTATTTATTGAACAGTAGTTTACTTGCAGAGTATTTTAGTCACTTTGCCGTGTGGTCCGTATCCAGGCTGTTTGGACATTAATGATGGATTTGTGTATTTAGGTTTCTGTCTCAGCGTAGATGAGCTGAAAATAAATACCACGGACTAAACTGTCGGCTTTAATTTGAGGGTAATTACACACAAATTGGAACAGTGTTGAAATTATGTCAGTTTTTATGCAGGTGCCCATAGGGATGAACCCAAAGTAATTACACAACCGTCTCCGGAGCTGTTTCATATCCAGCTGTTCTTCCCTCGTTCTGAGAAGTCATCTGAGAAAAGGTTTGGAGCTTCGTTTGAAGAATCACATATCTGTGTGAGTTAAATCAGTCATCTGTTTCGTTCAGGGCGTCCTTAAGCACCCCAGTGAAGGAAGCCACTAAAGCTCCTTTCATACTGCGCTTCCCGTCTGTGTGTGAGCAAACCACCTGATCTGTCATTTGCACTTCTTCTCAGTTTGTAACCTTTTCCTCTCCTTAGTAGCCTTAATTTATTAGAGTCTCAGGCCTGATTTTCTGCTTCTGTTTTGTAGTTTTGATCAGTTTCATTGTGTTTATAAACTGCTTAATTTGTGTTATTTATTAAAGGTGAGTTCATTAGTTGTAGTTTTTATTGTTGTGTCTTTATGGACTTGTCGTACTTTACCAGCACTCTTCTGTTTGTTCTGTTGAATTCTGACACTTCCAATATTAAGACTCAGAAGACTACAGATCGATAAACATTCATTCCATAGGTATACATTTTTACAAATGGGGCAGGTCCTGCTCCTGACAGCACCAGGGTATGTCTAACTGGAATCCTGCTGTCAGAAGAAGGCAGGGGCAGAGATTAGCCACCCCCACCTTAGGCACCAGATGAGGACCAACTGGTAGCGGTGGAGCAGAGGAGGGTGCAGTGCAGGTCATCAACTAGGGTGGCAAACAGGAACTGAGCGGAGGGCATCAAGAAGAGGAGGCAGGCGGGATACCAGCGACCCCAGCAGCAGACAGGGATCAACATGAAACAGCGGAGTGGAGGAGATGCAACCAAGGCCAGCAGTAAGGACCAACCAGAGGCAGTGGGGTGGAGGAGGTAAAGTTCTGAACAGCAACTGCAAGCAGCAGTGAGGTGAGTAAAGATTGGTATCTTTAAATGGCTTTGATGTTTCCTTTTGGTTGCAACTGATGACTAAAGTGTGGCCCAACTGGTTCTGCCTAGTAAGGTTGAATCCTGAGTCTTCCTGGTAGAGCTTCAGCTATGCTACATTTCTCTAAATATTTTTAAGTACTAAATAAATCCCGAACTACTTGAATCATGCCTCAATGGAACTGTCATCATCCTGCATCTGGGTGATCTCACTCTGTTTTGTAATGATGTTTAACCCCTAACCCCTGGGTAATCAGGTAACAGGCTGGAAACTCCTGGCTTCTTCTTCTGTGCTACACCTGCTGGTACTCTATGTAACACTGCCCCCAGTGGTGAACTATATAGGGGAGCAGACAGGGACCTGTTAGCAGGCATGGCGCAAATGTAAAAAATAGACTGGCACAATGAATAAATGCTCATGCACATGAAGAGCAAGACCCAAGTAACACTGATGCTTGCTGCCACAAACGAACAACCTTAGTGCAGGGCACCGCCCTCACACTGACTGTGGGTGTGTCCAGATTACATATTAATAGTGTGTGTGTTTGCCTATTGAAAGCTTGGCACTTCATTGTTTATTTGAAGCACGTTTCATACATACTGTAAGCGTCATTTTGCCATGTGACCTTCTATTTTTTTTTTTAACAAGCAACTGCAGACATTGAGTTTGTCACATTTAAAGTTAAAATACTATTTCAGTAAAACGATACACTGTTCGATATTCCAATTTAATGCGCATGTTTAAAATATAAATATTGACACCATTTGGATCCGTTCAGGTTTCACTGTGACTCGTTATTGACTGAATTTTGGCATGCGGAGTGCAGTTTTGTGACTGTAAAATTATATCTGAGCAGACGTGTCCAAATGAGTCTCGTCACTGTCCTGTTCAGCTTTCCCTGCCGCCGTGATGAGCTAACACAATCTCAGCGTGCTGAGCATCGTACTTATTTCCCCACTCGCCCCGATCGATGCGGCGATAATATGAGCTCCTCTGATTGTGCACAGACAAATTAGTCCACGTCAGGCAGATGCAACTGTTGCGATTGTCAGCTTTCTCACATTGTAAAAGCATCGGGTCTGTTTAACAATTCATGGCCCAGATCACAACATGAAACTCCTCACTGCTCCGAGCTTCGCCCACTGGTGTTAATTGGCTGAAATCAGAGCTGCTGCCGCCGAGCCTCCAGCACGGTTTGGTTTCTGTTTTTTACCTTCTGTGTTTTATCATCTTGGTTATTTTCTGTTTATGATTAGTTTTGTTTGATTTATTTTCTGTGTATCACTTGGTTGCCATGTATTTAGTTTTGTCTTAGTTCCTCTCCAGCATGTAGTTTGTTTTTCTTTATTGCTCATTGTATTGCATTTGTATTCTTTTACTTGTGGTCCCTTTAGTTACTTCGTTCTTAGTTTAGTTTTGTTTATCACATTTATTGTATTAAGCTTTAGTCACTGGTTTGGTTGGTATGTATCTTCAGTGTTTTCATCTGGTTATGTTCCTTTAGTTATTTATTACTTTCTGTGATTATCATTTATTCCATGTTGTCCTTCGTCGTATTTATGTGTCTCTGGTTGTTAAGTCATTTATTTTCTGGTCAGCTTGTAATTGATTATGGCATTTACTTTTATACTTTAATCTGTATCAGGTATCTGTTTGTTTTGATCATATGTTGTATTATCTGTTAATTCCATTTCTTGCCACCAGTGAGTTCTAGTTTAGTCTTTGGTTTTTATTTTCTCATTGTGTTTGCACTCAGCCTTTCACTGTAGTCATTTAGTTGTTTTCCCTTGTACTTTAGCCACGTGCTGAGATCTGTCTTAGTTAAGTTTCTACCTTTTATTTTCTATGGTATTCAGTTCTGTTTGTGTCTGTTTGGTTGTGGGTGGGGTCACTTGCACGCATTTGTTTCGTCTGTCACACCCACCTGTCTGCCCTGTCTTGTTTGGCCACGCCCCGTCTAGAATCTTCCTCACACCTGCTTCACATCACGTCTGATTACTCCCCTGGTATTTAAGCCCTCACTTTCTCTCTGTCCCCTGCCAGTTTGTTGATCTTGTATTTCATCCTCGCATCCAGTTTCTGTCTTGTCTGCCTAGTGATTTTGACCTTGCTTGTTTTTCGATCCCCGCCACGCCGTGAACCTGACCCCTGCTTGTGAACTGTTCTATGAATCTGCCTCTCGTCTGCCTGTACTGCCGCCCCGCTGACTGCCTTGTTGTGTACCGAACCACTGCCTGTTTTTTGATAAAGCCTTTTATTACCTCTACATCTCAGCTTGCGAGTCTGCATCCTGTGTCCTACCACTTCCTGTGCCTCGCCACACCCAGTCATGTCAGAAGTAAATTCTATTTTTGTTTGTTTTTGCACAATACTGTAGATATAATCCTACTTTGCATAGTGGCTGTGTACTTCATCATAATATAGAAATGTAATTTTTCACTAATTAAAGTGTTGCTTATGTCTGAGCTTGTGGTATTTTGTTGTTTAAGTGCTGATAGAGAGATAAATAAATAAATACTGACATTTGTATTAAATTTACTGTCTTCATTGTAAATATGTTAAAATATATGTGCACACAGAAGGTCAAAGCAATCTATTTGTTCTAAAGGACTGAACCAGTTTCTGCTGCAGCTTCTTACATTCATGAGTCATTGCCATCGACCAGAGATGAAGTGCTAAAATGTTTTTGGGAGAATTTCCACAAAGCTCCTGTAAAAATATCCAGATTGTTGTCTGGTATCTTCTTAATGCACAGCCCCCTGCCATCTCAGCCCTTTCAGCAGCCTGTCTCTCGTGGTTACTTTTTCTCCATTCTCCTTGTCAAAGCAATGGCTCGTGTTTGCCTTTCCAACGATTTAACATGGATAGAAGTCATTATCCCTCACCAACTGATTGCTGCACATTCTCTGAGATCTGAACATATTTCTTCCTCTCTTTTAATTTAGTCTGTGTCGTACAGTGGCTTTAATTATTTAGTCTTTCAGTGGTCAGAGCATCACCAGGATGTCAAAAGGTCCAATAGTAGAGTTCATCTAAAGCATAGAACATGAACAGTTTTTCTGTTTTCACAGTACTCTGCAGTATGTTCGTCTTTAATAACATTATAGTTGTGGATTTCTGTTTGAACACTAAACAGTGAAGCTTCTGCTGATGCTGCTGCTCAGTTTTCTAACATCCTTTCTTAAAGCTGAAGCCAATTGACCTTTGAACTCATTCTTTTCTGATGTCATAATCTGTTGGTTGAACACTCACTATCCTTGATTTTATATATGAGCAAATAATTGTAGTCTCACCCCCCCCCCCCCCCCCCCCAAAAAAAAAACAAAACAAAACATGTGGGTCTTTTGAAATCCGTGATCTGATATTTTTCATTTTTCTGTTGTTATTATTAACTATCTGGGAATTCTTACCATACAAACCCAGCCCTCTGTACATCTGAAACCTCCTGACTGTATGAATTACTGATCTCTATGCAGTAAATGGGGCAGTGTGAGAATACTGGGACATGCCCACACACACTATTCATCATACTGTGGACAGAGTTCAGTGGAATTGACTGAGTCTAACATTCAGGTCACAGTTGTGTTTGTAAGCACAGGAATAATGTGACTGGCCATAGCAATATTATGACTGAACATAGTAAAAGAGCAATAATGTGACTGTCCAAAATAGCAATGTAACTGGTCATAACTACGGTTCTTCCAAAAAGTATTCACAGTGCTGCACTTTTTCCACATTTTTACGTTACAGCCTTGCTCCAAAATGGATGAAATTTATTTTTTTCCTCAAAATTCTACACACAATACCCCATAATGACAATGTGAAAAAGGTTTTCATGAAATGTTTGCAAATTTTTAAACAAACAAACAAACAAAAACTATGAAATCATATGTACATAAGTATTCACAGCCTTTACGATGAAGCTCAAAATTTAGGTGCATCCTGTTTCTATTGATCATCCTTGAGATGTTTCTACAGCTTAGTTGGAGTCCACCTGGGGTAAATTCAGTTGATTGGACATGATTTGGAAAGAGACACACCTGTCTACATATAAGGTCCCACAGTTGACAGTCAGAGCACAACTCAAGCATGAAGTCAAAGGAATTGTCTGTAGACCTCTGAGACAGGATTGTCTTGAGTCACAAATCTGGGGAAGGGTACAGAAACATTTCTGCTGCTTTGAAGGTCCCAATGAGCACAGTGGCCTCCATCATCCATAAATGGAAGACGTTTGGATCCACCAGGATTTTTCCTAGAGCTGGCCGCCCATCTAAATTTAGCAATCGGGGGAGCCTTAGTCAGGCAAGTGACCAAGAACCTGATGGTCACTCTGTCAGAGCTCCAGCATTCCTCTGGAGAGAGGAGAACCTTCCAGCAGGACAACCATCTCTGCAGCAATCCACCAATCAGGCCTGTACGGTAGAGTGGCCAGATGGAAGCCAGTCCTTAGTAAAAGGCACATGGCAGTCCACCTGGAGTTTAACAAAAGGCACCTGAAGGACACTCAGACCATGAGAGACTAAATCCTCTGGTCTGACAAGACAAAGATTGAACTCTTTGGTGTGAATGGTGGTGGGCTCTCACTGCGGTATTGTATCACTTCCTGTTCCGGAGCACAGCAGTGTTTTGCTGTATCTGTTAGCTGTTTAATCTGCACAGTTAGATTGATCTAGTTACCTAGATAACGATTTGTTTCACAGTGTAATCTTCATGTGCCTTAACTAAAGCACTCCCTCTGCTGAATCACCTCTAAATTATTTACACATTATTCACTTTGTGTGTTTTTAGGAATCTGCTAGCTTAGCGCATCTACTAGCTCTTAGCCAATTTAGCATGGCGGCTTCTCCTATCTCTCCTGCACTTTTCTGCTCTGGGTGTGAAATGTTTAGTTATTCCTCGGCCTCCTTTAGCATTAATGGTACTTGTAATAAGTGTAGCTTATTCGTAGCTTTGGAGGCCAGGCTGGGCGAATTGGAGACTCGACTCCGCACTGTGGAAAATTCTACAGCTAGCCAGGCCTCTGTAGTCAGTGTGGACCAAGGTAGCTTAGCCGCCGTTAGTTTCCCTCTGGCAGATCCCGAGCAGCCAGGAAAGCTGGGTGACTGTGAGGAGGAAGCGTAGTTCTAAACAGAAGCCCCGTGTACACTGCCAACCCGTTCACATTTCTAACCGTTTTTCCCCACTCGACGACACACCCGCCGAGGATCAAACTCTGGTTATTGGCGACTCTGTTTTGAGAAATGTGAAGTTAGCGACACCAGCAACCATAGTCAATTGTCTTCCGGGGGCCAGAGCAGGCGATATTGAAGGAAATTTGAAACTGCTGGCTAAGGCTAAGCGTAAATTTGGTAAAATTGTCATTCACGTCGGCAGTAATGACACCTGGTTACGCCAATCGGAGGTCACTAAAATTAACATTGAATCAGTGTGTAACTTTGCAAAAACAATGTTGGACTCTGTAGTTTTCTCTGGGCCCCTCCCCAATCGGACCGGGAGTGACATGTTTAGCCGCATGTTCTCCTTGAATTGCTGGCTGTCTGAGTGGTGTCCAAAAAATGAGGTGGGCTTCATAGATAATTGGCAAAGCTTCTGGGGAAAACCTGGTCTTGTTAGGAGAGACGGCATCCATCCCACTTTGGATGGAGCAGCTCTCATTTCTAGAAATCTGGCCAATTTTCTTAAATCCTCCAAACCGTGACTATCCAGGGTTGGGACCAGGAAGCAGAGTTGTAGTCTTACACACCTCTCTGCAGCTTCTCTCTCCCTGCCATCCCCTCATTACCCCATCCCCGTAGAGATGGTGCCTGCTCCCAGACCACCAATAACCAGCAAAAATCTATTTAAGCATAAAAATTAAAAAAGAAAAAATAATATAGCACCTTCAACTGCACCACAGACTAAAAGTTAAATGTGGTCTATTAAACATTAGGTCTCTCTCTTCTAAGTCCCTGTTAGTAAATGATATAATAATTGATCAACATATTGATTTATTCTGCCTTACAGAAACTTGGTTACAGCAGGATGAATATGTTAGTTTAAATGAGTCAACACCCCCGAGTCACAATAACTGCCAGAATGCTCGTAGCACAGGCTGAGGCGGAGGATTAGCAACAATCTTCCATTCCAGCTTATTAATTAATCAAAAACCCAGACAGAGCTTTAATTCATTTGAAAGCTTGACTCTTAGTCTTGTCCATCCAAATTGGAAGTCCCAAAAAACAGTTTTATTTGTTATTATCTGTCGTCCACCTGGTCGTTACTGTGAGTTTCTCTGTGAATTTTCAGACCTTTTGTCTGACTTAGTGCTTAGCTCACTCACACGCACTCGTGCCCCGGTCAGAGCAGGTCATATGAGTGTACAGCTCTGAGAGGGAGGAACAAAAATTCTCATTGCTCCGTTAAACTCACATGGATTGAAGTCAGCGTTTATCACGTTATACTAGGGGTGGGACGATACATCACTTATTGTGCTATAATTGTACCACAGGGGCCTGTATCACATCGTATCGTGATACCTTGACAAGTCAGCTACTGCATGGAAGAAATAATGACCACTTGCAGAACAAAGATTTATAAAAAATACAAATCAGAAACAGATAACACAGAGGATTACAATCTAATCTATTCACCATAACTTGTTTATGGAAACATTTACCAAAGATTATATGTAATTGATGTGAATGGTGATAGGTATAGGATAGTGACAAGTGTATCATTGTGCCCCTACTTTATACATTTAGATTACATCTTAATTTGTGATTACTTAATTACTGTGAGTTTCTCTGTGAATTTTCAGACCTTTTGTCTGACTTAGTGCTTAGCTCAGATAATTATAGTGGGCGATTTTAACATCCACACAGATGCTGAGAATGACAGCCTCAACACTGCATTTAATCTACTATTAGACTCAATTGGCTTTGCTCAAAATGTAAATGAGTCCACCCACCGCTTTAATCATATCTTAGATCTTGTTCTGACTTATGGTATGGAAATTGAAGACTTAACAGTATTCCCTGAAAACTCCCTCTTGTCTGATCATTTCTTAATAACATTTACATTTACTCTGATGGACTACCCAGCAGTGGGGAATAAGTTTCATTACACTAGAAGTCTTTCAGAAAGCGCTGTAACTAGGTTAAGGATATGATTCCTTCTTTATGTTCTCTAATGCCATATACCAACACAGTGCAGAGTAGCTACCTAAACTCTGTAAGTGAGATAGAGTATCTCGTCAATAGTTTTACATCCTCATTGAAGACAACTTTGGATGCTGTAGCTCCTCTGAAAAAGAGAGCTTTAAATCAGAAGTGCCTGACTCCGTGGTATAACTCACAAACTCGCAGCTTAAAGCAGATAACCCGTAAGTTGGAGAGGAAATGGCATCTCACTAATTTAGAAGATCTTCACTTAGCCTGGAAAAAGAGTCTGTTGCTCTATAAAAAAGCCCTCTGTAAAGCTAGGACATCTTACTACTCATCACTAATTGAAGAAAATAAGAACAACCCCAGGTTTCTTTCAGCACTGTAGCCAGGCTGACAAAGAGTCAGAGCTCTATTGAGCCGAGTATTCCTTTAACTTTAACTAGTAATGACTTCATGACTTTCTTTGCTAATAAAATTTTAACTATTAGAGAAAAAATTACTCATAACCATCCCAAAGACGTATCGTTATCTTTGCCTGCTTTCAGTGACGCCGGTATTTGGTTAGACTCTTTCTCTCCGATTGTTCTGTCTGAGTTATTTTCATTAGTTACTTCCTCCAAACCATCAACATGTCTATTAGACCCCATTCCTACCAGGCTGCTCAAGGAAGCCCTACCATTAATTAATTCTTCGGTCTTAAATATGATCAATCTATCTTTATTAGTTGGCTATGTACCACAGGCTTTTAAGGTGGCAGTAATTAAACCATTACTTAAAAAGCTATCACTTGACCCAGCTATCTTAGCTAATTATAGGCCAATCTCCAACCTTCCTTTTCTCTCAAAAATTCTTGAAAGGGTAGTTGTAAAACAGCTAACTGATCATCTGCAGAGGAATGGTCTATTTGAAGAGTTTCAGTCAGGTTTTAGAATTCATCATAGTACAGAAACAGCATTAGTGAAGGTTACAAATGATCTTCTTATGGCCTCAGACAGTGGACTCATCTCTGTGCTTGTTCTGTTTGACTTCAGTGCTGCTTTTAATACTGTTGACCATAAAATTTTATTACAGAGATTAGAGCATGCCATAGGTATTAAAGGCACTGCGCTGTGGTGGTTTGAATCATATTTATCTAATAGATTACAATTTGTTCATGTAAATGGGGAATCTTCTTCACAGACTAAGGTTAATTATGGAGTTCCACAAGGTTCTGTGCTAGGACCAATTTTATTCACTTTATACATGTTTCCCTTAGGCAGTATTATTAGATGGCATTGCTTAAATTTTCATTGTTACGCAGATGATACCCAGCTTTATCTATCCATGAAGCCAGAGGACACACACCAATTAGCTAAACTGCAGGATTGTCTTACAGACATAAAGACATGGATGACCTCTAATTTCCTGCTTTTAAACTCAGATAAACTGAAGTCATTGTACTTGGCCCACAAATCTTAGAAACATGGTGTCTAACCAGATCCTTACTCTGGATGGCATTACCCTGACCTCTAGTAATACTGTGAGAAATCTTGGAGTAATTTTTGATCAGGATATGTCATTCAATGCGCATATTAAACAAATATGTAGGACTGCTTTTTTGCATTTGCGCAATATCTCTAAAATTAGAAAGGTCTTGTCTCAGAGTGATGCTGAAAAACTAATTCATGCATTTATTTCCTCTAGGCTGGACTATTGTAATTCATTATTATCAGGTTGTCCTAAAAGTTCCCTGAAAAGCCTCCAGTTAATTCAAAATGCTGCAGCTAGAGTGCTAACAGGGACTAGAAGGAGAGAGCATATCTCACCCATACTGGCTTCTCTTCATTGGCTTCCTGTTAATTCTAGAATAGAATTTAAAATTCTTCTTCTTACTTATAAGGTTTTGAATAATCAGGTCCCATCTTATCTTAGGGACCTCATAGTACCATATCACCCCAATAGAGCACTTCGCTCTCAGGCTGCAGGCTTACTTGTTGTTCCTAGGGTTTTTAAGACTCCCTCTCTACTTTTAAGATTAGGCTTGAAACTTTCCTTTTTGCTAAAGCTTATAGTTAGGGCTGGATCAGGTGACCCTGAACCATCCCTTGGTTATGCTGCTATAGACTTAGACTGCTGGGGGGTTCCCATGATGCACTGAGTGTTTCTTTCTCTTTTTGCTCTGTATGCACCACTCTGCATTTAATCATTAGTCATTGATCTCTGCTCCCCTCCACAGCATGTCTTTTTCCTGGTTCTCTCCCTCAGCCCCAACCAGTCCAGCAGAAGACTGCCCCTCCCTGAGCCTGGTTCTGCTGGAGGTTTCTTCCTGTTAAAAGGGAGTTTTTCCTTCCCACTGTAGCCAAGTGCTTGCTCACAGGGGGTCGTTTTGACCGTTGGGGTTTTACATCATTATTGTATGGCCTTGCCTTGCAATATAAAGCGCCTTGGGGCAACTGTTTGTTGTGATTTGGCGCTATATAAATAAAATTTATTTGATTTGATTTGATTTGATTTGAATGCTAGGCATCATGTTTGGAGTAAACCAGGCACCAACCCTCCAGTTAAGCATGGTGGTGGCAGCATCAAACTGTGGGGATGTTTTTCAGCAGCAAGAACTGGGAGACTAGTCATTGATTGAGAGAAAAGATGAATGTAGCAATGTACAGAGACATCCTGGATGAAAACCTGCTCCATAGCGCTCTTAACCTCAGACTGGGGCAACAGTTCATCTTTCAGCAGGACAATGACCCTAAGCACACAGCCAAGATATCAAAGCAGTGGCTTCAGGACAACTCTGTGGCCCAGCCAGAGCCCAGACCTGAATCTGATTGAAAATCTATGGAGAGATCTGAAAATGTCTGTGCACTGACACTCCCTATTCAACCTGATGGAGCTTGAGAGGTGCTGCAAAGAGGAATGGGCAAAACTGCCACAAGATAGGTGTACCAAGCGTGTGGCATCATATTCAAGAAGACTTGAGGCTGTAATTGCTGCCAAAAGTGCATCAACAAAGTATTGAGTAAAGGATGTGAATACTTACGTACATGTGATTTCTTAGCTTTATATTTTTAATAAATTTGCAAAAAAAAAAAAAAAAATTACGTTGTCATTATGGGGTGTTGTTAGTCGAATTTTGAGGGGAAAATGAATTTTCTCCATTTTGGAATAAGGCTGTAACATAGCAAAATGTGGAAAAAGCGAAGAGCTGTGAAGACTGTCTGGATTTGTTGTGTGTGTGTGTGTGTGTGTGTGTGTGTGACAGAATTAAATGTAAAACTTTAACTCATGTTATGGAGCTGCCTTATTATGTTCACATTAATCATCAGTTGGAGGATTGACATTTTGTTAAACTGTTCCCACTTGTTTTCTTGTACTCTCTTCAAACCATCACTCACATGAGAAATGACATTTTATTTCCATTAAATATCTGCTGTTTGGACATGTGGCTTATGTTTTTTGTGTATTTATAGAACACACACCCCCAACTTTGGAACTAAATCAGGCAAAACCTTGAGGCACTGATGGGGCCTCAGAGACACGTATGTTCAATTCCCAACAAAATATCTAATTACATTTTTAAGAAGGTGGAGTGGGGGGGTGGACGACAGTGAAACAAACAAATCGATATTCAATTAAAGTCAACAGTAAATTTGTGGATTCCACAGTTGAGCAAAGGAGCTGCTGCAGAGAGAGAGATGATTACCAGATTACCATCACCTTTAGAGAAATGGACTCCCAGTCAGGAAGAAAAACAACACATTCACAAGCTTTAACCCATTAACAAATCAATTTTCAGTCACTTCAGCTTTACAATTTAGTGTCACATTATATAACCGCCTCAGCTCTCATTAATTATAAAGGATACCTGGTTTTAAATTATAGCATTATGCAGTGGCTTTTCCATCATTTCGTTTGCACGCCTCCAGTGATCTTTACCAACAGGCAGCTTTTAATGGCATATTAAGGCCCAGTAATTGAAATTAGCCCGCTAATTGTCTTATCATTTCTGGTGCTTTTAATTGCTGTGCTTTTTAATGGCAGGTACAGGACAACCTTGAGGTGAGGCCAAACTGAAAAACTGTTTTCCTCTTGGCCATTTCAGATCTGTCAGTCACTGATCCCACCAAACTGTGGAACCGACTTGGACGACTGATCCATCTCCTCCTCTCTGAAGTATAACCATCAGTCTGTCAGAACCACAGGAAACATGGGTGTGTCTCCAGCAGCAGAGGCACCTGTGTGACCTGTCATGCTCAGAAAATTGAGTTACATTTGAGTTACATGGCCAAACTTCTGAAGGTGACACTCATTCACAATGCAAGTGATACTTCACCTCATCTTAATAACCATTTGTTTCCAGTCATAGCCAAGGATCGTCCAAAGACAACTTGTACCAAAGACATTGTAGTCATTGTATTTGGTGACTGGTTCGTGTCCAAGTCTCTCAGTATGTCAGGAAGCACCAGAACCCTAAAGATGAGACCTCACTACTCTTCCTCTTCTTCTTCTTTTTTGATTTATCTTGCCTTAAGATGTAGGTATCTCGATATCCTTTATACAAACTGCATCAAATCCAATCTGTTGTCCATCGCACATTTTATTATTTGTCCATCTTGCTTATTTTGGGAATTTAAAAGTCCTTATATTAAGTAAGAGCACATCCTGTCTTGTGCACATGTGCTACACTGAGTTTCTGTCTGTTGTTAAACGGGAAGGGGAGGAGCAGTTGCAGCCAGTAAGACAGTATTTCTGCTATTTATATTTGTATTTACATTTTGCAAATTGTTTCTTTCTTCTACTTCTGATACTTGGTGTGCTGCTTGCTATCCAGTGCTGCTTGAACCTCATTTACCCTGAGGGAGTCTTCCTTAATCTATTCTCTAAACTTGCCCTTCAAGGACACACTGTATAAAAATCTGAGTTCTGCGTCCAGAAAACGGGTCAGACTTGTAAATCCTTCTTGGGTCAATGCAGGGGTCTCTACTTCAACCACGACAGTGAGTTGGCTCTCTCTTCAGTCATAGTATACATGATGTTTCCATTTGATGTTTCCATTTGATGTTCAGCGTGATTTAAAGGCTCAGTCTTGAGAAGACAGCTTGGATTTAACATGGAAGAAGCCATTTGTGGTACTGATATTGATACTTTAAAAAAGCCAGACCCTCAGTTCAAAAACCTTTCAAGGGTCCAGATCAGGGGTCATCAACGCTGTTCCTGAAGAGCACCTGCCCTGCATGTCTTCTAACTCTCCCTGCTCCACTCCAAGGCAATTAACTCTATCTGGTGTTCTCAGCCGCAAAGCACCAATTAAAAAAAAATGAATCAGGTATAGCTTGAGTAGGAAGATGTGGAAAACATGCAGATGCTCTCCAGGAACAGGGTTGGTGACCTCTGGTCCAGATGGTGACCTATGCATTAATGCACCTCCATGCCACGACAAACCGAAAAAGGTTCAGTTTTTTGTCCAAAACCTCTTTTCTACCTTGTTGTGAGGAAGTCTGAGTTTCTGAGCTTCAATCTGATATAATCTCACATCATATACTAATCACTGCAAAGCTGGAAAGGAGGTAAAGTAACTATAAATTCTTGATAAGGCAGAAAAAAGCACCTCTTAAAGGAGATTTTTTTTAATGAAAGACGTGCGGACGGGTCCGCGCGTCGGGACGCAGCCGGCGCGGTGCGCCGGCACAGGAAAAACACCTCCGTGTTGATAACCATTTGTAAAATCCAGGCGGCTTTTGATGGCTTTCAGTGGAGTGAGTATATGAGAAATTGTTTAACAGCTGGACATGTTCCAACTTGTCCTTAAGGCTTCCAACAGAGGTGTTTTTTCTGTGGCGGAGCGTCGAGGCGGCTGCAAGCCGACGCTGCAATCCGCCCGCACGTCTTTCATTAAAAAATCTCCTTTAACAGTGGAATATCTGGATAAAATGCTGAAACCGACTTCTTCTGAAACTTCTCTGTTCTCTCACGACGTCCTGGATCAATAGAGCCTGAAATGTGGAGGTTTTCAGCTTGAAACAGGCTGACGACGGCGCCTGGGAGTGCTGCACGACGTCCCGTTCCGTGGGAAGTCCTTAAAGCGACAGTATCACATGCGCACGAGGGTTCAAGCATGTCTGACGTAAAAACATATGAATGAAATCCATATAGTTTTGGAAAAAAATAAAAAAGACCTATACTTTATTGACAGACCTCGTAATTTTGTACACAGGTAGAGATTTTACGAAATAGAATAATTATAGAGGCGTTGTTACCATAGCAACAACCTCAATCACTCAGTCTCGTGTCTAATGTGTTAAAAGTGAGAAAACAGAAGATGTGACTCTGCCCACCTGTTTAGTTCACGACATAAGGTCTCATCTGACAAATCCAAAAACAGCTCCTCTTCTCTCAGTCTGCTTGTACACAAAGGTGAACCGAGCTGTTTCTGGAAGCCTGAGTGCAGATCAGACTTTGAGCAGCCATCGGTGTGTGTGTCAATTGGTGAACGCAACGCATCATTGTAAAGCACTTTGAGCTTCTGATTCAGATGGAAAAGCACTATATAAATGCAGTCCATTTACTGTTTCTATCTTCAAGTCCGAACCAGCTAAGCAAACAGGCTAACCTTGGTTTGGGTAAATGGACTGTATTCATAACACTTTTAGGGTCAAAGCGCTTTAAACTAATGCCTCACATTCACACACACACTCACCTTGATGTCAGGGTGCCACCATGCATGGCGCTAACTGCACACCAGGAGCAAATTGGGCCCTGACTGATTTTTCTGGTCTGACGGGGATTTGAGCCAAGAATCCCGCTACTCTACCCCCTTTGACCATCACCTCCCATCTTTTATGAAATGTTTATTAAATCATATTGTGTTACATCATATTTTTTGTGGACTGTGCAATGGTTTCCATTGCTGTTTGCTTTGATGTGGACATTAAAACTTGTAAGCCGCTTATTTTCTCAGTAACTGTGCATTAAATGAATCTGACAGAGGAAGTAACGATAAATGCTAAAAGTGCTAACACCATTAGCATACAACATTAAATAAGACAATAGGTTCACTTAGCGCAAATATTGCAGTAGGTATGTATTCGATGAGCCGACATTTTACCACACAATAAGCCAAATTATTCTATGCGTAAAACAACAGCCACAGCATAAGGAAAGAGGTGGAGAGAGATAAGAGTAGAAAGGAAAACACACATTATTTCAAAGTAACATGGGATTAAAACAAATTCAAAACAGTAACATGTTTAGGATCAGTTTACAAATAAGATATAAAATCAATCCACGGTCACCACCAAACATTAATCCTAAATTACGAAAAGATTTTGCTCATTATTTTAGATATTTTCCTCCTTGATTCTGTGTTGTTGACTTTTGGAGATGAAGATTTTTTTGACAGAACTGCAGAATTTCAGATATCTCCCCCTGAGATGACTCAGAGGTCGCTGTGCTGTTTTACCACTGTTTTAAAAATAAAGAGCTGCACAGGTTTGCAGAAACACGCTAAAGAGATTGTTGTTATAAGCAGATCTATGTTAAAGTCTTTCTACCCGCTGCTGAGCCGTTCCCGCACCTCTGCTCTGCTCCATTCTGGACATGTTCGGCAGCACTCTGCAGTACACTAACAAAAGAGAGATGCTGCGACTAATTCATCAACTGTTCCTGAAGCAGGAGATCCCATTAGTTTCCCAGATGCAAATGTCAACTCAATTTCTTCTTCCGTAAATTCTCATAATAAAAATCCATGTTTTTGTCATTCATAAAGTTGGCGGCTTCACTGTAAAAGGAAAATAATGAAACGCCACATTAAATAAATGCCTTGACATATCCCTCTTCATTTGGAAACATTTAATGAAATGGTTTTCTTTTAGTCATTTTGAAAACTGTTTTGAATTTAGCTGAGCCGTGGCCGGAGCCGCTCTGTGGAAAAGCGAGTTTCAGCACATTTCGATACACAGGTCAAGGAGTTTTTAATTCCAAAGTTATGAATAAGTAATGAGCCATACTGTAATATCATACTTGTCACTATAGGAGCGAACCGCCGTGCACGTTCAAACACAACCCTGCACCAAAAACCAGCACAACCACACTGGATTTAAAGTTAACGACGGGAAATTTTGTTTCCTGAAGTAAACAAAATATTGAGCAAATCTGGACGTTAAACACTCGTTCACTTCTCAGATCTCTCGGCCAAACATCATCAACTGTACATACAATATTGATGATCGAGACAATAACAAAAAAAAAAGTACAGACGCACTCAGTCCCAATGTGGCCAAAGAGTGCACTGTAAAACTCAGCGAGTTAGTTGAACTCAAACCATTTGAGGAAACCAATAGTTAATTAAACTTATGTAAATATAGTTTATGTTTTTCAATAAAAAAGTGACAAATTTCTGCCTAAAAAATTTGCATTACATTTTGGATTCGATTTTTTGATGCATTCTTTTACTTGTTGACTCTGCATTGTGTTGTTATGACTCCACCCATTTGCTCCCCTCAGGACGCGAACTCACAATCTCCGACATGGAAGTCAGACTCTCTAACCAGGAGGCTAAAACCCAGGGCTCTGGCCTTGTAACCAGAGAATTCTTTTGAGCTGTTGGGAATGAGGTTTACTAACTACATATGCACAGCAACACCTGCTGGCCTCCATTACATAAACTCAATTAAAATGAGTGAATGGAATGCACTGGAAAACTTAAATGCCCCAAAACTTTAAATGCACTTAAAGAAACTGAGTTGTTATGACAACAATTCATTTTTGAGTTAGTTTAATTAATGGAAATGAGTAACTATAACTTTGACTATAACTAAAGTTTGAGTTACTTTAACTAAAATGGAGTGTTCGGTTTAACAGTGTGCAGAATGTGGAAAATCCTTTGTGTTTGAGCCGATACTGAGGAACGTTGAATATAATCACGTGTGACAACGGATGGACCTTCATAGTCTGTATCTGCTTTGTAAAAGAGATGGAAGGATGCATTGCGTATTGTGTTAATCAGATCATTGGGCCTGTATTGAATTGTATTGTTTTTTAATAACTATAGTCAATTTCAATTTTCTATTTATTTTCCTTTATATAGTCATAGTATGTAATACTATGACTATATATACTATGTAATATATTAATAAATGGTAAATGGACTGCATTTATATAGCGCTTGTCCATCTGCATCAGACGCTCAAAGCGCTATACAATTATGCCTCACATTCACCCATTTACACAGACACACTCATGTACCAATGTCAGGGTGCTGACATACAAGGTGCTCAGTTTCCGGTCAGGTTGGGGTTTGAACCGAGGATCCTCTGGTCTGAAGCCCAACGTTTAAACACTAGACCATCACCTCCCCAATAGTGATACCATAAAAAGTCAACTACTGCATGACAAATAATGATCTCTTTAGAAGAATCATGAATGATTCATAAAATATACAAATAGGAAACAGATAACATCAAGGATTAATTGTTTCTTTAAAGTTAAACATTCACCATCAATCACTTTCTGCATAAATCACATTAAGCACAATTTAATTGTGGCTAAATGTAAATATAAATGCTCTAATACTGCATTCAGCATTAGTCATTGTACTGTTATTTTGTTAGAGCAGAAACCTCATCATCTGTAGTTGATATAACATGCTGTGTTAAAGAAATAGTCATAGACAAGAATTTATTTGTTGTTGTTTTTGTGTTATTGTGATAACAAATTTGGGGGGCAGGGGGCGGGCGTATTTAACTATTCATTCATTCACCGCATAACCTGAACTCACTTTCACTTTATTTCATTTTATTTTCATTTATATGGTGCCAAATCACAGTAACATTGCCTCAATACAAGGTCTAACCTTACCAACCCCTAGAGCTCATCTGGCAACACTTACAAACCCCACCAAAAGTATGTCCAAAGCATACAACATTATTTTATATTTTCTCTCTTTTTTGTGGATCTTTGTGGATTTTTGAGGTTTTCTTCTTCGCCACCATGGCAACACGATTATATTTTAACCTTCTACCAACACCTTTCAAGGACAGCGTGGTGTTTGGCGAGCCTTGGGGTGGGCCTCGGATCGGATGAATGAGGTGTCAGTGTCGAGTTACTGTGACTCACTGGATGTCGAGGAGAAGCTCATATTATAGAGAACCTTGTGAAATGTCATAACTAAATATGAAGCTTGTTTTCTCACATTTTCAGCTATAATTCAGAGAAATGCATTTCAGATTTGATGCTGGAGGCGTTTGTTGTTCGGTAATGTGAAATGTGTGAATTTGGATCAATTTTCATTTGAAAGGTGAAAACTTACATCCATGGACTTTAGAAACCCTCTGTGATGTCACCCAGAGGTTTTCTGAAGAGCAGGTTTGAAGCTTTAATTAGGCGGATCCAAATGTTGCCATCTTGGTGATGCCTCACTGCCTAATTCCTGGTCAATCCTTAAATGGCTAAAGCACCTGTTTACCCATTTATGGGTTGGTGATTTGCGTTGGCAAGAATGAAGCCCCATCTCTCAGTTACCAAACAAGTGATGCTACAGCTAAGAGGATAATGTTGTTTTGGTCATTGATTAATGCATCTTTTGTGGACTGGAAGGAGGTTGTGTGCAGGTGTTAAAACATATGACTGGCGTATCCACTTAGGAATTATTCCACCATCTGTGGACCTAATGTTGTTAAGCTCCTTGCTAATTAGTGCTAACTAGCTGCTAAAATATAAATTAAATAATGGAACAGCTGGCTAACATCTTAGATGCTCCACTAGTGCAGTTAACCACACAGCAACCCATATTACCTCAGATATTTATAATAAAATGCTCAGAAAGGTCAAACACTACAAACAGGAGCTAGCAGCTACTGCTAGCCCCCTTATTGTCATTAATGGGGAAACTAGCTATAAAGACCTAAACCTTTGGACATTTTAACATGTGCTTCTATGGTGGAGGTTTCCTCAGCCTAAAGTGGCCATTCAAGGAGTGAGATTTGAAACTTCTGCATTGGCTTCATTTTCCAACACCAGAGGTCAAGTCAAGTCTGCGAACAAGACCTGGTGTCACGCTTCACCGCATGTATGACACCAGAGGTTGGGACTTGGTTATATCCTCAACGCTAGTCCTCAGAGGCAGCAAAGTTAGAATATTAACATTGGTTTTACTAAAACTGTCTTATTGTCAAGCTGATTATCAGTCTGGAGTTTTGCGGCGATAAATGCTGCTGCTTTGCTTTTGACGTATTCAGAGTGCCTTTTTTTTTGTTTGTTTTTTTTCCAGCACAACGTATTCTTCTTTGGCCACAGACTGATATTACAATTAGTTCTCAGGCTGTTAAATGTGCTAAATGGCCTAAAGCTTGTCGTGGACTTCCAAATGGTTGGCTATAAATGCTGTGTTAATGTTACACACCATTAATGCGCCACTAGAAATCTGAGGGAAAAGACATCTCCTCTTCACTGAAAGTCAATTCATAAATTGGTGCCACATTAGATAAATTGGAAACCATTTTTTCACATTACTGATGGTTTATTTTTGTCCGTATCAAAATGATTACTGAGCGTCACGTCATGATGACTCCAGCAAGCCAATGTGAAGCCAAGAAACATGACTCAAGCTGTTTTTGTTAATTAACTGCAGATTTAACTAAACATCAATTTCATCACATTACCACAGCAGACGGGTAAGTAATTTAATTGGGTTTAAATAAGGAGAACCGCCAACTCAAATTGCTTTCTGATTCCCTTTAGCGCCCCGGCACACTTATTACGGGTCGAAGGAGGCCTGCTGAGACCTCGTGCACGGAGGTTAGGAGGACTGGCGGTGGGCTTTGAGGCAGATAGCGCGGGAGGGCTGCGTGCTTCAGAAACAAGATGAGAGTGAGTGAGGGGAAGACAAAGAGTCTGATTCATCTCCAGCGCCGCTCAATGATGTTCTCCTGAGTTTCCTCTGATCAGGCCGGCGAGGTGACAGGCTGAGTGTGAGGAAGCGAAAATCCACGCTGCTGCACACAGAAAAGGGATGAACTTTCCTCAATCTATTCCTCTCTGCAAACAGCCTCATGCACCTACTGAAGGGATTCAGAGTCAACTGGAATGTCGCCATACCAGTTGAGGAAAGAGGTCGGATGAGGACAGGCTAGAGAAGGTTTGCTTAATTTCAACAAGAATTATGTATTTTTTCTCCAAATAAAAGTGACAAGAAAAGTAGCTGCTTTCAGTCTTGAAGCCATACAACATTCATCACCAAGAGCAGTTATATTTGCTTTGTTATTCCGATTACCCCATAATTTCATTGCGGATTCCCCAAACGTTTCCTTCCTCCCTGCACAGGAAACAGTTGGTGTTATGTTTGATTCTAGTATGTTGCAATTTAGCTTCTAAGTAAGTAAGATGCTAGAATGCATGCGAGGAATCAGCCGTAAAGTGGTTTACTCAGGGATGAGGAGTAGACCTGATGGCGCGAGGGTGGAGACTGGGTGAGGTGCGTTTTTGTCCGGCGAAACATGAAGCTCGATATGGTGGAGGCTCTGAATACCAACTGAAGAAGAAACAGACATTCAACTGTGAACCGATTTTGTGCACCCAGCGAAGAGACAACACAAAACAGGTGCGTGATTACAAAGAATTGACAGGTGTGTTAATACAATTGAGAGACACTGTACATGAGGAAAAACCATAATGCCGCTCACACTGAAACTAAACTTTAACTAAACTTAAAATATGGCAAAAGTGTAATACAGAGAAATAGTGATCAAAAACACAAACCAAATACCCAAAAGATGAATGAAAAGTCGCATGACTAACCAAACAGGAAAACCATCACCTAGGCTAGACCCTAACACAGAATAACGTTTAAATCCAGGTGGAGACTTGAACCTAATACTGTGTTCTTTTGAACACATGTACCATGTTCATTTAAATAAAGGTTCAATTTTCCATCATATACTATCGAATGTTAACACGTATAACTTCTTCATGCCTCTCACTTCTGTGTGAAAATACGACACAAACATCAGATCTTCTAATGTAAAATAAATCATAAAAAAATATTCTTTCTCTTTTCATTAAGTTATCATTCTTTGGGTTTTTGTACAGAACAACCCAAAGTTTGTGAGGAATTTGAGAAGACAAAATATCAAAAAACATGAAATGTTACGATGTGAAGGACAGGAAACTGATCTGATCCACATCAGGACATTAAACAAAAAAAGTAACAGCGTCTTATTCCGACTCACGTGTTTTATCCCATTAAATTTCATGGAGCTCGTTTGAAAACCTCTTTAGAAAATAACCAAAAATCTGATAAATAAAAAACAAATAATGTGATCATAAAACGAAAGATCAAAAGTATACATTCAAAATTTACACCAGAAATTAATGTTTTTTATACTTGAGAAGGTCAAGTATGGCCTTTTTTCATTAATAACTTCAGCCAGTTGTTGGACAGTTTGTTCTGTTGATGGAATGCGCTAAACAGCACAAAGTTACATTTACAAAAATATCAGTTTTCTCTGATTTCGGGTGTTTTATTTTATTTATTGTTGTGTTCCACTTGTTAAACTCCTGCCTTCTGTGAATATTGGACCTCGGTGGGACACTGTGCTCGATTCTTATGACAGTAATTTAATTTCAGATGCTGAGCTGATCCTAGTATACACAGAGATCGTTAATGTTGGATGAAAGACGGCGGGAGGGCGGAGACAGTCAGAGTGTTAATTGTAAAGATGGAGAGAACAGACTGACTGCTAATGAAACGTGTAGAAAAAAATTAAGTGGATGATGTTTAAGGCGGCACTTTGTCCACTTTTTTTTTTTAAAGGCGGATGTTAAATCACTGGGCTTCTGCATTTTCTCCAACATTTAATAATGAGAACCAAGTCTGAAAAAATGTCTTTAATGTAGGAATATAATTAATAGTGTTTGCTTAAAGGGGTAGTTATGTTTATTTTTGTTGTGATGTCTTTATCTTAAATTCTGTGTATAATTCAAGACTTTGTTTTAATCATTAAAAAATGCATTTTCTATATTTTTCCCAAAGTGCAAACAACTTAAAAAATAAACAAACAAAAAAAACAACTGTGGGGAACTTAGAGCACGTGTGCCAGAGTGAAACAGATTCTTCAACGATGTAAACTCACAAACGCATGTCCCAGCCTTCCCACTGTGTATGTAGTCTGCGTTAATTATTTCATGAAAAAACATAGAATCCTGTCTTGAAACAAAAACCAAAACTGAGCGTTTTTTCTTTGCTGGTGTCCAACAAATGCAGCATGATTCGGGAAGGCTGGTGCAAATGTTGAGAATCAACTAGAATAGAATAGAATAGAATAGCATGGTCTACTCTATTGGGGGGAAGGGGATTACAATGAAATCGAGGGTTTATATATGAAGAGTTCCAATGTAAAACCCAGTAAGTGCTTTTTTTCAAATGGAGAAAAATGCAATTGAAAATGGAGATTTAAAGGAAACCTATGCAGAAATGCACAGACTTTCATCAATAACATGAAAACAGTTTGATCAAATTCTTTCATATTTTGCACACACTGATGGTCCCCTTAACAGCCAAGTACATGTTGGCGTCAACTAAATTTTATGGTTTTGGAGATACTGGTTTTTGCATCTGAACTCTTCATATATATATATATATATATATATATATATATATATATATATATATATATATATATATATATATATATATATACAGTAGTGTTCAGAATAATAGTAGTGCTATGTGACTAAAAAGATTAATCCAGGTTTTGAGTATATTCCTTATTGTTACTTGGGAAACAAGGTACCAGTAGATTCAGTAGATTCTCACAAATCCAACAAGACCAAGCATTCATGATATGCACACTCTTAAGGCTATGAAATTGGGCTATTAGTAAAAAAAGTAGAAAAGGGGGTGTTCACAATAATAGTAGTTTGGCATTCAGTCAGTGAGTTCGTCAATATTGTGGAACAAACAGGTGTGAATCAGGTGTCCCCTATTTAAGGATGAAGCCAGCACCTGTTGAACATGCTTTTCTCTTTGAAAGCCTGAGGAAAATGGGACGATCAAGACATTGTTCAGAAGAACAGCGTAGTTTGATTAAAAACTTGATTGGAGAGGGGAAAACTTATACGCAGGTGCAAAAAATTATAGGCTGTTCATCTACAATGATCTCCAATGCTTTAAAATGGACAAAAAACCAGAGACATGTGAAAGAAAATGGAAACCAACCATCAAAATGGATAGAAGAATAACCAGAATGGCAAAGGCTCACCCATTGATCAGCTCCAGGATGATCAAAGACAGTCTGGAGTTACCTGTAAGTGCTGTGACAGTTAGAAGACGCCTGTGTGAAGCTAATTTATTTGCAAGAACCCCCGCAAAGTCCCTCTGTTAAATAAAAGACATGTGCAGAAGAGGTTACAATTTGCCAAAGAACACATCAACTGGCCTAAAGAGAAATGGAGGAATATTTTGTGGACTGATGAGACTAAAATTGTTCTTTTTGGGTTCAAGGGCTGCAGACAGTTTGTGAGACGACCCCCAAACTCTGAATTCAAGCCACAGTTCACAGTGAAGACAGTGAAGCATGGTGGTGCAAGCATCATGATATGGGCATGTTTCTCCTACTATGGTGTTGGGCCTATATATCGCATACCAGGTATCATGGATCAGTTTGGATATGTCAAAATACTTGAAGAGGTCATGTTGCCTTATGCTGAAGAGGACATGCCCTTGAAATGGGTGTTTCAACAAGACAATGACCCCGAGCACACTAGTAAATGAGCAAAATCTTGGTTCCAACCAACAAAATTAATGCCTCGCAGATGTGAAGAAATCATGAAAAACTGTGGTTATACAACTAAATACTAGTTTAGTGATTCACAGGATTGCTAAAAAAGCAGTTTGAATATAATAGTTTTGAGTTTGTAGCGTCAACAGCAGATGCTACTATTATTGTGAACGCCTTCTTTATATATATATATATATATATATATATATATATAAACACTGGGGGCACGAACAGTGATGTGGAAATTTGGCTTCATCGTCTGAGTTTTTTTTTCCTTATGGACGCAAAACCTCACCACCTTCTATGATCTGGATCTAACTTTTTATCTGTAGAAAGCTGCACTAATCCACTTATTCAGGCATTCTGAAGCAGGGAACTGACCATTAGAGGGTGAGGGTCTGCAGCCTGTGATCACATTTTAATTATCTAGAGAGCAGTCAGGACATTTCAAATTAAATGATTGAATCTGTGCAGCAGTGATTAACCTTAAGCTTATGAACTAATTAAACATTTCATGCACGCATTTGATGCATTGTTTTTCTTTAATGACAGTTCACCCGCCGCAAATTACTGTCACGGCTCCCGGCGGTCATTTTAATCCCATCGGTGACGTATCAAAAGATTTGATCGGTCTCACATTAGTCTACAAACCGACAGTGTTGCTCCTCACAAGAAAAATCATGAGACGGTCTTGGTGGTGCAACATCCCGGCAAGTTGCTATGGTGACCAAGCAGTGTGGACACCACATTTGATTGGGGCCTTGTTTCCGTGACCAAAAATGTGCATGGGGAGTCTGATGCATTTGAGTGCCATCTGTGATGTCAGTAAGTTTAACAAAGATGCTGATATTAATCATCTAGATTGCATTTTTATTGCTGACAGTTTTGCATGATGCCCTGCGGCAGATTGGTATCTTGTCCAGGGTGTTCCCCACCTCATGCCCTGTGACTGCTGGGATATTGCCTCCTGCGACCTTTCATTGGAGTAAGCGGTTGAAGATGAGTGAGTGTGACTTTTCCATGATGTGACAGCTGTGACAGCAGGGCAGGTAGCGCAGTGGGAAAAGAGTTGGGTTACTAATATAGACTTTGGTCCAATCTTATGGTCCAGTCTCTTGTTTTATGGTGTTGTGTGTTGGGGGGGTAGTTCCAAGAAAAAAGACATTCTCTGGCTGAAAAGGCTCATTAAGAAGGCAGGCTCTGTGGTTGGACTGGGTCTGGACTCTGTGGAGAAGGTGGTGGAGCACAGGACGCTCAGTCAGAACCACCCCATGAACTCAGTCTTCTCTCACTGGAGACGCTCCGCGAGCAACAGATTCCTCTCAGTGAAGTGCTCCACTCAGAGAGTGAAGAACTCGTTTGTCCCTCGCGCTATCAGACTCCTCGCACTTCAGCCAGGAGCACGAGATGTGAGCCGGAAATGTCCCGAAATGTCCTTCTATTTTTACTTTGATTTAATTGTGCTGTACTATTTATTCATACTTTTATATGCACTTTTAATATTTGTGTTTTATTTGTCTGAATGGGAGCGACAGACCGCCACATAATTTCCTTTGGGATTAATAAAGTATTTACAGTGAGGAAACTAAGTATTTGAACACCCTGCGATTTTGCAAGTTCTCCCACTTAGAAATCATGGAGGGGTCTGAAATTTTCATCTTAGGTGCATGTCCACTGTGAGAGACATAATCTAAAAAAAAAATCCGTAAATCACAATGTATGATTTTTAATAATTTATTTGTATGCTACTGCTGCAAATAAGTATTTGAACACCTGTGAAAATCAATGTTAATATTTGGTACAGTAGCCTTTGTTTGCAATTTCAGAAGTCAAATGTTTCCTGTAGTTTTTCACCAGGTTTACACACGCTGCAGCAGGGATTTTGGTCCACTCCTCCATACAGATCTTCTCCAAATCTTTCAAGTTTGGAGTTTCAGCTCCCTCCAAAGATTTTCTATTGAGTTCAGGTCTGGAGACTGGCCAGGGCACTCCAGGACCTTGAAATGCTTCTTACGGAGCCCCTCCTTAGTTGCCCTGGCTGTGTGTTTGGGGTCATTGTTATGTTGGAAGACCCAGCCATGACCCATCTTCAATGCTCTTACTGAGGGAAAGAGGTTGTTTGACAAAATCTCACAATACATGACCCCATCCATCCTCCCTTCAATATGGTGCAGTCATCATGTCCCCTTTGCAGAAGAGCACCCCCAGAGTATGATGTTTCCACCCCATGCTTCACGGTTGAGATGGTTTTCTTGGGGTTGTTCTCGTCCTCTAAACATGGTACGTGGAGTTGATTTCAAACAGCTCTATTCTGGTCTCATCTGACCACATGACCTTCTCCCATGCCTCCTCTGGATCATCCAGATGGTCACTGGTGAACTTCAAACGGGCCTGG
Organism: Thalassophryne amazonica; assembly: GCF_902500255.1. Lineage (NCBI taxonomy): Eukaryota > Metazoa > Chordata > Actinopteri > Batrachoidiformes > Batrachoididae > Thalassophryne > Thalassophryne amazonica. Next base: position 63,532,004 of record NC_047120.1, on the reverse strand, counting down.
ACATGTGATGGTTTGAGCAGGGGGACCTTGCTGCCCTGCAGGATTTTAAACCATGACAGCATCATGTGTTACTAATGTAATCTTTGTGACTGTGGTCCCAGCTCTCTTCAGGTCATTGACCAGGTCCTCCTGTGTAGTTCTGAGCTTTCTCAGAATCATCCTTACCCCACAAAGTCAGATCTTGCATGGAATCCCAGACCGAGGGAGATTGACAGTCATCTTGTGTTTCTTCCACTTTCTAATAAATAATCATAACAGTTGTTGTCTTCTACCAAGCTGTTTGCCTGTTGTCCTGTAGTCCATCCCAGCCTTGTGCAGGTCTACAGTTTTTTCCCTGGTGTCCTTAGACAGCTCTTTGGTCTTGGCTATGGTGGACAGGTTGGAGTGTTATTGATTGAGTGTGTGAACAGGTGTCTTTTATACAGGTAAGAAGTTCAAACAGGTGCAATTAATACAGGTAAAGAGTGCAGAATAAGAGGGCTTCTTAAAGAAAAATTAACAGGTCTGTGTAAGCCAAAATTCTTGCTGGTTGTTAGGGGATCAAATACTTATTTGCAGCAGTAACATACAATTAAATTATTAAAAAATCATACATTGTGATTTCTGGATTTTTGATTATGTCTCTTACAGTGGACATGCACCTAAGATGAAAATTTCAGACCCCTCCATGATTTCTAAGTGGGAGAACTTGCAAAATGGCAGGGTGTTCAAATACTTATTTTCCTCACTGTATCTATCTATCTCATTCCCCATCACACTAACCTATCTGTGTCCTTGGAGAAGACATGTTGTTTCAGTCCACTCAGCTGTAGATGGGCGCCGGACTAGGGGTGTGCAAAATAATCATCATGACGATGCATCGCGATACTAATTTTTGCGATCTACTGCATCGATTCTTGACACCAAGTATCGATTATTGTTTTAAAAAATGAATAAATAAAATTGTATGAATGGTTGGCGAACATCAGCAAAGCACAAGTGGACTTCAGGCAGAATCAATGGAGGATGGCAGCCAAAACCCTGACCAAGAAGACATGTCTGCTATATGTTCATCAAAAACGTCCAAACGCTGTTCTCTAGCTGACCTACTTGGACAGACGTATGCAGCAGGTTAGTTTAAAAATATGTTACCACAACATGCTGAAAGAAATATTCTAAGTGAGTGTGTTGTTTCCTAATTTGAGGATGCTCCACAAACTATACGCATGGCATTTAAATATAATGTAAAGTAATGTAACAAATAATATTATGATGATGATGATGATGATAATTTAATGTACTGAGTAATATAGTATATATATATTTTTGTTTTGATTATTGCCTTGTCCTCCCATACTGCAGGTGCTGCAAATAAATTGAAAACTGCTGAGGACCAGGCAAAAGACGACATAGCAAGATACAAGGAGGAAGCACCCCTGGCACTTGGTGATAATCCACTTGACTGGTGGAAAGAACATGAGAGCCAGTATCCTTTCCTTTCACGAGTAGCAAAAAAAACATCTGTGTATTCCAGGTACTAGTGTCCCCTCGAAGAGAGTTTTCTCTACCGCTGGGGACATAATCACTGCCAAAAGGAGTGTAATTTCCCCTGATCACCTGGACCAGCTTCTATTCCTCAACAAAAACTTAAAAAAGCACTAGGAATACTACTGTATTTGTTGCCTATATATTACTAGTTCATATTACCACTTGTTCATTTGTTTTTTGAGTGGACACTGGACACATGCAATTGATGCATTTCGATGCAATAGATGTTTACAGTGTTTATTTTTTTGAAATTTTTTATAGTTTTATGAATCCTATGCACTTTTTTGTCTCATCAGTGTGTCCTCTTATGTTTGTGAAATGATATTGCTATAATGGCAGCTACCTCCAAAAGGGGAAATGTCAGACGTTTGAATGTTTTCAATTCACTGGTTTAAAGGACCACTGACTGAGGCCAAGTAAACAGCACTGATCATCCTTATTTTGTTAGTTTTAGTTTTATAAATCCTATGCACTTTTTGTCATTAATGTGTCCACTTGTTGAAACAGTAATATTTGTTTTAATGGCAACTGCCTCCAAAGTTGTTTCAATAAATTCAGTTATGAATTCAGTTGCTCTGAGTTATGTATCAATTAAAGACACTATACAGATCATACACAGCCAGTCAGCCACTGGTAATGACTGTACTTTTTTTACATTTTCACTGAAGGATGTTGAAAATATCGCAATGCATCGCAATAATTCAAGTATCGTGATGCATCTTGATAGAATCGCGTCGTGGCATGTGAATCATGATTCGAATTGAATCGTGACTTCTTTGCCAATACCCACCCCTACGCCGGACGTAGCTGGGGAAGTGACCTGTGATGTACTAGGGTTCCTTTTAGGGGGAGTCAAAGACTCTCATCCACTTCATGCTGTGGTGTCCAGGGTTAAGCACCTTCACAATGCTCTTTTTTTTTTCTTGTTATAGATATGTTTGAGAAGACATGCTTTGAATGATAAACTCCACTTGGAACTCATTCACTGTTGAATTCAAACACTGAGTCGAATTCTTAATCCACTCTGCACCAACCCACAAACCAAATCTCATCTCCGCTTTGTCTCACTTGTTCCAGTATTTATTTTAAGATTAAGAGATTTTATTTGCCTTTTGTACATGCACAGACAGCACAGGTGCTGAGGAATTCTTCTGCAAAGCTCTTAAGAGTCAGCTGTAAAAAAAAAAAGAAATAAGAATCAGAGCAAAATAATAGGAAACAAATCTAAAAAGAAAGAAAACCACTCTAATGTGCAGTAAAACTCCTCCATTAAATACAATGAGAGAAAACACTGTAAAACCAGAGATGACCTCACTGAAGAATATCGCACATTTGCATATTGCATATTTGCATATTGCACATTTGCATATTGTACATTTAAAATGAAATATGATGACATGACTTAAGAGATACATTAACGAGTGATGCAGAGGAGGACATGTGATCAAACCCTGTAAAACAAAGTCACTTTCGTGCAAATGTATTGCACATTTGAAGTGAAATTGACATTCATGCATTAATTAGTTTGTTTGTTTTTTGTTGTAGGCATTCACATCAGCGTGTTCACATGACCTCGGTTATAAGCTCAGGTTGTGCTACGTTTATTTTCAGGACGTAATGATTTATGGCGGGAGAGTCCGGGGACACACTGTTCAACTTCAAAAAGTGTTACTCATCAAGTCTGCAAATGAAAAAGGAAAGAACTCTGAAGACGCCGCTGGTATATGGTGCGTTTGCATGCAAACTGGCCTTCCTACACGCTCGCTGCACTCCGGTGTCTCTGTGGAGCGCCGCGGAAGGCAGAAAGTGCTGAGAACACAGCGCACGGGGTGAAGCGCTGAGCTCTCGAGGGAGACAATGTGGTTCCACCTCAGGTAGCTGTGAAGGCCGAGGCAGCGCCTCAAACTGGCTGCATACAGATCAGCGCGCGGCAGTACGCCGGCTGTATGTTCGCTAAAGGACAGCGCGGGCTATGACGTCTTCAGGCGCAGATGGTGTTTTCAGACTGTTAGCAGACATGAACACACAGAGAACAGTTGTACACGTTATCGCCAATGTGACACTTTGATCAGGATTTCATGTCCAAGAAGACTTCTCGTTTCCGTGTAATTTGTTGTGATCCGTGTTCTCCCGAGTAAAGATGAGGTTTTCAAGGAATTGCTGGATTTCCAGATGGGGGATATTTAAAGCAGACATTGCTACATTGACAGGAATGTTAACTGCACTTAGCATTAGCTTATCCTGTCATATACTTAACATTTATCATATCCTTTTACTCTTTAGCAGTTAGCATTAGCATATGTTGTTATACAGCCATGCAACAGTTAATGACTGATATCAATGTTGCATTCAGTGGCAAGGGGGATTTCAGATTTTCCCATTTCCAACTCGGAACAAGAGGATTTGCTAGTGGCTGTGCACGCCCTGTAGCCTTTAATTATGCAATTCATCATTTGTTATGGAGGTAGATTCCTGAACTGTGCAGCAGATGTCAACTGGCATTATGTCTTCATTTTGATACTCCAAAACATTGTTCTGAAACATGTTTCAAAATGCTCCTGAACACTATTTCAAATTGCCGTCACTAGTTTGTAGTAGAGATGAAAGGTTTTTGCACAATCCCCAGCCACACATTCTATCCAGTCTTTAATTCCAGTTTAACTTTCCCATGAAATTCATAATTTGCTATGGAGGCAGATGCCTGAACCATCCAGCAGGTGGCAGTTAGTATTGTGTCTTCCTTTTGACACTCCAGAACAGTGTTTCAAAATGCACCTGAACACTATTTCAAATTGTCGTCACTAGGTTTGCAGTAGAAATGAAAAGTTTTAGCACCATCCCCAGCCACACATTCTATCCATTCTTTAATTCCAGTTTGACTTTTTCATTCTGATGGGTATTTCATTCCATATTTGGTGGACATCACATTTTGCATTGTGGCTGCTCGCTTGACTTGCTAACTGATGCTGATGTGAAGGTGGGCATCAGTACGCTCTGTCCACTGACAAGCACATGAAAGCAGGTGACAGACAAACTACATGTAAATTGAACCTGAGAAGACAGTAATTTTCTATCATCCATCCAACATCCACTGATCATCCTGCAGGTGGTAGACACATCTATGGGACATGCCCAGTGGTGGGCACAGCTAACTAAAGAGTTAGCGTCGATAACCAATAATCCAATAACTGAAAAGTTTTCTTTTATGACACTAAACTCATAAGCTGCTAAAAAATGTATCTTTATTACAGATAACTGATAACTTTTAGTATTGATTCGGATGCGGCCACATCAGATTACACTGTCAGCTTCTGATAAACCAGTTTCACTTGGCTCTACTGGTGGTTGGCCAGTAGAGCCAACCACCAGTAGAGGCTCTACTGGCCTCTACTGGTGGTTGGCTCTCACTGTGGTATTGTATCACTTCCTGTTCCGGAGCACAGCGGTGTTTTGCTGTATCTGTTAGCTGTTTAATCTGCGCAGTTAGATTGATCTAGTTAACTAGGTAACGATTTGTTTCACAGTGTAATCTTCACGTGCCTTAACTAAAGCACTCTCTCTGCTGAATCACCTCTAAATTATTTACACATTATTCACTTTGTGTGTTTTTAGGAATCCGCTAGCTTAGCGCAGCTACTAGCTCTTAGCCGGTTTAGCATGGCGGCTTCTCCTGTCTCTCCCACACTTTTCTGCTCTGGGTGTGAAATGTTTAGTTATTCCTCAGCCTCCTTTAGCAGTAATGGTACTTGTAATAAGTGTAGCTTATTCGTAGCTTTGGAGGCCAGGCTGGGCGAATTGGAGACTCGGCTCCACACCTTGGAAAATCCTACAGCTAGCCAGGCCCCTGTAGTCGGTGTGGACCAAGGTAGCTTAGCCGCCGTTAGTTCCCCTCCGGCAGATTCCGAGCAGCCGGGAAAGCAGGCCGACTGGGTGACTGTGAGGAGGAAGCGTAGTTCTAAACAGAAGCCCTGTGTACACCAACAACCCGTTCACATTTCTAACCGTTTTTCCACACTCAGCGACATACCCGCCGAGGAACAAACTCTGGTTATTGGCGACTCTGTTTTGAGAAATGTGAAGTTAGCGACACCAGCAACCATAGTCAATTGTCTTCCGGGGGCCAGAGCAGGTGACATTGAAGGAAATTTGAAACTGCTGGCTAAGGCTAAGCGTAAATTTGGTAAGATTGTAATTCACATCGGCAGTAATGACACCCGGTTACACCAATCGGAGGTCACTAAAATTAACATTGAATCGGTGTGTAACTTTGCAAAAACAATGTCGGACTCTGTAGTTTTCTCTGGGCCCCTCCCCAATCAGACCGGGAGTGACATGTTTAGCTGCATGTTCTCCCTGAATTGCTGGCTGTCTGAGTGGTGTCCAAAAAATGAGGTGGGCTTCATAGATAATTGGCAAAGCTTCTGGGGAAAACCTGGTCTTGTTAGGAGAGACGGCATACATCCCACTTTGGATGGAGCAGCTCTCATTTCTAGAAATCTGGCCAATTTTCTTAAATCCTCCAAACCGTGACTATCCAGGGTTGGGACCAGGAGGCAGAGTTGTAGTCTTACACACCTCTCTGCAGCTTCTCTCCCCCTGCCATCGCCCCATTACCCCATCCCGTAGAGACGGTGCTTGCTCCCAGACCACCAATAACCAGCAAAAATCTATTTAAGCATAAAAATTCAAAAAGAAAAAATAATATAGCACCTTCAACTCCACCACAGACTAAAACAGTTAAATGTGGTCTATTAAACATTAGATCTCTCTCTTCTAAGTCCTTGTTAGTAAATGATATAATAATTGATCAACATATTGATTTATTCTGCCTTACAGAAATCTGGTTACAGCAGGATGAATATGTTAGTTTAAATGAGTCAACACCCCCGAGTCACACTAACTGTCAGAACGCTCGTAGCACGGGCCGAGGTGGAGGATTAGCAGCAATCTTCCACTCCAGCTTATTAATTAATCAAAAACCCAGACAGAGCTTTAATTCATTTGAAAGCTTGACTCTTAGTCTTGTCCATCCAAATTGGAAGTCCAAAAAAACAGTTTTATTTGTTGTTATCTATCGTCCACCTGGTCGTTAGTGTGAGTTTCTCTGTGAATTTTCGGACCTTTTGTCTGACTTAGTGCTTAGCTCAGACAAGATAATTATAGTGGGCAATTTTAACATCCACACAGATGCTGAGAATGACAGCCTCAACACTGCATTTAATCTATTGTTAGACTCGATTGGCTTTGCTCAAAATGTAAATGAGTCCACCCAACACTTTAATCATACCTTAGATCTTGTTCTGACTTATGGTATGGAAGACTTAACAGTATTCCCTGAAAACCCCCTTCTGTCTGATCATTTCTTAATAACATTTACATTTACTCTGATGGACTACCCAGCAGTGGGGAATAAGTTTCATTACAGTAGAAGTCTTTCAGAAAGCGCTGTAACTAGGTTTAAGGATATGATTCCTTCTTTATGTTCTCCAATGCCATATACCAACACAGGGCAGAGTAGCTACCTAAACTCTGTGAGTGAGATAGATTATCTCATCAGTAGTTTTATATCCTCTTTGAGGACAACTTTGGATGCTGTAGCTCCTCTGAAAAAGAGAACCTTAAATCAGAAGTGCCTGACTCCGTGGTATAACTTAAAGCAGATAACCCGTAAGTTGGAGAGGAAATGGTGTCTCACTAATTTAGAAGATCTTCACTTAGCCTGGAAAAAGAGTCTGTTGCTCTATAAAAAAGCCCTCCGTAAAGCTAGGACATCTTACTACTCATCACTAATTGAAGAAAATAAGAACAACCCCAGGTTTCTTTTCAGCACTGTAGCCAGGCTGACAAAGAGTCAGAGCTCTACTGAGCCGAGTATTCCTTTAACTTTAACTAGTAATGACTTGATGACTTTCTTTGCTAATAACATTTTAACTATTAGAGAAAAAATTACTTATAACCATCCAAAAGACATATCGTTCTCTTTGGCTGCTTTCAGTGATGCCGGTATTTGGTTAGACTCTTTCTCTCCGATTGTTCTGTCTGAGTTATTTTCATTAGTTACTTCCTCCAAACCATCAACATGTCTATTAGACCCCATTCCTACCAGGCTGCTCAAGGAAGCCCTACCATTAATTAATGCTTCGGTCTTAAATATGATCAGTCTATCTTTATTAGTTGGCTATGTACCACAGGCTTTTAAGGTGGCAGTAATTAAACCATTACTTAAAAAGCCATCACTTGACCCAGCTATCTTAGCTAATTATAGGCCAATCTCCAACCTTCCTTTTCTCTCAAAAATTCTTGAAAGGGTAGTTGTAAAACAGCTAACTGACCATCTGCAGAGGAATGGTCTATTTGAAGAGTTTCAGTCAGGGTTTAGAATTCATCATAGTACAGAAACAGCATTAGTGAAGGTTACAAATGATCTTCTTATGGCCTCAGACAGTGGACTCATCTCTGTACCTGTTCTGTTAGACGTCAGTGCTGCTTTTGATACTGTTGACCATAAAAGTTTATTACAGAGATTAGAGCATGCTATAGGTACTAAAGGCACTGCGCTGCAGTGGTTTGAATCATATTTATCTAATAGATTACAATTTGTTCATGTAAATGGGGAATCTTCTTCACAGACTAAAGTTAATTATGGAGTTCCACAAGGTTCTGTGCTAGGACCAATTTTATTCACTTTATACATGCTTCCCTTAGGCAGTATTATTAGACAGCATTGCTTAAATTTTCATTGTTACGCAGATGATACCCAGCTTTATCTATCCATGAAGCCAGAGGACACACACCATTTAGCTAAACTGAGGATTGTCTTACAGACATAAAGATATGGATGACCTCTAATTTCCTGCTTTTAAACTCAAATAAAACTGAAGTTATTGTACTTGGCCCCACAAATCTTAGAAACATGGTGTCTAACCAGATCCTTACTCTGGATGGCATTACCCTGACCTCTAGTAATACTGTGAGAAATCTTGGAGTCATTTTTGATCAGGATATGTCATTCAATGCGCATATTAAACAAATATGTAGGACTGCTTTTTTGCATTCACGCGATATCTCTAAAATTAGAAAGGTCTTGTCCCAGAGTGATGCTGAAAAACTAATACATGCATTTATTTCCTCTAGGCTGGACTATTGTAATTCATTATTATCAGGTTGTCATAAAAGTTCCCTAAAATCCTTCAGTTAATTCAAAATGCTGCAGCTAGAGTACTGACAGGGACTAGAAGGAGAGAGCATATCTCACCCATATTGGCTTCTCTTCATTGGCTTCCTGTTAATTCTAGAATAGAATTTAAAATTCTTCTTCTTACTTATAAGGTTTTGAATAATCAGGTCCCATCTTATCTTAGGGACCTCATAGTACCATATCACCCCAATAGAGCACTTCGCTCTCAGACTGCAGGCTTACTTGTTGTTCCTAGGGTTTTTAAGAGTAGAATGGGAGGCAGAGCCTTCATCTTTCAGGCTCCTCTCCTCTGGAACCAGCTCCCAATTCGGATCAGGGAGACAGACACCCTCTCTACTTTTAAGATTAGGCTTAAAACTTTCCTTTTTGCTAAAGCTTATAGTTAGGGCTGGAACAGGTGACCCTGAACCATCCCTTAGTTATGCTGCTATAGACGTAGACTGCTGGGGGGTTCCCATGATGCACTGTGTGTTTCTTTCTCTTTTTGCTCTGTATGCACCACTCTGCATTTAATCATTAGTGATTGATCCCTGCTCCCCTCCACAGCATGTCTTTTCCCTGATTCTTGGGGCAACTGTTTGTTGTGATTTGGCGCTATATAAATAAAATTGATTTAATTTTGATTTGATTTGACTTTCACTTTTCGCTGCTGGGTAAATTCAAGGATCTCAAACACATAAGAACGCGCAAAAAATGGATGAATAAAAATAAAACCCCAAACACTGTCATCATCTTTCAAAAGCAGTAAAACAGTGTTAGAAGTCAGAGTTTATCTCAGTCATTTATGAACTAAAAAGCCGAAGCTTTTTTCACACACTTTCAACTGAAATACGTCCATTAATGCATTGATTGACAGAGGAAAATACGTGTAGTAAATAGAAATTCTCTCCTGTTAGTTTTAGTGGGAGTCATCTGAATAAATAATCCACATAAAGCATCCTTTTTTAAAAATCCAAAACAGTGTCTAAACGTGAAGAAAAGTCCCTCTGTACACACAGCTGCACCATGAGAGCTCCTCTCCCCCACTGAGTCTTGGCGATTAAATTACAGCCACAAAGAAATAAAATCAAATAATGTTAAAATAAGTCTGTTTTGTTTTTGTGTCGAGCGGACACACTCACTGTAACATCCAAAGTGAACCTGAACTACACTACCCACAATGCTCCCTGCGTTGACCGGCCAATCACGTTTTGCACTTAATGATGACAGGCAGCCACTCTGCAACAAACACACAACAGACGGACTAAAATGTTTGATTTTAGGGTTTACAAACATTTTTCTGACCGTTAAACTTTGCTCACTTTACCAGCAAAAAAATGTTATCAGACTGAAAGTTATAGGAACTACATTTATCAGAAGATAATTGGTCCAATGATGGTTTTAAAACTTATCTGAAAAGCTAATCTGCTAGAAAAAAAAACCCATTATCTTAGATAATTACCTGTTATCGGATTAGCTGAACTGTGCCCACCACTGAACATTATGCAGGCAAAACTAAATGCTTCTTTGATTTATCCTGTGCGTAAAAGTTCACCACACTCTCATCACATCATCCAGGACATCCAGAACTTTCCTGACCTGATGATTAGCTCCACACTAGCTGGGTATCCATTACAGATTTGTGCAACATGTAAGCAATATTAGATTGCACAATGACAGTGTTTCCATTGAGAGATTGATTGTTACAACTCAGTTTTGTCCTCTTATGGTAACTGTCATTGCAGCGAGACTCTTGTGAGGTCTGGAATTCCGGTAGTCATGGCAATTTCCGCGAAATATTTCCATTTCCTTGCATTTTCTATTCACTTTTGTCGTAACATCTCCTATCAGGTTTAACAATTTCTCCGTCTCTTCCTCCGTTCACATGTATATTTTTGCAAAAAACTTTTTTGTGGTATTTGAGGTTTTTTAAAAAAAAAACACATTTCCATTAAGGATTTTTTAAATTCACCCTTTCAAATTGTACGATTGGGAGGCTGATGGAAACCCACCGGCAAGAACTACATCGGTGAGATAAAATGCTCTTAGCTGCTCTGGAGACACGTTTGTTTCTCTAAGCTGCTTTAAGGAGACACTTTGGTTTTTCATACAGGGACCTCTTTGGCTGCTTATGAATTCATGGAAATCCAGGGAAGGTTTTCTTCTTAATGTTAACTTTTAGGCACTTAAGTCATCACGGACCGATCATTCATTCACCTGACAGCAAGTTGCTTTCAGTCATATCTGTCTGACAAGCAAACTTCCTCTGCAATGCTTTACATAATTTTAAAATTGACAAAAAGCTTTTTTTTTTCTTCCCAGAGTCGACTTACCTCAAGGCTAAAAACTATTGAAGAGAAATCTTTAAACCTTGGCTGACTCTGAAGTGAAGATCTGCAAAAACTTCACAAATATGCAAACTGAATACAGCTCCAGAATAAAGTCGCCTGCAGGGTGAACAAAAGGTTCTATGGTGTAATTTGGTAATTGCTGTTGAGTTAGAAGGAGCTGAATTATCCCCGGGGTTAAATTAATTAGTGCAAGGCCTGAGGAGACAAGAGGAGAAGCACATTATCAGTTTAAAGTGCTCGTCAGTGTGTTTTTGCCAGGTTGAACGCACCGGCAAAATCTACATGAACAGCAGATCTCACAGGAAATTCAAGATAACAGCAATAAATCAGCAACTATCATCATTGTCAGACACCAAACATGGAGCAGTGTGAAATCCGTTTATAGTTACAGTATTCACTAGTGAGCAGGGGCGGCTCGACGGGTTTTTATATAGGGTGGCCAAAGTTGGCCCAAGTGTATTATTGGGTGATTAATAGTAGAGAAGTTTGAATCTTTGACTGGACTGGGTTGCTTGACGTGAGGATGTTTCGCTTCAAATCGCAGAAGCTTCCTCAGCTAAAATTCTTGCTCTGGTAGTCTGACTTCTGTCTTGACCCTTGTAGAGAAGAACAAACAGAAGACACAAAAGCTGGAGTTGTAAACCTAACCAGACCCCTCCTACCAAGAGGCAGACTGCTATAGGCTAGTGACTAAACAATTGCTTTAATTAGCACCTATTGTGCTCTAGTTAGCACCCTCTTAATGACAGGGTAGCTGTCCCTCCTAATGATGGGACTGACGCCTCTTCTGACGGCTCTCCTGATGATGTGAATGACTCATTACCATGAACAAAAGACTGAAACTGCTTTGACCTGAGTACCCCATTGTAAACAGGGGCCAAAGCGTGTCTCAGACCCCCCACCCCTCTCTCAAACCATTTCTTCTCTCTGGCTAAGATTTTAACTTCCTTGTCCTCAAATGTGTGGTTAGTGTCTTTAAGGTGGAGATGAACCTGGTAAGGTTTAAAACTCCAGCTTTTGTGGCTTCTGTTTGCTCTTCTCTACAAGGGTCAAGACAGAAGTCAGACTACCAGAGCAAGAATTTTAGCTGAGGAAGCTCCTGCAATTTGAAGCGAAATGTCCTCGCATCAAGCAACCCAGTCCAGTCGAAGATTCAAGCTTCTCTACTATGGAAACCACCTGGACAACTGAAAACCTTCACAGAAACATTTGGTGATTAAGTAGACGTATATTGGCATGAATATAGCAGTGAGAAGTATTATAGACTGATAGTTCAGAGAAGGTTCTGTTGGGCAGGAATAAAATAATAATTGGTGCTGAGGTGCGTTTGAAAATGTACCCTGTGAGTGTATTCATTGAGACTAACAAACACATCAGATGGAGAAAAATAAAAAGTTCATCAAACGCGAGTCCCTTTCAATTTAGGTGAGGTCCAGTCCAGCAGCATGCCGTGAGTGGTACCTTGTGTCACCACATGCGCCACACTAAGGACCTGTCCCAGGTCCCAATTGGCAACCACCCAAGCAAATAATTGGGACATCCCGGTTATGTATTATTCATTCGTTTTCTATAGGCGCTTATTCCAGCTAAGGGTCACGGTAGAGTTGGAGCCTATCCCACCAGTCATAGAGGTGGGGTTCATCCTGGACAGAATATCTGTCATACCGCTACGTATAGACAAACACATTCACACTCATGGTCAATTTAAAGCTTTCACTTTATCTAACTGGCATGACTTTGGAAGTGGGAGGAAGCTGGAATGCAAGTAAACACAGGGAGAGCATGCAAACTCCACACAGAAAGGACCATGGGAAGCGATCCCATGACCTTCTTTCTGTGAGGCAACAGTGATAACCACTGAACTGCCCTATATTGTATTGTATTGTATTTTTATAGGCATGCGTGGTGGCCAAGTGGTTAGTTTGCTTTTTTCAGTGCAGAAGGGTCCCGATTCAAACCCCACCCCTGCCACATTTGTCAGTGTAATTGCGCCAGGAAGGGCATCCGGCATAAATCTTGTGCTAAACCAACATCCCTATCCACCTGGGATCTGCTGTGGCAAACACGAGTGAAAAACAAGGGAGGAGCCGAAGGGACTAACTTCTCCATCTGTAACACACAATTATGGTTGAGTCTTTTGAAATCTTCAGTCTTCTCTGACATAGTAAAAAAAAAAAATCAGATGTTTACAAAATGTAGAATAAAGGGCCAAGAACTGTGCCCTGCAGAGCTCCTCGGTTTGATATCAGCATGTCAGTTTTGCAGTCATATAGCCTCATATATCACATTCTGTTTGTGCGGTTCATAGTAATCAAGGAAACAAGGCAGTGATGATCTTCAATATTTCCAGTATAAGATGTTCTGTGGACAGGAGGTGTCACAAGCTGGACAACGTAAAACTCGCTGAGACTTATAAGCGTATAATTTGAATTCAAGTGTTCCACGTAACACAGCACAGTCTCCTGCATCCTTTGCAGTTCTTGTTCCATGTGGCAAAGTCGAGGTGTGTGCACCCTTCTGATTGCAGAGGTCCAGAGCCCTGTGGTATCCAAAATAAAATAACTTGCTCCCACACAATAACAGCAAGCATAAAATCATTTTTATGCCGATGAAGGGTTAAATCCTGCAGGTGGACGCTGGTGAGTGTTTGGACGCATTATATGCTCGCAATCAGCAGTGCTGCATCATGCATGCTCAGTGTCAGCATTCTTAGCGTTTTGACACATATTGACTGTTAGAGTTTGAGTTGCATCATAATGTGGCTATTTTGACCTGCAGGTCCAACAGTTGTTGTGATGTTTCTGTCTGAATCTCTGCAGTGAATCAATTGACTGAGCAACCGAACTACCGTCCCAAGATCCACAAAAAAAAAAAAACCTTTTTTGTGATTGCAGAAAGCGAGAAGCTTTCCGTTGTTAGTCAGCTGTGGATTCCGAGTTAGAAGAGGTTAAGTGTCCAGATACACACTGCACTCCATTCTCCATCCAGTGCACAGCGGGACCGGTGAACAGTCGCTATGTGGACTGCATGGCAATAACGAGACCCTGCTGGGATCTGTGTATGTGTGTGGTTTGTGCTGTGACTGAGCTGCATGCCAATGGTTTTGTGTAAATAGATAAAGGCTGTGAAAGAGACTGAAGGTCTCGTCTTATTTTGCTCTGTTTGTTAACTTTCCAACCTCCGGATGCATTAAGAATGCCGCTGCGAATGTCTCCGCCAGAAGACTCTTGGCTTCTGCATTGCATAAGTTTTTATTGATCTCCGCTTCAGAGGGATGAGCGCATCGATTCATGTCATGAACTGCGCATTCGCCTGATTTGTGCTCAGCTTGTATATTTGACCGGAACACGCTTCTTTTTAACTCACACAGATTAAATTAAAACATTCAGGTTCAACATATTAGAACCATCAGAAAAAGGAAAACTGGAGAAATAGAGCAAAGCACAGGTTCTACCAGGAAGATTAAGGTTTTAACTCTCCTCACACTCGCTAATTAATATCACCTGCTAGCTAGCCAGAAGCAGCTGTCCTCCATTTCAGCACCAATGGCAACCAATAGAAAATGCCAAAGCCAGTTATATATGGCGATTCCTGAATCACCTTTCACTTGTTTACAGACACTACTTGAAGCTTTGCCTCCTCCACCCCGCTGCCTCCTGGTTGGTTCCAGTCATGCCTCGGTGTTCTGTTGCCTCCTGCCGATCCCTGTCTGTAGCTGGCCCCGCCTCTGCCTCCTCTTTGTGTCACCTTTACTGGTTCCTGCATCCTCCTCTTACACCATGCGCTACTCCAGCCCACCAGTTGGTCCCCATCCAATGCCAGGGGTAGTCTCTGCCCCTGCCTTCTTCCGACGGCAGGATATGAGTGTAATATACCCTGACGCCATCAGGAAAGGGGACCAGCCGCAAAACAAAGACTCTCAGTTGTACAATTTTATTTATGGAATAAATGTTCAAGTCGTTTGCCTCCTGAGTCTTAATGGTAGAACATCTGTAAAAATCATGGGCTCATCATTAGAAAGCCTTTATTTTACAAGAAAAAAATCAAAATAAAATGAAAATGATATGTACAATAATAATTATAAGGTACATGTCAAAATGTTACTTTTAATTCTTAATTATGATGCAGAATGTTCATGTCATTATTTGACAACAAAAGAACATATTAAATATGACAACAAAAGATATATAAATATATGACATCATGCTAGAATTTAAGCAACATATCTATCTGTCTGTTTGTTCCCCTCTTCCTCCTCTCAGGCTCTTTGGACAATTTTCATCAAACCTAAGGTGTGTCTGATGGTCAACCCCAGGACCGTGCTTATTTTAGCACAGGTTAGGGTCATTTGGGGCAAATGTCAGGTTGCTATAGCGCTTAAAACCTCTTAAATCCTAGAGTCCCCAAATTTGGGGACTTACCCTGTTTTGGAACATTTGAACACTCATAACTAACCAATGCTGACACCAACATACACTTATTATACATTAAAATGTTAAGCAAAGTCTCATCTACAAAAGTATCCACTTCAATCACATATCAACTAACCACAGCTGAAACGTTAAGCAAATAAATACATAAATCGGAATTCATTTTTTGGGAAAACAAAACCTCATTTACTCCTACCAAGTATTATTTACTTTCAATTTTTTTACAACAACATCCCCTAGGACCTGTCTTTTAGCTGATCCAAACCTTTGCATTTTTTACCTTGTACAAGCTGAGAAATAAATCACAATGTATGGATATGTGATTTTGGTGAAATAGGCTCTAGAGCTTAAGGGGTTAATGTTTTCATGCGTTACTATCTATCCATATTAAACTGTTGATCAGTCTTGTATCAGTATCGGTGAGACATTTTGTTTTCATCAAAATTAACCAGCCCTAATTATGGCACAATAAAGGCATTCATGTCAACACACATGAAAACATGAATTTTAAATTTTTTGATTTAATACATTAAATATGCTTCCATTGGAAGGCAGTGTGTAGAATGTGTCATTTTTGTCACCATCGTGTTTAATCTCAGATTATTCTGTCATTATTGTGATGTTGCAAACATATAATCCGTCTGCACGCTTTAATCAGACAAACCATGAGGTATTAGGTGTTTCCGCTTTACAACGCAGCTTTGCCCCGGACAGCGTCACCTTGCTTTCTCAAACGAAAGTAAATGCTTTTTGTCAGCTTTGTTGGAAGAATGCAAATGACTGAGTGCAAAATCAATTCCATCTTTCATGCCACCATCAGAAACTAATCTGCATGTCTTTCATAACAAGGACATGCTCTCATAACAAAATCCTTTTCATGTTAGAACAAGAAACGCCTGAGTTTTATTGACATTTTTCCTCACTGTATTATAGACCAATTGAGCTTTAATAAGCTGTAAACACACTGGTTTACAGCGTATCACCAACATACGTCAGAAAACAAAAGGTTTATATTCGTCATGATGGGCGGAAAATGCTCATTGATTTTGTCATCTTCCACATGAAGATGTTAACAAAAGAGAGTTTTGCTTTCACTTTAAATACTTTAGCAATACTTTAGCATCACACAGTTAATGCAAAATTAACGAAAAACAAGACCAAAACTGAACAAGTCTTTATTTTAAACTTTGAAGCCTTTGTAGTATAAATGCAGCAAAGCACTTTGAAGTGGTAATTATCACCACACAGCACTATGAAGGCCTTCAAGATGTTGAAACATTAAAAACTCATTTGACCATGAAATTGGCTGCTACATTCCAACAGACGTTCCATCAAAGTCACATTTTCAAATGTGTATTCATGTCCACAACCATCACATATTCCACATATGTTGCATATTCCACATTATTGACCTGAACGTTGCACCGCCACCATGTGGATGATAAATCCAATTACAACTTGGGTCCTGGTCTGGGAAATCCCTCCGTTGTGTGTTTGTCGTGGAGTTATGGTTCTGCACCAATCATATGAGCTTCTGGAGTCTTGTTTTTATATAGTCTCGCTTGTCCATAAAAAACAAATAGAAACATTTACGTTCAACAGGATTTATAGCACCACAAAGAAAGATATGTTTTCTACAAGAATTTTGTTTTTTTCAGCAGGATTTCTGAGAACAAATAAAACAATTTCCACCAGGCATGTGAGAAGGTTGGGTTTAACCCAAACAGAAACAATTCAACCATAAAGTCACAGGAGACAAGAAAAAGTTAAAGATTTTTAACCCATAGTGATATTGTACAGAATGTGAGAACAGTCTTTGGTGGTCCCAGTCGCAATGGTGTATGAGTATGTAGATTTTGAGTCCTGCCTTTGCAAGAAAGCAGATGTAGATCTTTCCCCAGGAGTCAAACAGGGATAGATTGGTGGTGATGGGGTGGAGGAGGTAGCATTCAGGTCAGAGACTGCAAACAGCAGAGAGGTGAGTTAGAAACATTTTTAAAGAATGTGTAAGTTTTGTATTGGTTCTGAGTTGACGAATGAAACATGGACCAGCTGCTTCCAATTAGAGATAACAACTATTACTGATTATCTATAATGAAAAGCTCAATAAAAAGCTTTGAAATCTGAGTCTTCCTGGCAGAATTTACACTAATTTTCATTTCTGTTAGGAGATAATTTTCAAATTTAATTTTCCGGTGTGTAGTGAGCGCCTTGTATGGCAGCACCCTGACATCGGGGTGAATGTGAGGCATAATTATAAAGCGCTTTCAGCGTCTGATGCAGATGGAAAAGCGCTATATAAATGCAGTCCATTTAACATTTACCAAAAATGGCTGAGACAAGAAAAGGAACTATTTAAAATTCTGAGCCCAGGCTGTTTGTCACAAAACTTAGTGAAAATGTTGGCGTCATCCTGGAGCAAATTCCTTTTAATTTTTGGATCTGCAGAACATGACAGAGAAACATCTGAACATAATTCTTGCAATTTGCAAAATAAGGGATGTTTTCAAACCCATTTTTTGCAAAAATTTTGTGAAAGCTTGAGATTGGGGTTTAATAGAAACCCTTACATATGCGAATGGAGTCAAGAGATTTTTTGTGGTATTATTTTTTACATTGTAAGATGTGTGGGTTTGGGTTGTGGTGGTGGAGTGAAGGTCAATCATGATCATATGCAGAGATTATGATCATGATTAAGTGGAGGAGTTTAGGTATCTTTGGGTTTTGTTCGCAAGTGGGGGTAACTTGGATGTTTCAGTGGTTCAACAGACAGATTAGGGCAGCCTTCTCCTCCGCTGGAGTCCTTGACCTCATTCAAACTCTACACCGATATGGAGTCCTGTTTGATTTTTCATCCGGATAGTCATGCATTCATAAATCATAACTTCATTTTTTTTCAGCTTCTACAACAAAAATATTTTTCTGGTTATAAAATGAAGCATCTCTTACAGAGTAACATGATGGACCAGCTCTTTACCTTTGCAAGCATATTAGAAGGGTCTTGGGAGCATGACCAACCAGTCTACATGTGTGTTGTGGACTTGGAAAAGAAGTACGACCGGGTCCCCCGAGGTGTCCTGTGGTGGATGCAGGGGTGTACGGGGTCCCGGAACCACTGCAACATGTGATCCAGTCTCTATATGACCAAAGTAGGAGCTCTGTCCACATTCTTGACATTACATTGAACCTGTTCCCAGGCTGGTTGGACTCCACCAGGGCTGCCCCTCGTAACCAATCCTGTTTGTGATGTTCATGGATGCAATTTCAAGGCACACTCAGGGACCAGAGGGTGTCCAGTTTGGTGACCACGGAGTTGCATCTCTTCATTTTCTGTTGGTTTCATCAGGCAGTGATCTCCGATCTGCACTGACTAAGTTTGAGGCAGAGTGTGAAACGACTGGGTGGAGAATCATCACTTCCAAATCTGTGACCATGGTTGTCTGGGCCAGGGGAGAGTTTTTGCCCCAAGTGGAGGAGTTTAAATATCTCGGGGTCTTGTTCACAAGTGAGGGTAAGTTGGAGCGTGAGATTGATAGACAAATTGGGGCAGCATCTGATGTTTTATGGACGCTGTACTGGACCATTGTGGTGAAGGAAGAGCTGAGTCAGAAGGCAAGATTCCCATTTTACCAGTCGATTTTATTCTCCTATCCGCAACTATGTTCATGAACTTTGGGAGATGACCAAAAGAATAAGGTCACAGGTACAAGAGGCCACCTGGAGATGGATAAGCTGCAGAAAATGAGTGAACATCTCTTATTTTAAAGTTATTCTTCAGCATTTATACTTCCACAAAACACATGAAAATGTCTAATTGTGACTTTAAAACATGTCATTATATTATTATTAACACTCAAAGCTATTAATTAAAAGTCAAAAGTGTCTCTCCAATCAGCACATGGTGAATGGATGGAAACAGTTTTAATTAAAACAATTCCGATGATCCTGCTGAGTGGCCCACACGCAAAACATATTTCTAGAACACACTGTGCTTTCAATAACATCTTTACCGCAGCAGGCAGCATGTCAGGTGCAAATCAGACCCGCCTCCTCCTCCGCTGGAGTCCTCTACCTCGTTCAAACTCCACACAGAGTTGAAGTCCTGCTGGATTTTTCATCCAGATATTGATGCATTTATAAATCATAACATTTAACTTCGACAATAAACCATTTGAATTGTAAACATCTTTGGGCCGTATTTTCCCGGCAATGTTGGAAACGATGTAGAACACATTTGATCATTTATCCAAGACCAGACTTTTGATCTGTGTAGAAGTCATAGGCTGATAATTGCAGAGCAGGTTGCTTGACCTGGGTTCGATTCCCGGTCTTGTTATCTGTCTGTCTGTTTGCATTTGCCCAGTTCACCCATCTGTAAATGGGGTCTAGCCTTGGCTAGGGAATTAACCTGTGATGGACTGGAGTCCTGTACAAAGAACAGAACACATCACACCCACTTGAACCTCCACAAGTGTCTCACTGTCCATTTTACAGTTGATCGACATATGAAACATAAAGCAGTTGGCTCTCTTTCTTCCCAACAAGGTCTTGAGTTCAAAGCCCACCCTGCTCATTCACTGGAGTTGTGTCAGGACGGCCGGCCAACGTCACGCGACTTTACTGACACTATATTTTTTAAACAAAGTTTAGAGTTTACTGGGTTTCCAACACAATTTTGCAGATTGACCCAAAAACTGTACTGATGTCTTTTCCAGGACAGACTTGACATTTAGACCATATTCTGTGGAAGTTAAATTATTAAGGGCCAGGTCCCACTGGGGAGAGGATTAATTGTGCATGACTTGAGTATACAACATTTGGGTGTTCGTTGTCGTCCGCATCAAAATTGGCCAAAAATGACAAATTCCCCAATATGAATTATGAATATATTAATAATGTATAGCGACTATATAACGAACAATCACGGATGTATAACACATATTAAGAACACGGATCGGATGCATTTTGATTATCATGGAAGTATTACAGATGTATTTGAGAACGCATTGCGCACGTGTTGTGGAAACAGCGGTTGTATTGCGCATTCGCTGCATCTGCATTGTGGTCATAAAAGAAGCGCACTCAGGCCTTTCGGGATCACTATTCACACCGACACCACAGCGACAATATGTCCACATGAACGAAGTGGGGGGAGGAAGAGGCAGAAGGCTGCTGCTGATGCAGAAGAGAGGGCTCCATCTCCCACCCCACCTCCTCCAGCAACAGACGGGCCCGGTCTCCCGCCCCGCCCCCTGATTGGTATGTTGTTGGATGGCAGCAACTATTGCACTATGTCTTTGGGGATCCATAACTACATCTGTACATCTCCACAGCTGGACTGGCAATGACTGGCAGGTATGTGGATTTCTGTCACATTTATATAGTACTTTGGGTTTAATGTGACATGTTTTTTATGCTTTCGCGAATTGTTCCCAAATCAGGAAGACGAATGCTTTATTTGTGGCCAGTCTGTATGCATTCGCTACAAATTATTTTAGTTTGTGATGTGGACATGATAGGCATGCTATATATCCGTTTTACACACTGTCCCAATCCGCTGCCAAGCCACAATACCTTTCAGTTGTGGATATCCAGCGCATAGATTATGTATTGAGTATGTAAGGTGGATGTCAACTGCAACCAAAATTTTGTGCGGCTCAAAAATCTTGGCAACTGAAATCGTGCCTCTGCAGATAATTGTGGACGTGTGCAGATGTCGGCTGACTCATACAAGCATGTTTGCGAATATTGCGGATGTTTAGCAAATATACACCAATACTGTGCGCGATTCATACACAAATCTTCCTAAACGCGAGTGGGACTGGGCCCTAAAAGGTTTAAATTAACTGACTAGAATCCCAACAAACACATATGACCAATACTGTGTGTGTGTTTGTTGTTGTTATTTTTGTGCAGTTAAAATATTTCCCATTAGTGCCTCTAAGCTGATACATTTAAAGGTGGATATTTTTTAAAGTCACTCATCATTTGCTGATGGATAGATGAGGTTTTGTGGCGATCATGTAATCACTTCCTAAGCTGACGTTTGAGTGGATTAACTCTCGGCAGGTGCTTCATTAAAGAACTGAAATGTTTTAATGAGTTAATCTCCACAGCTGCCCTCAGAGATCAAACTGCTTTGTACACTTTAATGATGAATCACTTTTAAATTGTAACCAGATATTTTCCTCTTACGTGACATTCTCATCTTTTGTCAGGCATTTATTAGATTTCATATCTAAAACACTTCCAACAAGTCAATGGAAACTGAAGAATAAAAGCAAAGTTTTGCACAATCAAATCCATAATTGTCACGTCATTAGTCATCCTTGAAAACAGAAAAATGCGTCCGCGAAGAGCTCTCATTTCATCAGCGACTATAGCTCATGTACCTTCCATCCTTCATGCTCATTTGATTTAATTCTGAGCTGTCACTCATATTGACAGAATAATTAATAATAACTAATTAATAATTAACATTAAATCGGTGTGTAACTGCAAAAACAATGTCGGACTCTGTAGTTTTCTCTGGGCCCCTCCCCAATCAGACCGGGAGTGACATGTTTAGCCGCATGTTCTCCTTGAATTGCTGGCTGTCTGAGTGGTGTCCAAAAAATGAGGTGGGCTTCATAGATAATTGGCAAAGCTTCTGGGGAAAACCTGGTCTTGTTAGGAGAGACGGCATCCATCCCACTTTGGATGGAGCAGCTCTCATTTCTAGAAATCTGGCCAATTTTCTTAAATCCTCCAAACCGTGACTATCCAGGGTTGGGACCAGGAAGCAGAGTTGTAGTCTTACACACCTCTCTGCAGCTTCTCTCCCCCTGCCATCCCCTCATTACCCCATCCCCGTAGAGACGGTGCCTGCTCCCAGACCACCAATAACCAGCAAAAATCTATTTAAGCATAAAAATTCTAAAAGAAAAAATAATATAGCACCTTCAACTGCACCACAGACTAAAACAGTTAAATGTGGTCTATTAAACATTAGGTCTCTCTCTTCTAAGTCCCTGTTGGTAAATGATATAATAATTGATCAACATATTGATTTATTCTGCCTTACAGAAACCTGGTTACAGCAGGATGAATATGTTAGTTTAAATGAGTCAACACCCCCGAGTCACACTAACTGTCAGAATGCTTGTAGCACGGGCCGGGGCGGAGGATTAGCAGCAATCTTCCATTCCAGCTTATTAATTAATCAAAAACCCAGACAGAGCTTTAATTCATTTGAAAGCTTGACTCTTAGTCTTGTCCATCCAAATTGGAAGTCCCAAAAGCCAGTTTTATTTATTATTATCTATCGTCCACCTGGTCGTTACTGTGAGTTTCTCTGTGAATTTTCAGACCTTTTGTCTGACTTAGTGCTTTGCTCAGATAAGATAATTATAGTGGGCGATTTTAACATCCACACAGATGCTGAGAATGACAGCCTCAACACTGCATTTAATCTATTATTAGACTCTATTGGCTTTGCTCAAAAAGTAAATGAGTCCACCCACCACTTTAATCATATCTTAGATCTTGTTCTGACTTATGGTATGGAAATAGAAGACTTAACAGTATTCCCTGAAAACTCCCTTCTGTCTGATCATTTCTTAATAACATTTACATTTACTCTGATGGACTACCCAGCAGTGGGGAATAAGTTTCATTACACTAGAAGTCTTTCAGAAAGCGCTGTAACTAGGTTTAAGGATATGATTCCTTATGTTCTCTAATGCCATATACCAACACAGTGCAGAGTAGCTACCTAAACTCTGTAAGTGAGATAGAGTATCTCGTCAATAGTTTTACATCCTCATTGAAGACAACTTTGGATGCTGTAGCTCCTCTAAAAAAGAGAGCTTTAAATCAGAAGTGCCTGACTCCGTGGTATAACTCACAAACTCGTAGCTTAAAGCAGATAACCCGTAAGTTGGAGAGGAAATGGCGTCTCACTAATTTAGAAGATCTTCACTTAGCCTGGAAAAAGAGTCTGTTGCTCTATAAAAAAAGCCCTCCGTAAAGCTAGGACATCTTTCTACTCATCACTAATTGAAGAAAATAAGAACAACCCCAGGTTTCTTTTCAGCACTGTAGCCAGGCTGACAAAGAGTCAGAGCTCTATTGAGCTGAGTATTCCATTAACCTTAACTAGTAATGACTTCATGACTTTCTTTGCTAACAAAATTTTAACTATTAGAGAAAAAATTACTCATAACCATCCCAAAGACGTATCGTTATCTTTGGCTGCTTTCAGTGATGCCGGTATTTGGTTAGACTCTTTCTCTCTGATTGTTCTGTCTGAGTTATTTTCATTAGTTACTTCATCCAAACCATCAACATGTTTATTAGACCCCATTCCTACCAGGCTGCTCAAGGAAGCCCTACCATTATTTAATGCTTCGATCTTAAATATGATCAATCTATCTTTGTTAGTTGGCTATGTACCACAGGCTTTTAAGGTGGCAGTAATTAAACCATTACTTAAAAAGCCATCACTTGACCCAACTATCTTAGCTAATTATAGGCCAATCTCCAACCTTCCTTTTCTCTCAAAAATTCTTGAAAGGGTAGTTGTAAAACAGCTAACTGATCATCTGCAGAGGAATGGTCTATTTGAAGAGTTTCAGTCAGGTTTTAGAATTCATCATAGTACAGAACCAGCATTAGTGAAGGTTACAAATGATCTTCTTATGGCCTCGGACAGTGGACTCATCTCTGTGCTTGTTCTGTTAGACCTCAGTGCTGCTTTTGATACTGTTGACCATAAAATTTTATTACAGAGATTAGAGCATGCCATAGGTATTAAAGGCACTGTGCTGTGGTGGTTTGAATCATATTTGTCTAATAGATTACAATTTGTTGATGTAAATGGGGAATCTTCTTCACAGACTAAAGTTAATTATGGAGTTCCACAAGGTTCTGTGCTAGGACCAATTTTATTCACTTTATACATGCTTCCCTTAGGCAGTATTATTAGACGGTATTGCTTAAATTTTCATTGTTACGCAGATGATACCCAGCTTTATCTATCCATGAAGCCAGAGGACACACACCAATTAGCTAAACTGCAGGATTGTCTTACAGACATAAAGACATGGATGACCTCTAATTTCCTGCTTTTAAACTCAGATAAAACTGAAGTTATTGTACTTGGCCCCACAAATCTTAGAAACATGGTGTCTAACCAGATCCTTACTCTGGATGGCATTACCCTGACCTCTAGTAATACTGTGAGAAATCTTGGAGTCATTTTTGATCAGGATATGTCATTCAAAGCGCATATTAAACAAATATGTAGGACTGCTTTTTTGCATTTACGCAATATCTCTAAAATCAGAAAGGTCTTGTCTCAGAGTGATGCTGAAAAACTAATTCATGCATTTATTTCCTCTAGGCTGGACTACTGTAATTCATTATTATCAGGTTGTCCTAAAAGTTCCCTAAAAAGCCTTCAGTTAATTCAAAATGCTGCAGCTAGAGTACTGACGGGGACTAGAAGGAGAGAGCATATCTCACCCATATTGGCCTCTTTTCATTGGCTTCCTGTTAATTCTAGAATAGAATTTAAAATTCTTCTTCTTACTTATAAGGTTTTGAATAATCAGGTCCCATCTTATCTTAGGGACCTCGTAGTACCATATCACTGCAATAGAGCGCTTCGCTCTCAGACTGCAGGCTTACTTGTAGTTCCTCGGGTTTGTAAGAGTAGAATGGGAGGCAGAGCCTTCAGCTTTCAGGCTCCTCTCCTGTGGAACCAGCTCCCAATTCAGATCAGGGAGACAGACACCCTCTCTACTTTTAAGATTAGGCTTAAAACTTTCCTTTTGCTAAAGCTTATAGTTAGGGCTGGATCAGGTGACCCTGAACCATCCCTTAGTTATGCTGCTATAGACGTAGACTGCTGGGGGTTCCCATGATGCACTGTTTCTTTCTCTTTTTGCTCTGTATGCACCACTCTGCATTTAATCATTAGTGATCGATCTCTGCTTCCCTCCACAGCATGTCTTTTTCCTGGTTCTCTCCCTCAGCCCCAACCAGTCCCAGCAGAAGACTGCCCCTCCCTGAGCCTGGTTCTGCTGGAGGTTTCTTCCTGTTAAAAGGGAGTTTTTCCTTCCCACTGTAGCCAAGTGCTTGCTCACAGGGGGTCGTTTTGACCGTTGGGGTTTTACATAATTATTGTATGGCTTTGCCTTACAATATAAAGCGACTTGGGGCAACTGTTTGTTGTGATTTGGCGCTATATAAAAAAATTGATTGATTGATTGATTGATTGATTGAAATAGCCAGTTTTTTTTTTTATTAAATGAAATCTCATAAGGATCCTCACTGTAATGCAGATTTCTCCTGCTAGAATACCAAAAAAGGGATGATTCAAGTCAAAGAAGAAAGAAAAGCAACATATTTTCTCATTAAGAGTAACATTTAATGAAGGAAAGTTGGATAAAGTATTAATAGATTCTATTAATTGGTGCAGGAACACCAGCGCACCGGAGCTGCAGGCCAGTTATTCTTCGACAGAGAGCGAGTCTTATTCATGAAACAAAAAAATCACACAATTTAGTCTGAAAGTGGCACAAACTGAAAGAAAAGAAAATACTATTAAGAAATGTGTTCTCACTTTCATGGATGTGTTTCCCTGAAGGTCATGAAGCTCACGCATCATCCAGTTGGATGTTTGAACACACTTGTACACAGCCTTGGCCCTTCTGATGTGTCACAGACACAGACTAAGAGCTTTGAGTAAAATGCCAACTGATTTATTTTACAAAGCATGCAAAGGCTAAGGTTGTAAGCAGAATTGTCCTTGGATGCTAGCCGGTCTGGAGGCTCGGCGTGGACAAACAGGAGGTGAGGCTGGGCACGCAAACTCGTTAAATCCAGTCAAATGGTCAGCCACAACGAGCCTAGACTCACAAAACAAATGGGTGGGGGTGGAGGGACACAGCAGAGGACACTAACACACGCTCATCTTCAACCGCTTAGTCCAATTATGGGTCACGGGAAGGATACTAACAGAAGAGGTAAAATCCTAACATCTGATTCAGTTCTATCAGCTGCTCTCTGGGACATTCTGAAGATCTGGGGGATCCCCAAGAAGTTGTTGGGCATCACAGCAAGCCTGTATACAGATACAGAGTGCAGGCAGAGATTCCGGTGTTCCTCTGGGATGTGTTCTGGCTCCTAATCTGTTTAGTGCTTCCATGGACTAGATGTTGGGTTGGTTTGTGGACTCCAGTGACTTAGATGCTTTGGTTGGCATGGAAAGGTTTACTAACCTTGACTTTGTGGACAATGCTGTGGTCTTTGTGGAATCAATGGGCATGCTGACTGCAGCACCTGAGAAGCTGAGTGAGGAATCGGAGTGACTGGTTTGTGATGGGACAGACGTGATTCTTTTGAATATAGTCCAGTAATAATTTTCTGAATTGATGCGCTGTGGCCTGAGAATAAACTAATGCATTTGTGAATCAAGCCATTTCAAGGCTAAACGTTTCTTATTGCTGAGGACCTTCTCCAACCATGTGCTTGTGTGACATTGAGGATGACTTTGTACAATAATGTGGCTTTATTTAAACATTTGTAGAGTGTTCACTGGCACTGTGCATTCACACATCCATCATGAACTGATGGAACTGAACAGCGTTGGGTCCTGATCACTCATGCAGACCTGTGCTCCAGCTTTATCTCCCAATAGAACCTTTTATTCCCCAGGCCTGTTCCGCTCTCCGGAGTCCACAGTAATGAGACACTCGTATTCTGGATCAAAGTCCATCGGTACCAAAGATTCTCTGCACGGATGAGCTGAAGACACCCAGTCATGGTTTTAGATCACAGGTTAGCGTGCACAGATCTCTGCAGACTTGACGTTATCCCTGTGTATCCTTACATTACGTGAACTTAAACTGTAAATAAAACAAAAATTCAGCGTGTCGGTGGTTTGTCACAGTTTGGAGTCCTCCTGGGGGCAGAGAAACCCTGTTTACAGCTGCAACATGACTGTCACTGCCAGAGAGAAATAAAACCCGGCCTGAATAATAATGAGACCTGGTCGTCTTTCAACAGATATATTAAGAATTAATCATAATTAGCCCAAATGAAATCTTTCAACATGTTGCATTTTCTCTCTCCTGTTCTCCGCACAGCTAATCTCTTCCATTCTCCATCTGCTTCTGAGAAGGCGACGTCATTGAAGAAAAATAAAATCATTTGGCTGTCCTTAATGTGTTTTGATTTTCCCATTAGCAGCCCAGTCATTCTTCCTCCCACAGCCCTGAGCATAATTAGTGTCTTTCATCTGCATAATTTTGGCCTCTGAACCACAAGAATATCGATCACGCACAGTCGTACCTGCAAATTATGAAGCCCACAGCCACGGTACCAGTGGAGGAGTTGTCACCACCCAGTTAGCGTAAGCCGCCTGGCGCAGACCGGTGCCATGGCATTCTGGTCCAAACCCATGAGACAGACCTGAGATGGTGTGTTTTCTTTCAACCTGTCAGTACCAGTGCAAAGCCTCTTTCCGTATCATCGCCAAATATGGGCAAGTTCAGGAGTGGATTCAGGTGTTTTTATAGCAGTTTGGCCCAAATGGGGCTCATGTTTTCTTTGACCCTGAAGACTGAGAATGAACTTCAGAATGCTGCCTCCTGAATGTAGACAGTCCACATCTGGGAACCAGTCTGTAAAAATGGTCTGTTGTAAAGTGGATCTGTTAAGTGGAGGCAGATCCAGCTTAAAGTCAGGCCAGTTTCATACAGGAAGGGAACTTGTTGACCTTGTGGCTTCTTGTAGGTCTGAAGATGGTATTGTGATGTGAAGGTCACAATTAGGTAGCACCGTTACTAAAATACATTATTTCCTCACAGACAAACTCAACAAACTTATTTTTGCACCATGTTGGGTCAAGTCCCAGAGTATATGATGGTGCCATTCATAACTGCATCCACCAGAACATGAAACCATCCTGGGTACTGGATGGCCAGGACCACAGTGACTGGAGAAACCCAGTAGCATGTCCAAGTTTCACCTGACTGCAGCAGGTAGATTGCTACCTTAACCACTGTGGTCCTCAACACTGAGGCACCTGTGTGCTGGATTAACATCAGAGAAACACACCACATGACCAAAATGTCGTAGCTCCCCTGAAACAAAGTAACTGTTCATTTGAGACAAAAACATTCTAGGCGTACCCAAGGATCCTCTGAAGAGGTCAAGCTCCAAATACATCCAGTTGTCACTTTAGGTTACTGGTTAAAGTCCAAGTCTCACAACCATATTGTAAAAGAGGACACACCAGGACCCTGAAGACTTGGGCCCGGTATCATAAAGCAGTCTAATTTTATTTAGTCGACTAAACTCACTTAGTCAACTAATCTTTTGATGTTAGTCATTGCACAAAGCCCTTAGTCGGCTATAGTTTCATGTTAGCCTACTAATTTTTTTTGCCTGGTACAGAGGAGGCTAATCTTATTTTAGCCAACAAAACTTCAGTGTCTTACTTCAAAAATGGCAGATATCATGTACCACCAATTGTTGGAGTAGGAAGGAAGGAAGGAGAGCCATTCGGGGGAGCAGGTGTTCCAGGACAGGAATAATCCATTGGAGATGTTTATGGACACCGAGGCCAGGAGTGCTTCTCCTCTGGTGTGGCAGACTCGGCCATGTTTGCAACAGACGACCAACCTGGAAGTAAAGAAAACTCTCACACATTGGAGGCGTTTTTTGGCAACGGCACTGCCGAGTCCACTTGTGCACATGAAAATTGTAGACTAACATTATGGCTAATTTAGAAGTTTAGTCATCGATGTGAAACGGAGATTAGATGGCTAATGTTAGGTGACTAACCTTATTCGACTAAGTAAGTTTAGTAGACTAAAAGATTAGACTGCTTTATGAAACTGGGCCTTGGACCAACAGTCTGCTACAAAGATACCAACATTGTCAAATACCTCTATCCACTGACCTCATGAGTCCATACCATCTTCCTAAGCATCTGTTGATCGCAAAAGCCGAGAGACATAAACATCACTGCTGAAATAAGCGACTGTTTGTTTCTGAACCAGCTATATGCTTAGCAGCAGTTATAGCAAGACTAAGCCACAGAGCCTCACTGAGAAGACAAAACTGTGCATCTACCAGACCTGCGTGCTCAGCACGCTCCTCTACGGTAGCAAGTCATGGACCACCTACGCCAGACATGTGAAAAAGCTCAACAGCTACCATCTGAGGTGCCTTAGATGAATTCTGCACATTAGGGTGGCAGGACAAGGTGTCTAACACAGAGGTCTTGGAACATGAGCAGCACATTCACCATTCTTGGCAAAAGGTGCCTTCGTTGGCTTGGCCATGTCAGGAGAACGGATCCGGGCCGCATTTCTCAAGATCTACTGTACGGTGAGTTGGCAGAGGACACTTGTTTGGGTGGTCGACCACGGCTGTGCATCAATGATGTCTGCAAGAAACACATGAAAATATGCAGCATTAAGTGTGCAGAGGACCGTGCAGCCTGACGCCTTACCATCACAGAGGGCCAAACAACAGAGGAACCAAGGCCTTGCTGAGCAAAGAGCTAGAAGGAAGGAGCGACAGCAGCAGCCTCAGCAGGCATCACAGTACACGTGCAACAAATATAGCAGAGATTGTTACTCATGCATTGGACAGGTGCAGATATAAACAAAAGAAAAATTTTCTGTATATTTGTATTGCCATTTCTGTCGGTACCATGGCCCAAGCGGAGGGTCACCCCTTTGAGTCTGGTCTGCTTGAGGTTTCTTCTTCAAATCATCAGAGGGAGTTTTTCCTTACCACTGTCATCTGTGTGCTTGCTCTAGGGGTCGGTAAGATTAGAACTTACTTGAGGCAGCTTTGTTCTGATTTGGTGCTATATAAATTAAATAAATTGAAATTGATTTAAAAAAGTGTATAAAAACAAGCAAACAAACAAAAGAAAAAAACAAACTGGATGCTACACCATCGTCTCCCACAGATGGATGGATGCCAGGAATATATGCTAAATAACTAATTGGGCCAAGTGAGCCATTGTGTTAACTGGTTCCTAGTTCTGTTGCTATGAGACTAATAAATTACTGCAAAGGCAAGTATTTGTAGTATCCAGCATTATTGTATAACTGACTATTAGACATTGATGTGTGTTTGGATCCATTTATACTTCAGTTTGACAAAAATGTGTAAAATTTGATCATATCATGCTTCGGTGTTGCTGCTCTTGCCTCAGACATTTGAAGTGTCGCAGTTTGTTTCTGAGTGTTGATGTGTACTTGACGGCACAACAGAGCTGCAGCTGAGGTGAAATACTTGGCACTGAATTACAACGAAATGGATTAAAAATATCCAACATGTTCATGTGACTGGCCCCATAACACTGCCACATATTTGTTTTCTGATATTTTAGTGATACATTTAAATCTGTTACATTATGATACAGCACATTAAATATTTAGTCTGCATTATCTATGTATTATTCATGTTCCCCATTAGCCAGTGTGGAACAACTGCTATCAACAAAAACGTGTCTGTTATCCTGCAGAAAATTGCAGGATTTTTTTCCCAGCTATTAGAGGATCTTAGACTTACCAGTCCAAATAATCTCTGCTGTCACTCTGCTGAAAAATAATCCTCAAAATCAGCAGTTTAGATCCAAATACGACAGGCTAAATGGCAGAATGGAAAAATAGTACAACAGCTTCTGAAAAGTTAAGATGACTCGGGGATGTCAAACTTGACACCAAAAACAAGTTTCATTTCCAAAGTATTTAAAATGCTTCATGTTTTTTCACATTTGGTGTATTACATCTTCTCCCAGAGCCACAGTAAAAGTAAGTCCCTTCGGCTGCTCCCTTGTTTGCACTCGGGGTCGCCACAGCAAATCCAAGGTGGATCTGCATGTTGATTTGGCACAGGTTTTACGCCAGATGCCCTTCCTGACGCAACTCCACATTACATGGAGAAATGTGGCAGGGGTGGGATTTGAACCCAGAACCTTCCGAACTGAAACCAAGCGCATTAACCACTTGGCCACCACCCCTGCCTCCCAGAGCCACAGTGAGTGTTTAAAAAAATACAAGTTCTGCACTTGAATCCAGATCCACAGCAAAATCTTTATTTGTTCTGTAAAAGATCTATACTTTTGTAGGAAATGTTGCGTTCATGACATTATCAGCAAGTGGGAATGCAGAATGGCACAAAATGATTTAAAGCAATTCCCATTCCAGATATTTTATACCCAGTTTGATCAATTTGGGTGGAAAGACAAACCAGATATCTAGTCAGGGCCTGAAATCGAGTGTCATAGGGGTAAAAGTAAATTGCAGGACATTGTGAGCAATCGGCAACTTCTTAAACATGTTCAAAACATTTCTAACGCCAAGATAAATTATGATCCAAAACAAAGAATCATCAGGTGTAATTGTGCAGACAGGAGGTAATATTTAGAAAAAGCCTCCTCTGCAGCATGAAAATCCTAAAATCTTAAAAGCATGCTGTTCTTTTCAAAATAAGATGACTTTAAGGTGTTAACAGATACATTTTTAGCTTTCTGGAAAAGTGTGGTAATAAGTACCAGAATACCACTTAGACTGGAGTAACGTTATGCCGTGCATGTGCACAATCACTCGTGTCCTGGGACTCATCCATACTTGGGTGTATTTGGCAATACCTCTGTTGCGGGAAATCTGAATTTTGACAGCTAGTTTAATAAAATGGGCCCAATTTGCTCAGGATGCAAACTGGGAACAGCAATCTGCAATAGGAGACGAGCATGAAACACAGGATTGGGTTGGAATTTGTTTCTCGGAAACTCTGCAGAAATTCAGAGCTCTGATTTGTTTGACAGCTGCAAACACGGCATCCTCCGTCACGGCTGTTAAGACCGTAATATTACAAGTCGTAGTCTGGACTCACTGATCGCATAAATTATTGTTACTTACTTACGTCAAGCATTTTCCATTTTGTTCACTAGCAGCAAGCAGCTGTAGTAACTTATTTATGTGTGCTTTGTAAAGACAATGAAGATCTAATGCGTAATGGAGATCATCAAGTGAAGGCACACTATTCCCAACTCAAACATTCCTGACTTGGATTTACCGAGATTACCATTGTCTTGAATGCAGTGTAATACTGCTGACAAACAAACAGGTGAGAACATCACCTCGCAGAGGTGGTAATAAAAAACAGGTTAATCAAAAGTGAGGGTAAACATCATCGACATTAATCCGACCATCTGCCTGCCCCCGAGTGTCTGGAATGAAGTCTGCAAAAGGATTTAGAGACTTTAAACGTCAAACTTTAAATGGCTCATAGCAACAAATGTCATGAATCTGTGTCTGCAGCAGTTTTAAACATCAATTTATGTGACACTTTGTGTTTTTCCTATTTTATAAGAACTTAATAGCAAAAGTTAGTGCAGCTTGAGTCTGAGGAGGATGAACAGCCTTGACATGTTTTCCATTATATTCTAACCTCTCTTGCTTTTCACAGAAATGTTGTAAACTTTATTTACAGACCCAGTGACAGTAAACGGCTTGTAGCATTTTAGAACCATTATTTCTCAACAAAAGGCCCAAATATGGATATTAGCAGAAAGCTTAACCTCCACCGCAACAAAGGGAGTTCAAGTAGAACATTTAACAATGATGAAAAGCCAATAAAACACAAGAGAGCCTTCAGACTAAAACGTACTACCTGATGAAGTCAACTTGGTGAATGTTCTAAATCTAAAGTCCTTAAGTGTAGTTTAGCAGTAGACCACCAGAGGATTTAATTGATGGGTCAGTGTTCGCATCAGCATTTGATTTTGTAGTTCCTAGAAAAATCAAATATCCCAGACACATTTTTTTGATAAAAGTATGTGCAGGAAGTGGTCAAATGAAGTTTCCATCGTTCGCTAATCTATGACCAAATGTGAGCCCATGTAATCTGTTGGAAAACAGCGTATTGTCCCCTCTGGGTCAGGGGAGAGTTACTGCTCCAGGTATCCCAGGGTCTTGTTCACGAGTGGAGGTAAGTTGGAGTATGAGATTGGTAGATGGATTTGGGTGGCGTCTGATGTTTACTGATGCTGTACCAGACCTTTGAGGTGAAAAAGGAGCAGAGCCAGAAGGCGAGGTTCTCAATTTATGCTCCTCTCCTCACCTATGGTCATGAACTTTGGGTAATGACTGAAAGAATAAGCTTGCAGATACAAACAGCAGAAATGAGATTCCTCCATTGGGTATCTGGGGTTACTTTCCTGGACAGAGTGAGAAGCTCAACAATCTGGGAGGGATTTGAAGTCAAGCCATTGCTCCTTCACATCAAAGGAGCAAGTTGAAGTGGTTCGGGCATCTGATGAGAATGCCCCCTGGTCGTCTCCTGAGGGAGGTCTTTCAGGCACATCCAACTAGGAGGATGCCCCGCTGAAGATTCAGGACACACTGGAGGGATTTATTTATATGTCCAAGATGGCTTGGGAATGCCTTAGGAATCCCCAGGAAGAGTTACAGGATTTGGTTGAGGGTAGGGAAGTGTGGCATGAGCTGCTTGGTCTGCTGCCACCGCAACCCTGTGTCGCAGACCTAACGGTCCCCCTAAAAATCAGTCCCCCCGATGACGCGGTTCAAAGATTAACACCTCGTTTTTCCTTCAAACCGCACTCCAGTGACAAATATCTGAAGCTTTTGTACAGCAATCATTTCCACGTAATTCAGCATTATTTCTTTATAAAAGGTAGTGATCAGAGCGCCACAGCTAAACGAGCTGCTAGCTGATGCATTCATTGTGGATCGGACATTTCAAAACATCATGGAATTTCGCCTCGTTTCTGCTTAAAACTGACTTTCGAATGATTTAAGAAGTTTTGGCTTCATCATCTGATGGTTAATAATCCTATTAATCCATTTGACTGCTTTGGGTGAAGAGACTCCTTCTTAGACGTGCTGCTGTGGTCCGAAATGATGCATGCACAGATGCAAAAGGCAGACTGATTTTTAGGGGTGGACCGTTCGGTCTGTGACACCGGATCCAGATAAGTGGCAGAAGATGAATGAATGATCTATGAATAGAAACAGGATGAAAAACACAGCTGGATGAGCTCGTGTGTGCAGCAACCTCAGAGGGTTAAGACTGCTTATGCTAAGTAACAGCACACACTGTGGCGTGCACATGTGGTACACTGAGTTCCTGCCCGTTGTTCAACTTACCTGCAGGGAAATGTGCTACAAAGTGTATGTTCCAGAAAAACGTTGTGACTTATAGTCTGGTTCAACTTATACACCCCCACCCCCATCCCCCACACTAGTGTCCCCAAATATATATATGGACTTAACTTCATTTTCAAAACATCAGCCATGTTCTAAGCTCCTCTTTTGTATTTTTGATACTCTTAAAGCGCTTATGTTTCCACCGGTCGTGTATAAAAGTATTTTTTGAAGGTCACAGTAGACCTGAGGTTTGAACACAGACAGTGAAACTATGAAAGCGGAGGCATCCATGAAAAAGGAAGTGGGTTCTTAGTCATTCTAGCAGCACAGAGGCTGGTGTGGACTGAAAAACAGTCAAAAAGAATGTGTTGTTGGCTGTTTGGGCGAGAAAGTTCATTTTGAAAGCTTCTCCATAATAGAAGCAGGCCTACATAGGGGGACAAAGATGTGATGGTAAAAGCATTTTGGTCCAGAGTGACCAGGGAGTCTGCAGGGATCTTCCTCTGTGATGTGGGAAAAGTGGGCACTTTGAAAAAGCAGGTTGTATTATAGTATTGATTGCACATCATTGTCTGCCCTCCTGCCCAGCCTTGTTACTGCCGACATCACAGAGGCCACAGGTGGGAAGGGATAAATCATACCATTAAGTCCTTTTTCATTCAAACACCCACTGACAAAATTCAAGTGTTCACAAGACCAAAGAAAATAACCAGTGGTGTAATTGGGTTTGCTACTTTATTACAACACACGGTATTTTTCTGAAAAGGCGCTGCTTAGAGGGTCCTAGCAGTTAGTTTGCTCTCACCTTCTGCTCTGCGGTGGTTTGAATTCAGATGAACCGTCTTACGGTGAGCCATCGTTATTGATGGAGAGAGATCATTAGTGAGCTGCAGGTGCTTGTCCAGAAAGGTGAAATTACACTTGACAAAAGCGTAATATTAGCCTCGGAGGTCTTACTGAGCTTATGAGTCTTCGGCTGGTTAGTGGATTGTCTGGCTTCATTGAAAAAAAAACTGGTGCCACATACATTAATTTCCACTTCTAATCCAGAGATAATGGCCATTGGTCCAGTGAGACATTATGAATGCCTTTCTGTTTCTTGAATATTCAGCTGATTCTGATGCGGAAGTATTGATCTATTTTTTTGTCATCTAGGATGAATTATCTCTGTATTTATTGCCTTATTTTCTTATTTTCAGGCTTTGCCACACAGTAACACCAGAAGTCTTTGATTGATTCAGAATCAGAACAAATGTTAATGCCAATTTTAGCCTGACTTCATTGCCTTCCTGTCCACATGAAGTCAATTTTAAAGTTCTACTCTTAATATATAAAATTATGAATGGTCAGGGGGTGTCCTCTTATCAGGTAGACCTTCACTCCTTTCATATCTGCCTATTCCTCAGCGGTGTTTTTTCTGTATGTTAGCTGTTTAATCTGCGCAGTTAGATTGATCTAGTTATCTAGATTACGATTTGTTTCACAGTGTAATCTTACGTGCCTTAACTAAAGCACTCCTTCTGCTGAATCACCTCTAAATTATTTACACATTATTCACTTTGCGTGTTTTTAGGAATCCGCTAGCTAGCGTAGCTACTAGCTCTTAGCCAGTTAGCATGGTGGCTTCTCCTGTCTCTCCCGCACTTTTCTGCTCTGGGTGTGAAATGTTTAGTTATTCCTCGGCCTCCTTTAGCAGTAATGGTACTTGTAATAAGTGTAGCTTATTCGTAGCTTTGGAGGCCAGGCTGGGCGAATTGGAGACTCGGCTCCGCACCGTGGAAAATTCTACAAGCTAGCCAGGCCCCTGTAATCGGTGCGGACCAAGGTAGCTTAGCCGCGTAGTTACCCCCTGGCAGATCCCGAGCAGCCGGGGAAAGCAGGCTGACTGGGTGACTGTGAGGAGGAAGCGTAGCCCTAAACAGAAGCCCCGTGTACACCGCCAACCCGTTCACATCTCTAACCGTTTTTCCCCACTCGACGACACACCCGCCGAGGATCAAACTCTGGTTATTGGCGACTCTGTTTTGCGAAATGTGAAGTTAGCGACACCAGCAACCATAGTCAATTGTACTCCGGGGGCCAGAGCAGGCGACTTGAAGGAATTTGAAACTGCTGGCTAAGGCTAAGCGTAAATTTGGTAAGATTGTAATTCACGCTCCGGCAGTAATGACACCCGGTTACGCCCATCGGAGGTCACTAAAATGAACACTAAATCGGTGTGTAACTTTGCAAAACAATGTCGGACTCTGTAGTTTTCTCTGGGCCCCTCCCCAATCAGACCGGGAGTGACATGTTTAGCCGCATGTTCTCCTTGAATTGCTGGCTGTCTGAGTGGTGTCCAAAAAATGAGGTGGGCTTCATAGATAATTGGCAAAGCTTCTGGGGAAAACCTGGTCTTGTTAGGAGAGACGGCATCCATCCCACTTTGGATGGAGCAGCTCTCATTTCTAGAAATCTGGCCAATTTTCTTAAATCCTCCAAACCGTGACTATCCAGGGTTGGGACCAGGAAGCAGAGTTGTAGTCTTACACACCTCTCTGCAGCTTCTCTCCCCCTGCCATCTCCTCATTACCCCATCCCCGTAGAGACGGTGCCTGCTCCCAGACTACCAATAACCAGCAAAAATCTATTTAAGCATAAAAATAAAAAAAAAATAATAATATAGCACCTTCAACTGCACCACAGACTAAAACAGTTAAATGTGGTCTATTAAACATTAGGTCTCTCTCTTCTAAGTCCCTGTTGGTAAATGATATAATAATTGATCAACATATTGATTTATTCTGCCTTACAGAAACCTGGTTACAGCAGGATGAATATGTTAGTTTAAATGAATCAACACCCCCGAGTCACACTAACTGTCAGAATGCTCGTAGCACGGGCCGGGGCGGGGGATTAGCAGCAATCTTCCATTCCAGCTTATTAATTAATCAAAAACCCAGACAGAGCTTTAATTCATTTGAAAGCTTGACTCTTAGTCTTGTCCATCCAAATTGGAAGTCCCAAAAGCCAGTTTTATTTATTATTATCTATCGTCCAACCTGGTCGTTACTGTGAGTTTCTCTGTGAATTTCAGAACCTTTTGTCTGACTTAGTGCTTAGCTCAGATAAGATAATTATAGTGGGCGATTTTAACATCCACACAGATGCTGAGAATGACAGCCTCAACACTGCATTTAATCTATTATTAGACTCTATTGGCTTTGCTCAAAAAGTAAATGAGTCCACCCCACCACTTTAATCATATCTTAGATCTTGTTCTGACTTATGGTATGGAAATAGAAGACTTAACAGTATTCCCTGAAAACTCCCTTCTGTCTGATCATTTCTTAACAACATTTACATTTACTCTGATGGACTACCCAGCAGTGGGGAATAAGTTTTATTACACTAGAAGTCTTTCAGAAAGCGCTGTAACTAGGTTTAAGGATATGATTCCTTCTTTATGTTCTCTAATGCCATATACCAACACAGTGCAGAGTAGCTACCTAAACTCTGTAAGTGAGATAGAGTATCTCGTCAATAGTTTTACATCCTCATTGAAGACAACTTTGGATGCTGTAGCTCCTCTAAAAAAGAGAGCTTTAAATCAGAAGTGCCTGACTCCGTGGTATAACTCATAAACTCGTAGCTTAAAGCAGATAACCCGTAAGTTGGAGAGGAAATGGCGTCTCACTAATTTAGAAGATCTTCACTTAGCCTGGAAAAAGAGTCTGTTGCTCTATAAAAAAGCCCTCCATAAGCTAGGACATCTTTCTACTCATCACTAATTGAAGAAAATAAGAACAACCCCAGGTTCTTTTCAGCACTGTAGCCAGGCTGACAAAGAGTCAGAGCTCTATTGAGCTGAGTATTCCATTAACTTTAACTAGTAATGACTTCATGACTTTCTTTGCTAACAAAATTTTAACTATTAGAGAAAATTACTCATAACCATCCCAAAGACGTATCATTATCTTTGGCTGCTTTCAGTGATGCTGGTATTTGGTTAGACTCTTTCTCTCCGATTGTTCTGTCTGAGTTATTTTCATTAGTTACTTCATCCAAACCATCAACATGTTTATTAGACCCCATTCCTACCAGGCTGCTCAAGGAAGCCCTACCATTATTTAATGTCTCGATCTTAAATATGATCAATCTATCTTTGTTAGTTGGCTATGTACCACAGGCTTTTAAGGTGGCAGTAATTAAACCATTACTTAAAAAGCCATCACTTGACCCAGCTATCTTAGCTAATTATAGGCCATCTCCAACCTTCCTTTTCTCTCAAAAATTCTTGAAAGGGTAGTTGTAAAACAGCTAACTGATCATCTGCAGAGGAATGGTCCTATTTGAAGAGTTTCAGTCAGGTTTTAGGAATTCATCATAGTACATGAAACAGCATTAGTGAAGGTTACAAATGATCTTCTTATGGCCTCGGACAGTGGACTCATCTCTGTGCTTGTTCTGTTAGACCTCAGTGCTGCTTTTGATACTGTTGACCATAAAATTTTATTACAGAGATTAGAGTCATGCCATAGGTATTAAAGGCACTGCGGCTGCGGTGGTTTTGAATCATATTTGTCTAATAGATTACAATTTGTTCATGTAAATGGGGAATCTTCTTCCAGACTAAGTTAATTATGGAGTTCCACAAGGTTCTGTGCTAGGACCAATTTTATTCACTTTATACATGCTTCCCTTAGGCAGTATTATTAGACGGTATTGCTTAAATTTTCATTGTTACGCAGATGATACCCAGCTTTATCTATCCATGAAGCCAGAGGACACACACCAATTAGCTAAACTGCAGGATTGTCTTACAGACATAAGACATGGATGACCTCTAATTCCTGCTTTTAAACTCAGATAAAACTGAAGTTATTGTACTTGGCCCACAAATCTTAGAAACATGGTGTCTAACCAGATCCTTACTCTGGATGGCATTACCCTGACCTCTAGTAATACTGTGAGAAATCTTGGAGTCATTTTTGATCAGGATATGTCATTCAAAGCGCATATTAAACAAATATGTAGGACTGCTTTTTTGCATTTACCGCAATATCTCTAAAATCAGAAAGGTCTTGTCTCAGAGTGATGCTGAAAAACTAATTCATGCATTTATTTCCTCTAGGCTGGACTACTGTAATTCATTATATACAGGTTGTCCTAAAAGTTCCCTAAAAAGCCTTCAGTTAATTCAAAATGCTGCAGCTAGAGTACTGACGGGGACTAGAAGGAGAGAGCATATCTCACCCGTATTGGCCTCTCTTCATTGGCTTCCTGTTAATTCTAGAATAGAATTTAAAATTTTTCTTCTTACTTATAAGGTTTTGAATAATCAGGTCCCATCTTATCTTAGGGACCTCGTTACCATCATCACTGCAATAGAGCGCTTCGCTCTCAGACTGCAGGCTTACTTGTAGTTCCTAGGGTTTGTAAGAGTAGAATGGGAGGCAGAGCCTTCAGTTCAGGCTCCTCTCCTGTGGAACCAGCTCCCAATTCAGATCAGGGAGACAGACACCCTCTCTCCTTTTAAGATTAGGCTTAAAACTTTCCTTTTTGCTAAAGCTATAGTTAGGCTGGATCAGGTGACCCTGAACCATCCCTTAGTTATGCTGCTATAGACGTAGGACTGCTGGGGGTTCCCATTGATGCACTGTTTCTTTCTCTTTTGCTCTGTATGCCCCACTCTGCATTTAATCATAGTGATCGATTCTGCTTCCTCCACAGCATGTCTTTTCCTGGTTCTCTCCTCAGCCCCAACCGTCCAGCAGAAGACCTGCCCTCCTGAGCCTGGTTCGGCTGGAGGTTTCTTCCTGTTAAAAGGGAGTTTTTCCTTCCCACTGTAGCCAAGTGCTGCTCACAGGGGGGTCGTTTTGACCGTTGGGGTTTTACATAATTATGTATGGCCTTGCCTTACAATATAACAGCGCCTTGGGGCAACTGTTTGTTGTGATTTGGCGCTATATAAAAAAAATTGATTGATTGATTGATATTCCAGTGACTGAGCCTATCCCATTGGTTACTGGACCACCAGTCTGTCGCCACATACAGTGAGGAAAATAAGTATTTGAACACCTGCGGTTTTGCAAGTTCTCCCACTTAGTAACACATGCTGCATGGTTTAAAATCCTGCATGGCAGCAAGGTCCCCCTGCTCGAGCCAGCACATGTCTAGGCCATTTGAAGTTTCACCAGTGACCTAGATGATCCAGAGGAGGCATGGGAAAAGGTCATGTGGTCAGATGAGACCAGAATAGAGCTTTTGGAATCAGCTCCACTTACCATGTTTAGAGGATGAGAACAACCCCAAGAAAACCATCCCAACCGTGAAGCATGGGGGTGGAAACATCATACTCTGGGGGTGCTCTTCTGCAAAGGGGACAGGACGACTGCACCGTATTGAAGGGAGGATGGATGGGATCATGTATTGTGAGATTTTGGCAAACAACCTCCTTCCTCAGTAAGAGCATTGAAGATGGGTCATGGCTGGGTCTTCCAGCATGACAGTGACCCCAAACACACAGCCAGGGCAACTAAGGAGGGGCTCTATAAGAAGCATTTCAAGGTCCTGGAGTGGCCTGGCCAGTCTCCAGACCTGAACACAATAAAAAATCTTTGGAGGGAGCTGAAACTCCAAACCTGAAAGATCTAGAGAAGATCTGTATGGAGGAGTGGACCAAAATCCCTGCTGCAGTGTGTGCAAACCTGGTGAAAAACTACAGGAAACGTTGACCTCTGTAATTGCAAAC
This sequence comes from Thalassophryne amazonica, assembly GCF_902500255.1. Classification (NCBI taxonomy): domain Eukaryota; kingdom Metazoa; phylum Chordata; class Actinopteri; order Batrachoidiformes; family Batrachoididae; genus Thalassophryne; species Thalassophryne amazonica. The sequence continues at coordinate 63,490,602 of NC_047120.1, read as the reverse complement.
AAAGGCTACTGTACCAAATATTAACATTGATTTTCACAGGTGTTCAAATACGTATTTGCAGCAGTAGCATACAAATAAATTATTAAAAAATCATACATTGTGATTTCCGGATTTTTTTTTAGATTATGTCTCTCACAGTGGACATGCACCTAAGATGAAAATTTCAGACCCCTCTTTTCAGACTTGCAAAATCGTAGGGTGTACAAACACTTATTTTGCTCACTGTATAGACAGATAAACATATTCTCTCACTTGTGCCAGTGGTCAATTTAGAGTCACCAATTCACCCAACCTGCATGTCTTAGAAGAGGGAGGAAGCTGGCGCTCCCAAAGGGAATCCATGCAAACACAGGGAGAACATGAAAACTCCACACAGAAGAGACCAGGATGGAAGAGAAGCTCAGACTTTCTAACCACAAAGCCGCCATGCTGCTCAGGTAGATCTTAGAAAACCTTATGTACCTCAGAATGCAGAATTACTGTGTTCCAAAGGTAAAGAAGAAGTCAGCAGGTCACAGAGCTTTCTCTTATCATGCACCTTTTCTGTGCAATAGTCTGACTAATGACATGAGACAGCCTGATTCTGTTGAGTCCTTTAAATTGAGACAAAAGGCACATCTATTCTCTCCAATGTTTAATTAGCTTGTAACTGACGTCTTTGACTTATGCCTGATTATGCTTCTACAACTTTGTAACTCCGTGGCCACACAATCACGTTGATGGTGAGCGTGACCATTTTGAAGTTCTCCGTCATGTTGGTGGGTGTTGCAATGCAATTTACCACCAGAATAGAAGGGAGGTACCACATGAAGAACAAGACAGGGACTTTCTTTCTGCTTGCATCACCCTGCTGCTTGTCATTTTTGTCTGGACCAATTTCTCCCTCAATGACCTGCACTTCTTTATACAATCATCATCCTCCAAACCAATGTTAGGTGCAGTTTCACTCCACGAATTGCTGGTCATTTGAGTGTCTTTGTACTTTTTTGATGCCATGTTAAGATGTCATATTTTCAGACCATTCAGACTTCACATCCTGTACAGTTTCCGTTGTTCGACTTGTAGCTTTGATTTTTGGGAAGTGCACATCAGTGGGGCTTGGAGAGGGTTCGCAGCAACACAGAGGGCTCTGCCATGGTGACAGAGCTGCGGAGACAGAGTAGCACAAATCAGGTTCTGGTAGTCACCACACACCGCGAAAGATTCAGCCTCAACAAACTAATTTTTGGTTGTGTTACCTGACAGATTTGTTAAACTAGATATTAAATTGATTTTAAAATGTGATTTATTCAATACTTTTTTTTAAGTGACCATTTTATTCTATGTGATTCACAGGGCCAAGCATAGTATTAATGGAGTCAGTCAAACAGTGGCATCCTCTCACTTTTGTTAAACACTCTGGTTAGAAACTCCACTGCCCATGTCTCTTAGACATTTCCATGCCTCCATTGAAATTCTCATCTGTACTGACTACCTGTGAAAGGTGCCTGAGGAGTGGAGACAAAGTGTGCTGGTTCCTATTTTTAAGAACAAGGGTGATGTGCAGAGCTGCAGTAAATACAGAGACATACAAGTTGATCAGCCACAGCATAAAGTTATGGGAAAGAGTAGTAGAAGCCTAGACTTGGAAAACAGGTGAAGATCTGTGAGAAGCAATATGGTTCAAGCGGTAAAGAGCACTACAGATGCATGTTTGCTCTGAGAATACGGATGGAGACATATAGAGATGATCAGAAGGAGTTACATTGTGTGTTTGTGGATTTAGAGAAAGCTTATGACAGGGTGCTAAGAGAAGAGTAGTAGTATTGCGTGAGGAAGTCTGGAGTGGCAGAGAAGTATGAGAGGCATGGCCAGTACATGTACATACAGTGTGGACAGAGATGAGATGCTCAGTAGGAATGACAGACTCATTCAAGGTGCAGGTGAAATTACACCAAGGATCAGTACTGAGTCCTTTCTTGTTTACAATGATGAGAACAAGTTGACAGATGAGATCAGACAGGAGTCTCCATGCACTATGACATTTGCAAATGACATGTGATCTGTAGTGAGAGTACGAGAGGCAGGTTTGAGTCTAATCTGGAGAGGTGGAGATATGTTTCTGGAAGCAGGGGATGAAAGTCAGTAGGAGCAAGACTGAGTAATGTCTGTGAAGGAGAGGAGAGCCCAGTGGAATAGTGCGGTTAAAAAGAGTAGAACTGGTCACCGGGTCAAAGAGCCTTCTCTTATCGTGCACCTGCTCTATGGAACAGTCTCACTGTGACCGTGAGGCAGTCAGATCAGTGGACATTTTGAAGTCAAAGCTAAAAATATATTTTTTACTCCCTTTCTTATGAATAGCATTTATTTTTTTTTATCTGTTTTTATTCTTTTACTTGTGTCTTTTAATTGTGTCTTTGAATCTTTAATTTACTTATTTTAATTTTGATTTTGAACTCTTTTGTGTGAGTACCTTGAGGCAACTTTTGTTGTGATTTGGCATGGTATAAGTTGAATAATTGAATGAATTCTCTTTGGGAGTGATGACAATGGACAGGATTAGGAATGAACATATCAGACGGACATGTCAGATAAAACGATTTGGAGACCATGTGTTGTGAAAGTGTAGGTACACGGACCCACAACAGGGGCGCAATGAACGGACAATGGAGAAAAGTAAAGAACAAGTTTTACTGTTGTGAAAAAGCACAACCAATACAACAATTAATAATTTGGAGGTGTAAGCCGAAATCTGCTGGTGTCGTGTGGGCAGGCTCGAAGGTAGGAGACGTCCGTCCTAGTCGAACCGGAACCACCCAGATCTCCTCTGCCACCGAAACCCAGAAGTACTGGAACCGCCAAGTCCCGAATTCCCAGGTGGCCACTGCCTTCGCTCGTCGGATCCGGTACTGCTGGCGGAAAAGAGCACAAACACACAGGTAGGAATGCGACAGCACCCAGTAGAGGGAGAGGGGTGAAGCCGCCTCCACCTCTTGTTACAATGAAGCAGGAAAGGTGAGTACTTATCCGAGCAAGTTGCTTTCTGTAATCAGCTGTCCTGAAAAGGTTTAGCAAGGTTTATCAGAATCTTTAATATATGTTTGCAGAGAAGGTTACCTTAAACTCAAGGCGATATCTCGGCACTGAGGTGGAGACGCCGTCCTACTGATATACCTCCGTGCTGAGTGAAACAGCTGTGTCCAGTGATGGGTGACAGCTGTCACCCAGGCTGCTCCCATAAGGTGGCAGCGCCCTCTGGTGCCTGGAGCCCGCACTCCAGGCAGGGCGCCCTCTGGTGGTGGTGGGCCAGCAGTACCTCCTCTTCAGCGGCCCACCCAACAGGACCCCCCCTCAACGGGCGCACGACCGGGCTTGTCCGGATGGCGACGGTAGAAGTCGGCCAGGAGGGCCGGGTCCAGGATGAAGCCCTTCTTCACCCAGGAGCACTCCTTGGGACCGTACCCCTCCCAGTCCACCAGATACTGAAAACCCCGGCCCATCCGACGGACGTCGAGGAGCCGGCGCACAGTCCAAGCCGGTTCCCCGTCGATGATCCGGGCAGGAGGTGGTGCCGGACCCGGGTGCAGAGGGGTGAGGTGTGATGGGGTTTTATCCAGGAAACATGAAAAACTGGATGGATCCGCAGTGAGGCCGGAAGCTGGAGCCTCACTGCGGCGGGGTTGATGACCTTGAGGATCTTGAAAGGTCCGATGTACCGTTCCTGGAGTTTTGGAGAGTCCACCTGCAGAGGAATGTCCTTGGTGGACAACCAGACCTCCTGCCCAGGACGATACTTGGGGGCCGGGGCCTGCCGCCGGTCTGCATGTTTCTTCGCCCTCGTCCGGGCCTTCAATAAAGCAGAGCGGGCGGCACGCCACACCCGACGGCACTTCCTTAGGTGGGCCTGGACCGAGGGCACACCGACCTCTCCCTCAACCACCGGAAACAAGGGGGGCTGATACCCCAAGCACACCTCAAAAGGGGAGGCCGGTGGCTGACGACACTTGACTGTTGTGGGCGTACTCGATCCAGGCCAGGTGGGTACTCCAGGCCGTCGGGTGCGCGGCTGTCACACAGCGAAGTGTCTGCTCCAGTTCCTGATTTGCCCGCTCTGCCTGCCCGTTGGTCTGGGGGTGGTACCCAGACGAGAGGCTGACCGTGGCCCCCAGTTCCCGGCAGAAGCTCCTCCAGACGTGCGAGGTGAACTGGGGACCGCGATCGGAGACGATGTCTGATGGTATCCCATGCAGACGGACGACGTGGTGGACCAAGAGTTCCGCGGTCTCCTGGGCCGTTGGTAGCTTCGGGAGTGCCACGAAGTGGGCCGCCTTGGAGAAACGGTCCACTACCGTGAAGACGACGGTGTTTCCCTGGGACGGCGGGAGGCCCGTGACAAAGTCCAGACCGATGTGGGACCAGGGGCGATGTGGGACGGGCAGCGGCTGTAGCAACCCTGAGGTCTTTTGGTGGTTGGCCTTGCCCCTGGCGCAGGTGGTACAGGCCTGGACGTAGTCCCGGACGTCGGCCTCTAGGGACGCCCACCAGAAGCGCTGCCGGACGACTGCCACGGTCCTTTGCACCCCAGGGTGACAGGAGAGCTTAGAACCGTGACAGAAGTCCAGGACTGCAGCCCTAGCTTCTGGTGGGATGTATAGTCTGTTCTTTGGTCCGATTCCGGGGTCCGGGTCACGGGTCAGGGCCTCCCGGACGGTCTTCTCCACGTCCCAGGTGAGGGTGGCCACGATAGCGGACTCCGGGATAATGGGATCCGGGGATCCGACGATTCCGTTTTGACTTCGTCTTCGTGTACCCGGGACAATGCAGCCGATCTTTGATTCTTGGTCCCGGGACGGTAGGTAATCCGGAAGTCAAAGCGGCCAAAGAACAGTGACCAGCGGGCTTGCCTGGGGTTCAGCCGCTTGGCGGTCCTGATGTACTCCAGGTGCCGATGGTCAGTGAAAACCGTGAATGGCACGGATGTTCCCTCCAACAGATGTCTCCACTCTTCGAGGGCCTCTTTCACAGCAAGGAGTTCCCGATTGCCGACGTCATAGTTCCGTTCCGTTCAGCGGGGGTCAACCTGCGGGAAAAATAGGCACACGGGTGAAGGACCTTATCGGTCTTCCCGCTCTGGGAGAGCACCGCTCCTATCCCTGAGTCCGAGGCATCCACTTCAACCACTAACTGGCGGCTAGGATCGGGCTGCACCAGCACTGGTGCAGACGAAAAGCGCCGTTTCAACTCTGATGTTTTATGGACGCTGTACTGGACCATTGTGGTGAAGGAAGAGCTGAGTCAGAAGGCAAGATTCCCATTTTACCAGTCGATTTTTCTCCTATCCGCAACTATGTTCATGAACTTTGGGAGATGACCAAAAGAATAAGGTCACAGGTACAAGAGGCCACCTGGAGATGGATAAGCTGCAGAAAATGAGTGAACTCTTATTTTAAAGTTATTCTTCAGCATTTATACTTCCACAAAACACATGAAAATGTCTAATTGTGACTTTAAAACATGTCATATATTATTAACACTCAAAGCTATTAATTAAAAGTCAAAAGTGTCTCTCCAATCAGCACATGGTGATGGATGGAAACAGTTTTAATTAAAACAATTCCGATGATCCTGCTGAGTGGCCCACACGCAAAACATATTTCTAGAACACACTGTGCTTTCAATAACATCTTTACCGCAGCAGGCAGCATGTCAGGTGCAAATCAGACCGCCTCCTCCTCCGCTGGAGTCCTCTACCTCGTTCAAACTCCACACAGAGTTGAAGTCCTGCTGGATTTTTCATCCAGATATTGATGCATTTATAAATCATAACATTTAACTTCGACAATAAACCATTTGAATTGTAAACATCTTTGGGCCGTATTTTCCCGGCAATGTTGGAAACGATGTAGAACACATTTGATCATTTATCCAAGACCAGACTTTTGATCTGTGTAGAAGTCATAGGCTGATAATTGCAGAGCAGGTTGCTTGACCTGGGTTCGATTCCCGGTCTTGTTATCTGTCTGTCTGTTTGCATTTGCCCAGTTCACCCATCTGTAAATGGGGTCTAGCCTTGGCTAGGGAATTAACCTGTGATGGACTGGAGTCCTGTACAAAGAACAGAACACATCACACCCACTTGAACCTCCACAAGTGTCTCACTGTCCATTTTACAGTTGATCGACATATGAAACATAAAGCAGTTGGCTCTCTTTCTTCCCAACAAGGTCTTGAGTTCAAAGCCCACCCTGCTCATTCACTGGAGTTGTGTCAGGACGGCCGGCCAACGTCACGCGACTTTACTGACACTATATTTTTTAAACAAAGTTTAGAGTTTACTGGGTTTCCAACACAATTTTGCAGATTGACCCAAAACTGTACTGATGTCTTTTCCAGGACAGACTTGACATTTAGACCATATTCTGTGGAAGTTAAATTATTAAGGGCCAGGTCCCACTGGGGAGAGGATTAATTGTGCATGACTTGAGTATACAACATTTGGGTGTTCGTTGTCGTCCGCATCAAAATTGGCCAAAAATGACAAATTCCCCAATATGAATTATGAATATATTAATAATGTATAGCGACTATATAACGACAATCACGGATGTATAACACATATTAAGAACACGGATCGGATGCATTTTGATTATCATGGAAGTATTACAGATGTATTTGAGAACGCATTGCGCACGTGTTTGTGGAAACAGCGGTTGTATTGCGCATTCGCTGCATCTGCATTGTGGTCATAAAAGAAGCGCACTAGGCCTTTCGGGATCACTATTCCACCGACCCCACAGCGACAATATGTCCACATGAACGAAGTGGGGGGAGGAAGAGGCAGAAGGCTGCTGCTGATGCAGAAGAAGGGCTCCATCTCCCACCCCACCTCCTCCAGCAACAGACGGGCCCGGTCTCCCGCCCCGCCCCCTGATTGGTATGTTGTTGGATGGCAGCAACTATTGCACTATGTCTTTGGGGATCCATAACTACATCTGTACATCTCCACAGCTGGACTGGCAATGACTGGCAGGTATGTGGATTTCTGTCACATTTATATAGTACTTTGGGTTTAATGTGACATGTTTTTTATGCTTTCGCGAATTGTTCCCAAATCAGGAAGACGAATGCTTTATTTGTGGCCAGTCTGTATGCATTCGCTACAAATTTTTAGTTTGTGATGTGGACATGATAGGCATGCTATATATCCGTTTTACACACTGTCCCAATCCGCTGCCAAGCCACAATACCTTTCAGTTGTGGATATCCAGCGCATAGATTATGTATGAGTATGTAAGGTGGATGTCAACTGCAACCAAAATTTTGTGCGGCTCAAAAATCTTGGCAACTGAAATCGTGCCTCTGCAGATAATTGTGGACGTGTGCAGATGTCGGCTGACTCATACAAGCATGTTTGCGAATATTGCGGATGTTTAGCAAATATACACCAATACTGTGCGCGATTCATACACAAATCTTCCTAAACGCGAGTGGGACTGGGCCCTAAAAGGTTTAAATTAACTGACTAGAATCCCAACAACACATATGACCAATACTGTGTGTGTGTTTGTTGTTGTTATTTTGTGCAGTTAAAATATTTCCCATTAGTGCCTCTAAGCTGATACATTTAAAGGTGGATATTTTTTAAAGTCACTCATCATTTGCTGATGGATAGATGAGGTTTTGTGGCGATCATGTAATCACTTCCTAAGCTGACGTTTGAGTGGATTACTCTCGGCAGGTGCTTCATTAAAGAACTGAAATGTTTTAATGAGTTAATCTCCACAGCTGCCCTCAGAGATCAAACTGCTTTGTACACTTTAATGATGAATCACTTTTAAATTGTAACCAGATATTTTCCTCTTACGTGACATTCTCATCTTTTGTCAGGCATTTATTAGATTTCATATCTAAACACTTCCAACAAGTCAATGGAAACTGAAGAATAAAAGCAAAGTTTTGCACAATCAAATCCATAATTGTCACGTCATTAGTCATCCTTGAAAACAGAAAAATGCGTCCGCGAAGAGCTCTCATTTCATCAGCGATTAGCTCATGTACCTCCATCCTTCATGCTCATTTGATTTAATTCTGAGCTGTCACTCATATTGACAGAATAATTAATAATAACTAATTAATAATTAACATTAAATCGGTGTGTAACTGCAAAAACAATGTCGGACTCTGTAGTTTTCTCTGGGCCCCTCCCCAATCAGACCGGGAGTGACATGTTTAGCCGCATGTTCTCCTTGAATTGCTGGCTGTCTGAGTGGTGTCCAAAAATGAGGTGGGCTTCATAGATAATTGGCAAAGCTTCTGGGGAAACCTGGTCTTGTTAGGAGAGACGGCATCCATCCCACTTTGGATGGAGCAGCTCTCATTTCTAGAAATCTGGCCAATTTTCTTAAATCCTCCAAACCGTGACTATCCAGGGTTGGGACCAGGAAGCAGAGTTGTAGTCTTACACACCTCTCTGCAGCTTCTCTCCCCCTGCCATCCCCTCATTACCCCATCCCCGTAGAGACGGTGCCTGCTCCCAGACCACCAATAACCAGCAAAAATCTATTTAAGCATAAAAATTCTAAAAGAAAAAATAATATAGCACCTTCAACTGCACCACAGACTAAAACAGTTAAATGTGGTCTATTAAACATTAGGTCTCTCTCTTCTAAGTCCCTGTTGGTAAATGATATAATAATTGATCAACATATTGATTTATTCTGCCTTACAGAAACCTGGTTACAGCAGGATGAATATGTTAGTTTAAATGAGTCAACACCCCCGAGTCACACTAACTGTCAGAATGCTTGTAGCACGGGCCGGGCGGAGGATTAGCAGCAATCTTCCATTCCAGCTTATTAATTAATCAAAAACCCAGACAGAGCTTTAATTCATTTGAAAGCTTGACTCTTAGTCTTGTCCATCCAAATTGGAAGTCCCAAAAGCCAGTTTTATTTATTATTATCTATCGTCCACCTGGTCGTTACTGTGAGTTTCTCTGTGAATTTTCAGACCTTTTGTCTGACTTAGTGCTTTGCTCAGATAAGATAATTATAGTGGGCGATTTTAACATCCACACAGATGCTGAGAATGACAGCCTCAACACTGCATTTAATCTATTATTAGACTCTATTGGCTTTGCTCAAAAAGTAAATGAGTCCACCCACCACTTTAATCATATCTTAGATCTTGTTCTGACTTATGGTATGGAAATAGAAGACTTAACAGTATTCCCTGAAAACTCCCTTCTGTCTGATCATTTCTTAATAACATTTACATTTACTCTGATGGACTACCCAGCAGTGGGGAATAAGTTTCATTACACTAGAAGTCTTTCAGAAAGCGCTGTAACTAGGTTTAAGGATATGATTCCTTATGTTCTCTAATGCCATATACCAACACAGTGCAGAGTAGCTACCTAAACTCTGTAAGTGAGATAGAGTATCTCGTCAATAGTTTTACATCCTCATTGAAGACAACTTTGGATGCTGTAGCTCCTCTAAAAAAGAGAGCTTTAAATCAGAAGTGCCTGACTCCGTGGTATAACTCACAAACTCGTAGCTTAAAGCAGATAACCCGTAAGTTGGAGAGGAAATGGCGTCTCACTAATTTAGAAGATCTTCACTTAGCCTGGAAAAAGAGTCTGTTGCTCTATAAAAAAAGCCCTCCGTAAAGCTAGGACATCTTTCTACTCATCACTAATTGAAGAAAATAAGAACAACCCCAGGTTTCTTTTCAGCACTGTAGCCAGGCTGACAAAGAGTCAGAGCTCTATTGAGCTGAGTATTCCATTAACCTTAACTAGTAATGACTTCATGACTTTCTTTGCTAACAAAATTTTAACTATTAGAGAAAAAATTACTCATAACCATCCCAAAGACTATCGTTATCTTTGGCTGCTTTCAGTGATGCCGGTATTTGGTTAGACTCTTTCTCTCTGATTGTTCTGTCTGAGTTATTTTCATTAGTTACTTCATCCAAACCATCAACATGTTTATTAGACCCCATTCCTACCAGGCTGCTCAAGGAAGCCCTACCATTATTTAATGCTTCGATCTTAAATATGATCAATCTATCTTTGTTAGTTGGCTATGTACCACAGGCTTTTAAGGTGGCAGTAATTAAACCATTACTTAAAAAGCCATCACTTGACCCAACTATCTTAGCTAATTATAGGCCAATCTCCAACCTTCCTTTTCTCTCAAAAATTCTTGAAAGGGTAGTTGTAAAACAGCTAACTGATCATCTGCAGAGGAATGGTCTATTTGAAGAGTTTCAGTCAGGTTTTAGAATTCATCATAGTACAGAACCAGCATTAGTGAAGGTTACAAATGATCTTCTTATGGCCTCGGACAGTGGACTCATCTCTGTGCTTGTTCTGTTAGACCTCAGTGCTGCTTTTGATACTGTTGACCATAAAATTTTATTACAGAGATTAGAGCATGCCATAGGTATTAAAGGCACTGTGCTGTGGTGGTTTGAATCATATTTGTCTAATAGATTACAATTTGTTGATGTAAATGGGGAATCTTCTTCACAGACTAAAGTTAATTATGGAGTTCCACAAGGTTCTGTGCTAGGACCAATTTTTTCACTTTATACATGCTTCCCTTAGGCAGTATTATTAGACGGTATTGCTTAAATTTTCATTGTTACGCAGATGATACCCAGCTTTATCTATCCATGAAGCCAGAGGACACCACCAATTAGCTAAACTGCAGGATTGTCTTACAGACATAAAGACATGGATGACCTCTAATTTCCTGCTTTTAAACTCAGATAAAACTGAAGTTATTGTACTTGGCCCCACAAATCTTAGAAACATGGTGTCTAACCAGATCCTTACTCTGGATGGCATTACCCTGACCTCTAGTAATACTGTGAGAAATCTTGGAGTCATTTTTGATCAGGATATGTCATTCAAAGCGCATATTAAACAAATATGTAGGACTGCTTTTTTGCATTTACGCAATATCTCTAAAATCAGAAAGGTCTTGTCTCAGAGTGATGCTGAAAAACTAATTCATGCATTTATTTCCTCTAGGCTGGACTACTGTAATTCATTATTATCAGGTTGTCCTAAAAGTTCCCTAAAAAGCCTTCAGTTAATTCAAAATGCTGCAGCTAGAGTACTGACGGGGACTAGAAGGAGAGAGCATATCTCACCCATATTGGCCTCTTTTCATTGGCTTCCTGTTAATTCTAGAATAGAATTTAAAATTCTTCTTCTTACTTATAAGGTTTTGAATAATCAGGTCCCATCTTATCTTAGGGACCTCGTAGTACCATATCACTGCAATAGAGCGCTTCGCTCTCAGACTGCAGGCTTACTTGTAGTTCCTCGGGTTTGTAAGAGTAGAATGGGAGGCAGAGCCTTCAGCTTTCAGGCTCCTCTCCTGTGGAACCAGCTCCCAATTCAGATCAGGGAGACAGACACCCTCTCTACTTTTAAGATTAGGCTTAAAACTTTCCTTTTTGCTAAAGCTTATAGTTAGGGCTGGATCAGGTGACCCTGAACCATCCCTTAGTTATGCTGCTATAGACGTAGACTGCTGGGGGGTTCCCATGATGCACTGTTTCTTTCTCTTTTTGCTCTGTATGCACCACTCTGCATTTAATCATTAGTGATCGATCTCTGCTTCCCTCCACAGCATGTCTTTTTCCTGGTTCTCTCCCTCAGCCCCAACCAGTCCCCCGAAGACTGCCCCTCCCTGAGCCTGGTTCTGCTGGAGGTTTCTTCCTGTTAAAAGGGAGTTTTTCCTTCCCACTGTAGCCAAGTGCTTGCTCACAGGGGGTCGTTTTGACCGTTGGGGTTTTACATAATTATTGTATGGCTTTGCCTTACAATATAAAGCGACTTGGGGCAACTGTTTGTTGTGATTTGGCGCTATATAAAAAAATTGATTGATTGATTGATTGATTGATTGAAATAGCCAGTTTTTTTTTTTATTAAATGAAATCTCATAAGGATCCTCACTGTAATGCAGATTTCTCCTGCTAGAATACCAAAAAGGGATGATTCAAGTCAAAGAAGAAAGAAAAGCAACATATTTTCTCATTAAGAGTAACATTTAATGAAGGAAAGTTGGATAAAGTATTAATAGATTCTATTAATTGGTGCAGGAACACCAGCGCACCGGAGCTGCAGGCCAGTTATTCTTCGACAGAGAGCGAGTCTTATTCATGAAACAAAAAAATCACACAATTTAGTCTGAAAGTGGCACAAACTGAAAGAAAAGAAATACTATTAAGAAATGTGTTCTCACTTTCATGGATGTGTTTCCCTGAAGGTCATGAAGCTCACGCATCATCCAGTTGGATGTTTGAACACACTTGTACACAGCCTTGGCCCTTCTGATGTGTCACAGACACAGACTAAGAGCTTTGAGTAAAATGCCAACTGATTTATTTTACAAAGCATGCAAAGGCTAAGGTTGTAAGCAGAATTGTCCTTGGATGCTAGCCGGTCTGGAGGCTCGGCGTGGACAAACAGGAGGTGAGGCTGGGCACGCAAACTCGTTAAATCCAGTCAAATGGTCAGCCACAACGAGCCTAGACTCACAAAACAAATGGGTGGGGGTGGAGGACACAGCAGAGGACACTAACACACGCTCATCTTCAACCGCTTAGTCCAATTATGGGTCACGGGAAGGATACTAACAGAAGAGGTAAAATCCTAACATCTGATTCAGTTCTATCAGCTGCTCTCTGGGACATTCTGAAGATCTGGGGGATCCCCAAGAAGTTTTGGGCATCACAGCAAGCCTGTATACAGATACAGAGTGCAGGCAGAGATTCCGGTGTTCCTCTGGGATGTGTTCTGGCTCCTAATCTGTTTAGTGCTTCCATGGACTAGATGTTGGGTTGGTTTGTGGACTCCAGTGACTTAGATGCTTTGGTTGGCATGGAAAGGTTTACTAACCTTGACTTTGTGGACAATGCTGTGGTCTTTGTGGAATCAATGGGCATGCTGACTGCAGCACCTGAGAAGCTGAGTGAGGAATCGGAGTGACTGGTTTGTGATGGGACAGACGTGATTCTTTTGAATATAGTCCAGTAATAATTTTCTGAATTGATGCGCTGTGGCCTGAGAATAAACTAATGCATTTGTGAATCAAGCCATTTCAAGGCTAAACGTTTCTTATTGCTGAGGACCTTCTCCAACCATGTGCTTGTGTGACATTGAGGATGACTTTGTACAATAATGTGGCTTTATTTAAACATTTGTAGAGTGTTCACTGGCACTGTGCATTCACACATCCATCATGAACTGATGGAACTGAACAGCGTTGGGTCCTGATCACTCATGCAGACCTGTGCTCCAGCTTTATCTCCCAATAGAACCTTTATTCCCCAGGCCTGTTCCGCTCTCCGGAGTCCACAGTAATGAGACACTCGTATTCTGGATCAAAGTCCATCGGTACCAAAGATTCTCTGCACGGATGAGCTGAAGACACCCAGTCATGGTTTTAGATCACAGGTTAGCGTGCACAGATCTCTGCAGACTTGACGTTATCCCTGTGTATCCTTACATTACGTGAACTTAAACTGTAATAAAACAAAAATTCAGCGTGTCGGTGGTTTGTCACAGTTTGGAGTCCTCCTGGGGGCAGAGAAACCCTGTTTACAGCTGCAACATGACTGTCACTGCCAGAGAGAAATAAAACCCGGCCTGAATAATGAGACCTGGTCGTCTTTCAACAGATATATTAAGAATTAATCATAATTAGCCCAAATGAAATCTTTCAACATGTTGCATTTTCTCTCTCCTGTTCTCCGCACAGCTAATCTCTTCCATTCCCCTGCTTCTGAGAAGGCGACGTCATTGAAGAAAAATAAAATCATTTGGCTGTCCTTAATGTGTTTTGATTTTCCCATTAGCAGCCCAGTCATTCTTCCTCCCACAGCCCTGAGCATAATTAGTGTCTTTCATCTGCATAATTTTGGCCTCTGAACCACAAGATATCGATCACGCACAGTCGTACCTGCAAATTATGAAGCCCACAGCCACGGTACCAGTGGAGGAGTTGTCACCACCCAGTTAGCGTAAGCCGCCTGGCGCAGACCGGTGCCATGGCATTCTGGTCCAAACCCATGAGACAGACCTGAGATGGTGTGTTTTCTTTCAACCTGTCAGTACCAGTGCAAAGCCTCTTTCCGTATCATCGCCAAATATGGGCAAGTTCAGGAGTGGATTCAGGTGTTTTTATAGCAGTTTGGCCCAAATGGGGCTCATGTTTTCTTTGACCCTGAAGACTGAGAATGAACTTCAGAATGCTGCCTCCTGAATGTAGACAGTCCACATCTGGGAACCAGTCTGTAAAAATGGTCTGTTGTAAGTGGATCTGTTAAGTGGAGGCAGATCCAGCTTAAAGTCAGGCCAGTTTCATACAGGAAGGGAACTTGTTGACCTTGTGGCTTCTTGTAGGTCTGAAGATGGTATTGTGATGTGAAGGTCACAATTAGGTAGCACCGTTACTAAAATACATTATTTCCTCACAGACAAACTCAACAAACTTATTTTTGCACCATGTTGGGTCAGTCCCAGAGTATATGATGGTGCCATTCATAACTGCATCCACCAGAACATGAACCATCCTGGGTACTGGATGGCCAGGACCACAGTGACTGGAGAAACCCAGTAGCATGTCCAAGTTTCACCTGACTGCAGCAGGTAGATTGCTACCTTAACCACTGTGGTCCTCAACACTGAGGCACCTGTGTGCTGGATTAACATCAGAGAAACACACCACTGACCAAAATGTCGTAGCTCCCCTGAAACAAAGTAACTGTTCATTTGAGACAAAAACATTCTAGGCGTACCCAAGGATCCTCTGAAGAGGTCAAGCTCCAAATACATCCAGTTGTCACTTTAGGTTACTGGTTAAAGTCCAAGTCTCACAACCATATTGTAAAAGAGGACACACCAGGACCCTGAAGACTTGGGCCCGGTATCATAAAGCAGTCTAATTTTATTTAGTCGACTAAACTCACTTAGTCAACTAATCTTTTGATGTTAGTCATTGCACAAAGCCCTTAGTCGGCTATAGTTTCATGTTAGCCTACTTTTTTTGCCTGGTACAGAGGAGGCTAATCTTATTTTAGCCAACAAAACTTCAGTGTCTTACTTCAAAAATGGCAGATATCATGTACCACCAATTGTTGGAGTAGGAAGGAAGGAAGGAGAGCCATTCGGGGGAGCAGGTGTTCCAGGACAGGAATAATCCATTGGAGATGTTTATGGACACCGAGGCCAGGAGTGCTTCTCCTCTGGTGTGGCAGACTCGGCCATGTTTGCAACAGACGACCAACCTGGAAGTAAAGAAAACTCTCACACATTGGAGGCGTTTTTTGGCAACGGCACTGCCGAGTCCACTTGTGCACATGAAAATTGTAGACTAACTTATGGCTAATTAGAAGTTTAGTCATCGATGTGAAACGGAGATTAGATGGCTAATGTTAGGTGACTAACCTTATTCGACTAAAGTAAGTTTAGTAGACTAAAAGATTAGACTGCTTTATGAAACTGGGCCTTGGACCAACAGTCTGCTACAAAGATACCAACATTGTCAAATACCTCTATCCACTGACTCATGAGTCCATACCATCTTCCTAAGCATCTGTTGATCGCAAAAGCCGAGAGACATAAACATCACTGCTGAAATAAGCGACTGTTTGTTCTGAACCAGCTATATGCTTAGCAGCAGTTATAGCAAGACTAAGCCACAGAGCCTCACTGAGAAGACAAAACTGTGCATCTACCAGACCTGCGTGCTCAGCACGCTCCTCTACGGTAGCAAGTCATGGACCACCTACGCCAGACATGTGAAAAAGCTCAACAGCTACCATCTGAGGTGCCTTAGATGAATTCTGCACATTAGGGTGGCAGGACAAGGTGTCTAACACAGAGGTCTTGGAACATGAGCAGCACATTCACCATTCTTGGCAAAAGGTGCCTTCGTTGGCTTGGCCATGTCAGAGAACGGATCCGGGCCGCATTTCTCAAGATCTACTGTACGGTGAGTTGGCAGAGGACACTTGTTTGGGTGGTCGACCACGGCTGTGCATCAATGATGTCTGCAAGAAACACATGAAAATATGCAGCATTAAGTGTGCAGAGGACCGTGCAGCCTGACGCCTTACCATCACAGAGGGCCGAACAACAGAGGAACCAAGGCCTTGCTGAGCAAAGAGCTAGAAGGAGGAGGACAGCAGCAGCCTCAGCAGGCATCACAGTACACGTGCAACAAATATAGCAGAGATTGTTACATGCATTGGACAGGTGCAGATATAAACAAAAGAAAAATTTTCTGTATATTTGTATTGCCATTTCTGTCGGTACCATGGCCCAAGCGGAGGGTCACCCTTTGAGTCTGGTCTGCTTGAGGTTTCTTCTTCAAATCATCAGAGGGAGTTTTTCCTTACCACTGTCATCTGTGTGCTGCTCTAGGGGTCGGTAAGATTAGAACTTACTTGAGGCAGCTTTGTTCTGATTTGGTGCTATATAATTAAATAAATTGAAATGATTTAAAAAGTGTATAAAAACAAGCAAACAAACAAAGAAAAAACAAACTGGATGCTACACCATCGTCTCCCACAGATGGATGGATGCCAGGAATATATGCTAAATAACTAATTGGGCCAAGTGAGCCATTGTGTTAACTGGTTCCTAGTTCTGTTGCTATGAGACTAATAAATTACTGCAAAGGCAGTATTGTAGTATCCAGCATTATTGTATAACTGACTATTAGACATTGATGTGTGTTGGATCCATTTATACTTCAGTTTGACAAAAATGTGTAAAATTTGATCATATCATGCTTCGGTGTTGCTGCTCTTGCCTCAGACATTTGAAGTGTCGCAGTTTGTTTCTGAGTGTTGATGTGTACTTGACGGCACAACAGAGCTGCAGCTGAGGTGAAATACTTGGCTGAATTACAACGAAATGGATTAAAAATATCCAACATGTCATGTGACTGGCCCCATAACACTGCCACATATTTGTTTTTGATATTTAGTGATACATTTAAATCTGTTACATTATGATACAGCACATTAAATATTTAGTCTGCATTATCTATGTATTATTCATGTTCCCCATTAGCCAGTGTGGAACAACTGCTATCAACAAAAACGTGTCTGTTATCCTGCAGAAAATTGCAGGATTTTTTTCCCAGCTATAGAGGATCTTAGACTTACCAGTCCAATAATCTCTGCTGTCACTCTGCTGAAAAATAATCCTCAAAATCAGCAGTTTAGATCCAAATACGACAGGCTAAATGGCAGAATGGAAAAATAGTACAACAGCTTCTGAAAAGTTAAGATGACTCGGGGATGTCAAACTTGACACCAAAAACAAGTTTCATTTCCAAAGTATTTAAAATGCTTCATGTTTTTCACATTTGGTGTATTACATCTTCTCCCAGAGCCACAGTAAAAGTAGTCCCTTCGGCTGCCCTTGTTTGCACTCGGGTCGCCACAGCAAATCCAAGGTGGATCTGCATGTTGATTTGGCACAGGTTTTACGCCAGATGCCCTTCCTGACGCAACTCCACATTACATGGAGAAATGTGGCAGGGGGGGTTGAACCCAGAACCTTCCGAACTGAAACCAAGCGCATTAACCACTTGGCCACCACCCCTGCCTCCCAGAGCCACCAGTGAGTGTTTAAAAAATACAAGTTCTGCACTTGATCCAGATCCCAGCAAAATCTTTATTTGTTCTGTAAAAGATCTATACTTTTGTAGGAAATGTTGCGTTCATGACATTATCAGCAAGTGGGAATGCAGAATGGCACAAAATGATTTAAAGCAATTCCCATTCCGAATTTTATACCCAGTTTTGATCAATTTGGGTGGAAAGACAAACCAGATATCTAGTCAGGGCCTGAAATCGAGTGTCATAGGGGTAAAAGTAAATTGCAGGACATTGTGAGCAATCGGCAACTTCTTAAACATGTTCAAACATTTCTAACGCCAAGATAAATTATGATCCAAACAAAGAATCATCAGGTGTAATTGTGCAGACAGGAGGTAATTTAGAAAAAGCCTCCTCTGCAGCATGAAAATCCTAAAATCTTAAAAAGCATGCTGTTCTTTTCAAATAAGATGACTTTAAGGGTTAACAGATACATTTTTAGCTTTCTGGAAAAGTGTGGTAATAAGTACCAGAATACCACTTAGACTGGAGTAACGTTATGCCGTGCATGTGCACAATCACTCGTGTCCTGGGACTCATCCATACTTGGGTGTATTTGGCAATACCTCTGTTGCGGGAAATCTGAATTTTGACAGCTAGTTTAATAAAATGGGCCCAATTTGCTCAGGATGCAAACTGGGAACAGCAATCTGCAATAGGAGACGAGCATGAAACACAGGATTGGGTTGGAATTTGTTTCTCGGAAACTCTGCAGAAATTCAGAGCTCTGATTTGTTTGACAGCTGCAAACACGGCATCCTCCGTCACGGCTGTTAAGACCGTAATATTACAAGTCGTAGTCTGGACTCACTGATCGCATAAATTATTGTTACTTACTTACGTCAAGCATTTTCCATTTGTTCACTAGCAGCAGCAGCTGTAGTAACTTATTTATGTGTGCTTTGTAAAGACAATGAAGATCTAATGCGTAATGGAGATCATCAAGTGAAGGCACACTATTCCCAACTCAAACATTCCTGACTTGGATTTACCGAGATTACCATTGTCTTGAATGCAGTGTAATACTGCTGACAAACAAACAGGTGAGAACATCACCTCGCAGAGGTGGTAATAAAAAACAGGTTAATCAAAAGTGAGGGTAAACATCATCGACATTAATCCGACCATCTGCCTGCCCCCGAGTGTCTGGAATGAAGTCTGCAAAGGATTTAGAGACTTTAAACGTCAAACTTTAAATGGCTCATAGCAACAAATGTCATGAATCTGTGTCTGCAGCAGTTTTAAACATCAATTTATGTGACACTTTGTGTTTTTCCTATTTTATAAGAACTTAATAGCAAAAGTTAGTGCAGCTTGAGTCTGAGGAGGATGAACAGCCTTGACATGTTTTCCATTATATTCTAACCTCTCTTGCTTTTCACAGAAATGTTGTAAACTTTATTTACAGACCCAGTGACAGTAAACGGCTTGTAGCATTTTAGAACCATTATTTCTCAACAAAAGGCCCAAATATGGATATTAGCAGAAAGCTTAACCTCCACCGCAACAAAGGGAGTTCAAGTAGAACATTTAACAATGATGAAAAGCCAATAAAACACAAGAGAGCCTTCAGACTAAAACGTACTACCTGATGAAGTCAACTTGGTGAATGTTCTAAATCTAAAGTCCTTAAGTGTAGTTTAGCAGTAGACCACCAGAGGATTAATTGATGGGTCAGTGTTCGCATCAGCATTGATTTGTAGTTCCTAGAAAAATCAATATCCCAGACACATTTTTTTGATAAAAGTATGTGCAGGAAGTGGTCAAATGAAGTTTCCATCGTTCGCTAATCTATGACCAAATGTGAGCCCATGTAATCTGTTGGAAAACAGCGTATTGTCCCCTCTGGGTCAGGGGAGAGTTACTGCTCCAGGTATCCCAGGGTCTTGTTCACGAGTGGAGGTAAGTTGGAGTATGAGATTGGTAGATGGATTTGGGTGGCGTCTGATGTTTACTGATGCTGTACCAGACCTTTGAGGTGAAAAAGGAGCAGAGCCAGAAGGCGAGGTTCTCAATTTATGCTCCTCTCCTCACCTATGGTCATGAACTTTGGGTAATGACTGAAAGAATAAGCTTGCAGATACAAACAGCAGAAATGAGATTCCTCCATTGGGTATCTGGGGTTACTTTCCTGGACAGAGTGAGAAGCTCAACAATCTGGGAGGGATTTGAAGTCAAGCCATTGCTCCTTCACATCAAAAGGAGCCAGTTGAAGTGGTTCGGGCATCTGATGAGAATGCCCCCTGGTCGTCTCCTGAGGGAGGTCTTTCAGGCACATCCAACTAGGAGGATGCCCCGCTGAAGATTCAGGACACACTGGAGGGATTTATTTATATGTCCAAGATGGCTTGGGAATGCCTTAGGAATCCCCAGGAAGAGTTACAGGATTTGGTTGAGGGTAGGGAAGTGTGGCATGAGCTGCTTGGTCTGCTGCCACCGCAACCCTGTGTCGCAGACCTAACGGTCCCCCTAAAAATCAGTCCCCCCGATGACGCGGTTCAAAGATTAACACCTCGTTTTTCCTTCAACCGCACTCCAGTGACAAATATCTGAAGCTTTTGTACAGCAATCATTTCCACGTAAATTCAGCATTATTTCTTTATAAAAGGTAGTGATCAGAGCGCCACAGCTAAACGAGCTGCTAGCTGATGCATTCATTGTGGATCGGACATTTCAAAACATCATGGAATTTCGCCTCGTTCTGCTTTAAAACTGACTTTCGAATGATTTAAGAAGTTTTGGCTTCATCATCTGATGGTTAATAATCCTATTAATCCCATTTGACTGCTTTGGGTGAAGAGACTCCTTCTTAGACGTGCTGCTGTGGTCCGAAATGATGCATGCACAGATGCAAAAGGCAGACTGATTTTTAGGGGTGGACCGTTCGGTCTGTGACACCGGATCCAGATAAGTGGCAGAAGATGAATGAATGATCTATGAATAGAAACAGGATGAAAAACACAGCTGGATGAGCTCGTGTGTGCAGCAACCTCAGAGGGTTAAGACTGCTTATGCTAAGTAACAGCACACACTGTGGCGTGCACATGTGGTACACTGAGTTCCTGCCCGTTGTTCAACTTACCTGCAGGGAAATGTGCTACAAAGTGTATGTTCCAGAAAAACGTTGTGACTTATAGTCTGGTTCAACTTATACACCCCCACCCCCATCCCCCACACTAGTGTCCCCAAATATATATATGGACTTAACTTCATTTTCAAAACATCAGCCATGTTCTAAGCTCCTCTTTTGTATTTTTGATACTCTTAAAGCGCTTATGTTTTCCACCGGTCGTGTATAAAATTATTTTTTGAAGGTCACAGTAGACCTGAGGTTTGAACACAGACAGTGAAACTATGAAAGCGGAGGCATCCATGAAAAAGGAAGTGGGTTCTTAGTCATTCTAGCAGCACAGAGGCTGGTGTGGACTGAAAAACAGTCAAAAAGAATGTGTTGTTGGCTGTTTGGGCGAGAAAGTTCATTTTGAAAGCTTCTCCATAATAGAAGCAGGCCTACATAGGGGGACAAAGATGTGATGGTAAAAGCATTTTGGTCCAGAGTGACAGGGAGTCTGCAGGGATCTTCCTCTGTGATGTGGGAAAAGTGGCACTTGAAAAAGCAGGTTGTATTATAGTATTGATTGCACATCATTGTCTGCCTCCTGCCCAGCCTTTGTTACTGCCGACATCACAGAGGCCACAGGTGGGAAGGGATAAATCATACCATTAAGTCCTTTTTCATTCAAACACCCACTGACAAAATTCAAGGTGTTCACAAGACCAAAGAAAATAACCAGTGGTGTAATTGGGTTTGCTACTTTATTACACACACACGGTATTTTTCTGAAAAGGCGCTGCTTAGAGGGTCCTAGCAGTTAGTTTGCTCTCACCTTCTGCTCTGCGGTGGTTTGAATTCAGATGAACCGTCTTACGGTGAGCCTCGTTATTGATGGAGAGAGATCATTAGTGAGCTGCAGGTGCTTGTCAGAAAGTGAAATTACACTTGACAAAAGCGTAATATTAGCCTCGGAGGTCTTACTGAAGCTTATGAGTCTTCGGCTGGTTAGTGGATTGTCTGGCTTCATTGGAAAAAAAAAACTGGGTGCCACATACATTAATTTCCAACTTCTAAATCCAGAGATAATGGCCATTGGTCCAGTGAGACATTATGAATGCCTTTTCTGTTTCTTGAATATTCAGCTGATTCTGATGCGGAAGTATTGATCTATTTTTTTGTCATCTAGGATGAATTATCTCTGTATTTATTGCCTTATTTTCTTATTTTCAGGCTTTGCCACACAGTAACACCAGAAGTCTTTGATTGATTCAGAATCAGAACAAATGTTAATGCCAATTTTAGCCTGACTTCATTGCCTTCCTGTCCACATGAAGTCAAATTTTAAAGTTCTACTCTTAATATATAAAATTATGAATGGTCAGGGGGTGTCCTCTTATCAGGTAGACCTTCCATCCTTTCATATCTGCCTATTCCTCAGCGGTGTTTTTCTGTATGTTAGCTGTTTAATCTGCGCAGTTAGATTGATCTAGTTATCTAGATTACGATTTGTTTCACAGTGTAATCTTTACGTGCCTTAACTAAAGCACTCCTTCTGCTGAATCACCTCTAAATATTACACATTATCACTTTGCGTGTTTTTAGGAATCCGCTAGCTTAGCGTAGCTACTAGCTCTTAGCCAGTTTAGCATGGTGGCTTCTCCTGTCTCTCCCGCACTTTTCTGCTCTGGGTGTGAAATGTTAGTTATTCTCGGCCTCCTTTAGCAGTAATGGTACTTGTAATAAGTGTAGCTTATTCGTAGCTTGGAGGCCAGGCTGGGCGAATTGGAGACTCGGCTCCGCACCGTGGAAATCTACAGCTAGCCAGGCCCCTGTAATCGGTGCGGACCAAGGTAGCTTAGCCGCCGTTAGTTACCACCCCTGGCAGATCCCGAGCAGCCGGGGAAAGCAGGCTGACTGGGTGACTGTGAGGAGGAAGCGTAGCCCTAAACAGAAGCCCCGTGTACACCGCCAACCGTTCACATCTCTAACCGTTTTTCCCCCACTCGACGACACACCCGCCGAGGATCAAACTCTGGTTATGGCGACTCTGTTTTGCGAAATGTGAAGTTAGCAACACCAGCAACCATAGTCAATGTACTCCGGGGGCCAGAGCAGGCGACATTGAAGGAAATTTGAAACTGCTGGCTAAGGCCTAAGCGTAAATTTGGTAAGATTGTAATTCACGTCGGCAGTAATGACACCCGGTTTACGCCAATCGGAGGTCACTAAAATGAACATTTAAATCGGTGTGTAACTTTGCAAAAAACAATGTCGGACTCTGTAGTTTTCTCTGGGCCCTCCCCAATCAGACCGGGAGTGACATGTTTAGCCGCATGTTTCCCTTGAATTGCTGGCTGTCTGAGTGGTGTCCAAAAAATGAGGTGGGCTTCATAGATAATGGCAAAGCTTCTGGGGAAAACCTGGTCTTGTTAGGAGAGACGGCATCCATCCCACCTTTGGATGGAGCAGCTCTCATTTCTAGAAATCTGGCCAATTTTCTTAAATCCGCCAAACCGTGACTATCCAGGGTTGGGACCAGGAAGCAGAGTTGTAGTCTTCACACCTCTCTGCAGCTTCTCTCCCCCTGCCATCTCCTCATTACCCCATCCCCGTAGAGACGGTGCCTGCTCCCAGACTACCAATAACCAGCAAAAATCTATTTAAGCATAAAAATAAAAAAAAATAATAATATAGCACCTTCAACTGCACCACAGACTAAACAGTTTAAATGTGGTCTATTAAACATTAGGTCCTCTCTCTTCTAAGTCCCTGTTGGTAAATGACTATAATAATTGATCAACATATTGATTTATTCTGCCTTACAGAAACACCTGGTTACAGCAGGTATGAATATGTTAGTTTAAATGAATCAACACCCCCGAGTCACACTAACTGTCAGAATGCTCGTAGCACGGGCCGGGGCGGGGGATTAGCAGCACTCTTCCATTCCAGCTTATTAATTAATCAAAACCCAGACAGAGCTTAATTCATTTGAAAGCTTGACTCTTAGTCTTGTCCATCCAAATTGGAAGTCCCCAAAAGCCAGTTTTATTATTATTATCTATCGTCCACCTGGTCGTTACTGTGAGTTTCTCTGTGAATTTTCAGACCTTTTGTCTGACTAGTGCTTAGCTCAGATAAGATAATTATAGTGGGCGATTTTAACATCCCCACGATGCTGAGAATGACAGCCCTCAACACTGCATTTAATCTATTATTAGACTCTATTGGCTTTGCTCAAAAAGTAAATGAGTCCACCCACCACTCTTAATATAATCTTAGATCTTGTTCTGACTTTTGGTATGGAAATAGAAGACTTAACAGTATTCCCGGAAAACTCCCTTCTGTCTGATCCTTCTTAAACAACATTTACATTTACTCTGATGGACTACCCAGCAGTGGGGAATAAGTTTTATTACACTAGAAGTCTTTCAGAAAAGCGCTGTAACTAGGTTTAAGGATATGATTCCTTCTTTATGTTCTCTAATGCCATATACCAACACAGTGCAGAGTAGCTACCTAAACTCTGTAAGTGAGATAGAGTATCTCGTCAATAGTTTTACATCCTCATTGAAGACAACTTTGGATGCTGTAGCTCCTCTAAAAAAGAGAGCTTTAAATCAGAAGTGCCTGACTCCGTGGTATAACTCATAAACTCGTAGCTTAAAGCAGATAACCCGTAGTTGGAGAGGAAATGGCGTCTCACTAATTTAGAAGATCTTCACTTAGCCTGGAAAAAGAGTCTGTTGCTCTATAAAAAAGCCCTCCATAAAGCTAGGACATCTTTCTACTCATCACTAATTGAAGAAAATAAGAACAACCCCAGGTTTCTTTTCAGCACTGTAGCCAGGCTGACAAAGAGTCAGAGCTCTATTGAGCTGAGTATTCCATTAACTTTAACTAGTAATGACTTCATGACTTTCTTTGCTAACAAAATTTTAACTATTAGAGAAAAATTACTCATAACCATCCCAAAGACGTATCATTATCTTTGGCTGCTTTCAGTGATGCTGGTATTTGGTTAGACTCTTTCTCTCCGATTGTTCTGTCTGAGTTATTTTCATTAGTTACTTCATCCAAACCATCAACATGTTTATTAGACCCCATTCCTACCAGGCTGCTCAAGGAAGCCCTACCATTATTTAATGCTTCGATCTAAATATGATCAATCTATCTTTGTTAGTTGGCTATGTACCACAGGCTTTAAGGTGGCAGTAATTAAACCATTACTTAAAAAGCCATCACTTGACCCAGCTATCTTAGCTAATTATAGGCCAATCTCCAACCTTCCTTTTCTCTCAAAAATTCTTGAAAGGGTAGTTGTAAAACAGCTAACTGATCATCTGCAGAGGAATGGTCTATTTGAAGAGTTTCAGTCAGGTTTTAGAATTCATCATAGTACAGAAACAGCATTAGTGAAGGTTACAAATGATCTTCTTATGGCCTCGGACAGTGGACTCATCTCTGTGCTTGTTCTGTTAGACCTCAGTGCTGCTTTTGATACTGTTGACCATAAAATTTATTACAGAGATTAGAGCATGCCATAGGTATTAAGGCACTGCGCTGCGGTGGTTTGAATCATATTTGTCTAATAGATTACAATTTGTTCATGTAAATGGGGAATCTTCTTCACAGACTAAAGTTAATTATGGAGTTCCACAAGGTTCTGTGCTAGGACCAATTTTATTCACTTTATACATGCTTCCCTTAGGCAGTATTATTAGACGGTATTGCTTAAATTTTCATTGTTACGCAGATGATACCCAGCTTTATCTATCCATGAAGCCAGAGGACACACACCAATTAGCTAAACTGCAGGATTGTCTTACAGACATAAAGACATGGATGACCTCTAATTTCCTGCTTTTAAACTCAGATAAAACTGAAGTTATTGTACTTGGCCCCACAAATCTTAGAAACATGGTGTCTAACCAGATCCTTACTCTGGATGGCATTACCCTGACCTCTAGTAATACTGTGAGAAATCTTGGAGTCATTTTTGATCAGGATATGTCATTCAAAGCGCATATTAAACAAATATGTAGGACTGCTTTTTTTGCATTTACGCAATATCTCTAAAATCAGAAAGGTCTTGTCTCAGAGTGATGCTGAAAAACTAATTCATGCATTTATTTCCTCTAGGCTGGACTACTGTAATTCATTATTATCAGGTTGTCCTAAAAGTTCCCTAAAAAGCCTTCAGTTAATTCAAAATGCTGCAGCTAGAGTACTGACGGGGACTAGAAGGAGAGAGCATATCTCACCCGTATTGGCCTCTCTTCATTGGCTTCCTGTTAATTCTAGAATAGAATTTAAAATTTTTCTTCTTACTTATAAGGTTTTGAATAATCAGGTCCCATCTTATCTTAGGGACCTCGTAGTACCATATCACTGCAATAGAGCGCTTCGCTCTCAGACTGCAGGCTTACTTGTAGTTCCTAGGGTTTGTAAGAGTAGAATGGGAGGCAGAGCCTTCAGCTTTCAGGCTCCTCTCCTGTGGAACCAGCTCCCAATTCAGATCAGGGAGACAGACACCCTCTCTACTTTTAAGATTAGGCTTAAAACTTTCCTTTTTGCTAAAGCTTATAGTTAGGGCTGGATCAGGTGACCCTGAACCATCCCTTAGTTATGCTGCTATAGACGTAGACTGCTGGGGGGTTCCCATGATGCACTGTTTCTTTCTCTTTTTGCTCTGTATGCACCACTCTGCATTTAATCATAGTGATCGATCTCTGCTTCCCTCCACAGCATGTCTTTTTCCTGGTTCTCTCCCTCAGCCCCAACCAGTCCCAGCAGAAGACTGCCCCTCCCTGAGCCTGGTTCTGCTGGAGGTTTCTTCCTGTTAAAAGGGAGTTTTTCCTTCCCACTGTAGCCAAGTGCTTGCTCACAGGGGGTCGTTTTGACCGTTGGGGTTTTACATAATTATTGTATGGCCTTGCCTTACAATATAAAGCGCCTTGGGGCAACTGTTTGTTGTGATTTGGCGCTATATAAAAAAATTGATTGATTGATTGATATTCCAGTGACTGAGCCTATCCCATTGGTTACTGGACCACCAGTCTGTCGCCACATACAGTGAGGAAAATAAGTATTTGAACACCCTGCGGTTTTGCAAGTTCTCCCACTTAGTAACACATGCTGTCATGGTTTAAAATCCTGCATGGCAGCAAGGTCCCCCTGCTCGAGCCAGCACATGTCTAGGCCCATTTGAAGTTCACCAGTGACCTAGATGATCCAGAGGAGGCATGGGAAAAGGTCATGTGGTCAGATGAGACCAGAATAGAGCTTTTGGAATCAGCTCCACTTACCATGTTTAGAGGATGAGAACAACCCCAAGAAAACCATCCCAACCGTGAAGCATGGGGGTGGAAACATCATACTCTGGGGGTGCTCTTCTGCAAAGGGGACAGGACGACTGCACCGTATTGAAGGGAGGATGGATGGGATCATGTATTGTGAGATTTTGGCAAACAACCTCCTTCCCTCAGTAAGAGCATTGAAGATGGGTCATGGCTGGGTCTTCCAGCATGACAGTGACCCCAAACACACAGCCAGGGCAACTAAGGAGGGGCTCTATAAGAAGCATTTCAAGGTCCTGGAGTGGCCTGGCCAGTCTCCAGACCTGAACACAATAAAAAATCTTTGGAGGGAGCTGAAACTCCAAACCTGAAAGATCTAGAGAAGATCTGTATGGAGGAGTGGACCAAAATCCCTGCTGCAGTGTGTGCAAACCTGGTGAAAAACTACAGGAAACGTTTGACCTCTGTAATTGCAAACAAAGGCTACTGTACCAAATATTAACATTGATTTTCACAGGTGTTCAAATACTTATTTGCAGCAGTAGCATACAAATAAATTATTAAAAATCATACATTGTGATTTCCGGATTTTTTTTTAGATTATGTCTCTCACAGTGGACATGCACCTAAGATGAAAATTTCAGACCCCTCTTTTCAGACTTGCAAAATCGTAGGGTGTACAAACACTTATTTTGCTCACTGTATAGACAGATAAACATATTCTCTCACTTGTGCCAGTGGTCAATTTAGAGTCACCAATTCACCCAACCTGCATGTCTTAGAAGAGGGAGGAAGCTGGCGCTCCCAAAGGGAATCCATGCAAACACAGGGAGAACATGAAAACTCCACACAGAAGAGACCAGGATGGAAGAGAAGCTCAGACTTTCTAACCACAAAGCCGCCATGCTGCTCAGGTAGATCTTAGAAAACCTTATGTACCTCAGAATGCAGAATTACTGTGTTCCAAAGGTAAAGAAGAAGTCAGCAGGTCACAGAGCTTTCTCTTATCATGCACCTTTTCTGTGCAATAGTCTGACTAATGACATGAGACAGCCTGATTCTGTTGAGTCCTTTAAATTGAGACAAAAGGCACATCTATTCTCTCCAATGTTTAATTAGCTTGTAACTGACGTCTTTGACTTATGCCTGATTTATGCTTCTACAACTTTGTAACTCCGTGGCCACACAATCACGTTGATGTGAGCGTGACCATTTTGAAGTTCTCCGTCATGTTGGTGGGTGTTGCAATGCAATTTACCACCAGAATAGAAGGGGGTACCACATGAAGAACAAGACAGGGACTTTCTTTCTGCTTGCATCACCCTGCTGCTTGTCATTTTTTTCTGGACCAATTTCTCCCTCAATGACCTGCACTTCTTTATACAATCATCATCCTCCAAACCAATGTTAGGTGCAGTTTCACTCCACGAATTGCTGGTCATTTGAGTGTCTTTGTACTTTTTTGATGCCATGTTAAGATGGTCATATTTTCAGACCATTCAGACTTCACATCCTGTACAGTTTCCGTTGTTTCGACTTGTAGCTTTGATTTTTGGGAAGTGCACATCAGTGGGGCTTGGAGAGGGTTCGCAGCAACACAGAGGGCTCTGCATGGTGACAGAGCTGCGGAGACAGAGTAGCACAAATCAGGTTCTGGTAGTCACCACACACCGCGAAAGATTCAGCCTCAACAAACTAATTTTTGGGTTGTGTTACCTGACAGATTTGTTAAATAGATATTAAATTGATTTTAAAATGTGATTTTATTCAATACTTTTTTTTAAAGTGACCATTTTATTCTATGTGATTCACAGGGCAAGCATAGTATTAATGGAGTCAGTCAAACAGTGCATCCTCTCACTTTTGTTAAACACTCTGGTTAGAAACTCCACTGCCATGTCTCTTAGACATTTCCATGCCTCCATTGAAATCTCATCTGTACTGACTACCTGTGAAAGGTGCCTGAGGAGTGGAGACAAAGTGTGCTGGTTCCTATTTTTAAGAACAAGGGTGATGTGCAGAGCTGCAGTAAATACAGAGACATAAAGTTGATCAGCCACAGCATAAAGTTATGGGAAAGAGTAGTAGAAGCTAGACTTGGAAAACAGGTGAAGATCTGTGAGAAGCAATATGGTTTCAAGCCGGTAAAGAGCACTACAGATGCAATGTTTGCTCTGAGAATACTGATGGAGACATATAGAGATGATCAGAAGGAGTTACATTGTGTGTTTGTGGATTTAGAGAAAGCTTATGACAGGGTGCTAAGAGAAGAGTAGTAGTATTGCGTGAGGAAGTCTGGAGTGGCAGAGAAGTATGAGAGGGCAGTGCAGTACATGTACATACAGTGTGACAGAGATGAGATGCTCAGTAGGAATGACAGACTCATTCAAGGTGCAGGTGAAATTACACCAAGGATCAGTACTGAGTCCTTTCTTGTTTACAATGATGATGAACAAGTTGACAGATGAGATCAGACAGGAGTCTCCATGCACTATGACATTTGCAAATGACATTGTGATCTGTAGTGAGAGTAGAGAGCAGGTTGAGTCTAATCTGGAGAGGTGGAGATATGTTCTGGAGAGCAGGGGAATGAAAGTCAGTAGGAGCAAGACTGAGTACATGTCTGTGAATGAGAGAGAGCCCAGTGGAATAGTGCGGTTAAAAAGAGTAGAACTGGTCACCGGGTCAAAGAGCCTTCTCTTATCGTGCACCTGCTCTATGGAACAGTCTCACTGTGACCGTGAGGCAGTCAGATTCAGTGGACATTTTGAAGTCAAGACTAAAAATATATTTTTTACTCCCTTTCTTATGAATAGCATTTATTTTTTTTATCTGTTTTATTCTTTTACTTGTGTCTTTTAATTGTGTATTTGAATCTTTTAATTTACTTATTTTAATTTTGATTTTGAACTCTTTTGTGTGAGGTACCTTGAGGCAACTTTTGTTGTGATTTGGCATGTTATAAGTTGAATAAATTGAATGAATTCTCTTTGGGAGTGATGACAATGGACAGGATTAGGAATGAACATATCAGACGGACATGTCAGATAAAACGATTTGGAGACCATGTGTTGTGAAAGTGTAGGTACACGGACCCACAACAGGGGGCGCAATGAACGGACAATGGAGAAAAGTAAAGAACAAGTTTTACTGTTGTGAAAAAGCACAACCAATACAACAATTAATAATTTGGAGGTGTAAGCCGAAATCTGCTGGTGTCGTGTGGGCAGGCTCGAAGGTAGGAGACGTCCGTCCTAGTCGAACCGGAACCACCCAGATCTCCTCTGCCACCGAAACCCAGAAGTACTGGAACCGCCAAGTCCCGAATTCCCAGGTGGCCACTGCCTTCGCTCGTCGGATCCGGTACTGCTGGCGGAAAAGAGCACAAACACACAGGTAGGAATGCGACAGCACCCAGTAGAGGGAGAGGGGTGAAGCCGCCTCCACCTCTTGTTACAATGAAGCAGGAAAGGTGAGTACTTATCCGAGCAAGTTGCTTTCTGTAATCAGCTGTCCTGAAAAGGTTTAGCAAGGTTTATCAGAATCTTTAATATATGTTTGCAGAGAAGGTTACCTTAAACTCAAGGCGATATCTCGGCACTGAGGTGGAGACGCCGTCCTACTGATATACCTCCGTGCTGAGTGAAACAGCTGTGTCCAGTGATGGGTGACAGCTGTCACCCAGGCTGCTCCCATAAGGTGGCAGCGCCCTCTGGTGCCTGGAGCCCGCACTCCAGGCAGGGCGCCCTCTGGTGGTGGTGGGCCAGCAGTACCTCCTCTTCAGCGGCCCACACAACAGGACCCCCCCCTCAACGGGCGCACGACCGGGCTTGTCCGGATGGCGACGGTAGAAGTCGGCCAGGAGGGCCGGGTCCAGGATGAAGCCCTTCTTCACCCAGGAGCACTCCTTGGGACCGTACCCCTCCCAGTCCACCAGATACTGAAAACCCCGGCCCATCCGACGGACGTCGAGGAGCCGGCGCACAGTCCAAGCCGGTTCCCCGTCGATGATCCGGGCAGGAGGTGGTGCCGGACCCGGGGTGCAGAGGGGTGAGGTGTGATGGGGTTTTATCCAGGAAACATGAAAAACTGGATGGATCCGCAGTGAGGCCGGAAGCTGGAGCCTCACTGCGGCGGGGTTGATGACCTTGAGGATCTTGAAAGGTCCGATGTACCGTTCCTGGAGTTTTGGAGAGTCCACCTGCAGAGGAATGTCCTTGGTGGACAACCAGACCTCCTGCCCAGGACGATACTTGGGGGCCGGGGCCTGCCGCCGGTCTGCATGTTTCTTCGCCCTCGTCCGGGCCTTCAATAAAGCAGAGCGGGCGGCACGCCACACCCGACGGCACTTCCTTAGGTGGGCCTGGACCGAGGGCACACCGACCTCTCCCTCAACCACCGGAAACAAGGGGGGCTGATACCCCAAGCACACCTCAAAAGGGGAGAGGCCGGTGGCTGACGACACTTGACTGTTGTGGGCGTACTCGATCCAGGCCAGGTGGGTACTCCAGGCCGTCGGGTGCGCGGCTGTCACACAGCGAAGTGTCTGCTCCAGTTCCTGATTTGCCCGCTCTGCCTGCCCGTTGGTCTGGGGGTGGTACCCAGACGAGAGGCTGACCGTGGCCCCCAGTTCCCGGCAGAAGCTCCTCCAGACGTGCGAGGTGAACTGGGGACCGCGATCGGAGACGATGTCTGATGGTATCCCATGCAGACGGACGACGTGGTGGACCAAGAGTTCCGCGGTCTCCTGGGCCGTTGGTAGCTTCGGGAGTGCCACGAAGTGGGCCGCCTTGGAGAAACGGTCCACTACCGTGAAGACGACGGTGTTTCCCTGGGACGGCGGGAGGCCCGTGACAAAGTCCAGACCGATGTGGGACCAGGGGCGATGTGGGACGGGCAGCGGCTGTAGCAACCCTGAGGTCTTTTGGTGGTTGGCCTTGCCCCTGGCGCAGGTGGTACAGGCCTGGACGTAGTCCCGGACGTCGGCCTCTAGGGACGCCCACCAGAAGCGCTGCCGGACGACTGCCACGGTCCTTTGCACCCCAGGGTGACAGGAGAGCTTAGAACCGTGACAGAAGTCCAGGACTGCAGCCCTAGCTTCTGGTGGGATGTATAGTCTGTTCTTTGGTCCGATTCCGGGGTCCGGGTCACGGGTCAGGGCCTCCCGGACGGTCTTCTCCACGTCCCAGGTGAGGGTGGCCACGATAGCGGACTCCGGGATAATGGGATCCGGGGGATCCGACGATTCCGTTTTGACTTCGTCTTCGTGTACCCGGGACAATGCATCCGATCTTTGATTCTTGGTCCCGGGACGGTAGGTAATCCGGAAGTCAAAACGGCCAAAGAACAGTGACCAGCGGGCTTGCCTGGGGTTCAGCCGCTTGGCGGTCCTGATGTACTCCAGGTTCCGATGGTCAGTGAAAACCGTGAATGGCACGGATGTTCCCTCCAACAGATGTCTCCACTCTTCGAGGGCCTCTTTCACAGCAAGGAGTTCCCGATTGCCGACGTCATAGTTCCGTTCAGCGGGGGTCAACCTGCGGGAAAAATAGGCACACGGGTGAAGGACCTTATCGGTCTTCCCGCTCTGGGAGAGCACCGCTCCTATCCCTGAGTCCGAGGCATCCACTTCAACCACTAACTGGCGGCTAGGATCGGGCTGCACCAGCACTGGTGCAGACGAAAAGCGCCGTTTCAACTCCTTGAACGCGGCTTCGCACCGATCCGACCAGGTGAAGGGGACTTTTGGAGAGGTCAGGGCTGTCAGGGGGCTAACTACCTGACTGTAGCCCTTAATGAACCTCCTATAGAAATTAGCAAAGCCGAGGAACTGTTGCAGCTTCCTACGGCTTGTGGGTTGGGGCCAATCTCTCACCGCCGCAACCTTGGCCGGATCAGGGGCGACGGAGTCAGAGGAGATGATAAACCCCAAGAAGGACAAAGAAGTGCGGTGGAATTCACACTTCTCGCCCTTCACAAACAGGCGATTCTCCAACAACCGCTGTAGGACCTGACGGACATGCCGGACATGAGTCTCAGGATCCGGGGAAAAGATGAGTATATCGTCTAGATACACGAAGACGAACCGGTGCAGGAAGTCCCGCAAGACATCGTTTACCAACGCTTGGAAAGTCGCGGGAGCATTAGTGAGACCGAACGGCATGACCAGGTACTCAAAATGACCTAACGGGGTGTTGAATGCCGTCTTCCATTCGTCTCCCTTCCGGATCCGAACCAAATGATACGCATTCCTAAGATCAAGCTTGGTGAAGATTTTGGCTCCATGCAAGGGGGTGAACACTGAATCCAATAAGGGCAACGGGTATCGGTTGCGAACCGTGATTTCGTTCAACCCCCTATAATCAATGCATGGACGAAGACCGCCATCCTTTTTACCCACAAAAAAGAAACCAGCACCCATCGGAGAGGTGGAATTCCGGATCAACCCGGCAGCTAATGAGTCCCGGATGTAGGTCTCCATTGATTCACGCTCCGGCCGTGAGAGGTTGTACAGCCTACTGGACGGGAACTCACTGCCTGGAACCAAATCAATGGCACAATCATACGGGCGGTGGGGAGGAAGCGTGAGAGCCAGATCCTTGCTGAACACGTCAGCGAGGTCATGGTACTCCGCCGGCACCGCCTTCAGATTGGGCGGGACTCGGACCTCCTCCTTAGCTTGGGAGCCGGGAGGAACCGAGGAACCTAGACACTCCCGATGGCAGGTTTCGCTCCACTGAACCACTACCCCGGACGGCCAATCGATCCGGGGATTGTGCTTTAGCATCCAGGGAAAACCCAAAACCACACGGGAGGTGGCCTGAGTCACAAAGAACTCGATCACCTCCCGGTGGTTACCTGACACCACCAGAGTTACTGGAGGTGTCTTATGCGTGATTGGTGGGAGTAGGGAGCCATCTAGTGCCCGAACCTGTACAGGCGAGGTAAGAGCCACCAGAGGGAGCCCTATCTCCCTGGCCCATCTACTGTCTAGCAGATTCCCCTCAGAGCCCGTGTCCACCAGTGCTGGGGCCTTCAGGGTTGAATCCTCATACAGGATCGTGACTGGGAGTCGTGTGGCAATGTGGGTGTGTCCCACGTGAATGTTTCGGCCCACCCCTGGCCCAGTCTCTAGGGGCGGGCGTTGGTGTTTAACTGCTCGGGGCAGTCGTTTGCGAGATGCTCACTCGAGCCACAAACATAACAAGCTCCGTAGGCCCGCCTCCTTTGTGCTCCAGGTGCCCTAAATGTTGCCCTGCTCGTGTCCATAGCTTCGTCAGCAGGGGGAGCCGTAGGCGCACGGAGCGCAGGAACAGAGGAGCGTGGGGAGGGCGGAGCTCGGTCGGAACCGGAAGGGAGAGGGACGACGCGTGCCTGGCCACGCCCTTCGCCTCGTTCCCGACGGCGTTCTTCTAACCGGTTGTCGAGTCGTATGACCAGATCGATGAGCCCATCTAAGTCCCGCGGTTCGTCCTTCGCCACCAGGTGCTCTTTTAGGACCAGTGACAGTCCGTTTACAAAGGCGGCGCAGAGGGCAGTGCTATTCCAGCCGGATCTCGCCGCCGCGATGCGGAAGGCGACTGCATAGGCAGCTGCGCTCCGACGCCCCTGTCTCATTGACAGTAGCGCGGTTGAAGCGGTCTCTCCTCTGTTGGGATGGTCGAACACCGTTCTGAGCTCCCGTACAAACCCATCGTATGTATGAAGGAGCCGTGAGTTCTGCTCCCAGAGCGCTGTAGCCCAAGCCGTCCTACTGATATACCTCCGTGCTGAGTGGAACAGCTGTGTCCAGTGATGGGTGACAGCTGTCACCCAGGCTGCTCCCATAAGGTGGCAGCGCCCTCTGGTGCCTGGAGCCCGCACTCCAGGCAGGGCGCCCTCTGGTGGTGGTGGGCCAGCAGTACCTCCTCTTCAGCGGCCCACACAACACCATGTCAGAGAGGTGAGATTGAGATGGTTTGGACATGTGCAGAGGAGGGACTCAGGGTATGTAGGGAGAAGGATGCTGAGGATGGAGCCACCAGGCAGGAGGAGAAGAGGGAGAGCAAAGAGGAGGTTTATGGATGTGCTGAGGGAGGACATGCAGGTGGCTGGTGAGACAGAGGAAGAGAGAGGCAGGGTGAGATTGAAACAATTGATCTGCTGTGGCATCCCCTAATGGGAGCAGCCGAAAGTGGAATTGTCTTACAGTCTATAATTTCTTTTAACTTGCGTCTCCTATAAAGAATGTAGTCCACATGTGTGTGCCTTCCTCCACTCTTACCAACCTGTGCTCCTCTCTATTCTTAAAGTAGGTATTCACCACAGCCATTTCCATCCTTTTTGCAAAATCTACCATCATCTGCCCTTCTACATTCCTATCCTTGATACCATATCTACCCATTATTTCCTCACCACCTCTGTTCCCTTCACCAACATGCCCATTGATGTTCGCTTCAGTCACCACTCTTTCATGCTTGAGCACACTCTCCACCACGTCATCTAACTCACTCCTGGAATCGTCTTTCTCCTTAATCTCGTAAAGCTACCTGTGGGGCATATGCACTGATGATATTCATCATCACCACTTCAATTTTTAACTTCACACTCATCACCCTATCAGACACTCACTTAACCTCCAACACACTCTTAACATACTCTTCCATGAAAATGACCCCAACACCATTTCTCTTCCTATCATAACCATGATACAACAACTTGAACCCACTGCCCAGTCTCCTGGCCTTGCTTCCCTTCCACTTGGTCTCTTGCACACACAATATGTCTACTTTTCTTCTCTGCCTTTACCAATCATACTGCCAACATTCAAAGTCCTGACTCTCACTTCTGCCCTTCTAGTGTTCCTCTTCTCCTGCTGTCTCTGGACACATTCTCCTCCTGTTCTTCTTCTTGCCCCAGCACTAGCTCAATTTCCACCATCACACTGTTGGGCAATTGCGCCGGTGGCGGTAGTTGTTAACCTGGGCTTTGACCAGTCCAATATGGAAATTCCATTTGTACTCTGCATGGTTGTGTTGGCTTGTTTTATGCCGGATGTCCTTCCTAATGCAACCCTACACATATATCCGGGCTTGTGACCGGCACTCAGAATGTACTGGCTGCACACCCCATGTGGCTGAGTTATGATATTTCAGGTCTAATTATATATTAAGTCATAATTATATGTTGTGATGTTGACTAATAATTATGAGAAGGTGGAAGATTATTAATTCATAAATAATAAAGGAGGACAAATCTGCTCTATTTTTGAGGATAAAAATCTTTTGGGATCGATTTATTTAATTGTTTTTATTTTTTTATTTTAGGGCAGGTGTTGCAGACTGAACAGTGCGCCCCTTAAAATTGGTCCGCCTTTTGCATCTGCGCATGTGCCATTTCAGTCCACAGCAGCAAATCTGAGACGGATTTATGTTGAAATAATGCTGAACTTATGTGGAAATGATGGTTGTATAAATGCTTCAGATATCTGTCGCTGAGACAGATGATGACTGGAGTGCAGCTTGAAGCAAAAACAAGGCTTTAATCCGTGAACCACTAATGATGCATGCGCAGATGCAAAAGGCGGACTGATTTTTAGGGGGGGACCGTTCCGTTGGTGATGTCGGATTTTTATTTATATTTAGTTTAGTTATTTATTTATAGTAAAAGCTGCAGTTTTTGTTTTTCCTTTCTCTTCAGAGTCTGTAAGGTTTTTTTTTTTGTTTGTTTGTTTGGTTTTTTTTCTCACATTG
The DNA here is from genome assembly GCF_902500255.1 of Thalassophryne amazonica. NCBI lineage: Eukaryota > Metazoa > Chordata > Actinopteri > Batrachoidiformes > Batrachoididae > Thalassophryne > Thalassophryne amazonica. The sequence goes on along the minus strand of NC_047120.1, from coordinate 63,453,844 downwards.
AGATTCTTGTTTGTGTATAAAATATGTAGGAAAAACGTTTGGGGGGAAGAATGGGACATAAAGTGTCAAGCTATCCACAACAAGGCAGAACAAGAAACTAAGCCGTGTGATCTTTCTTACAAATTAAGGTTAACTGTGTGGAAACATTTTGTTCAAAAAAAGAAGATGTTGGACAAACAATCCCAGAATTTCACCCAAAATTAATCTAAATTAATGTTACATTTGAGGATTTGTAGTATTTTTACTCTTCCATATAAGCAGCCTTACTTTTGGCTTTTGTATAAATAATTAATGATTACAGTTTTGTAAAACATGGAAAAAAAATTGGAATGTTCTACAAACTAGTTTGAGTCACTTGTGAAGTCACAGGTGTTTTATTTTGAAAGCTTTTGCAGGAGGTTGTGGTGTCACTTTAATACACTTGATTCCTGTCCTTTGGAGTGAGGCAGAGAAGTCCGGATCCGGTGGCTCGCCACCTGGCGATCAGACTTACTGACTTCCAGGTGTTTTATTTCACTCCACTTCGCTTCCACCTCATTTATTTGCGCACTTTTGTGTCTCTGTTCCAGATTTGACGCGAAGCACGATGCGCCACTTTGAGTGTTGAGCAGGGTTCGTCCCGGACGGACGGATGGATGGAGGCGCACTGGAATAGTACAGTGAACTGACCGAGGACCAGGTTTTCCTTGGCGTCTGGAGTTCTGCTCTGTGGAATACTGAGTGGAAGCGGGTCGTCGCTCGGGTTCTGGGTTTTGGTTTCCTGCTATGTGTCGGGCTCGGAGGATACCTGGTGGAAGGTGCGCAGCGGGATCCAGCTCGGGAGGACAGGACATCTGATCGAACTCCGTGCGTCGTTTTTCCCTCCTTTTCGTGCGTAATGCGCCTGGAATGAAGACAGAGGATGGATATAATTTGGGAAATATTGCTCTTTCTTCAGGCCAGTCTGATTGTCTGTATATCCGGTGAGTTTTGAGTCCGTGATTTCTTCAGACGTTGTGCGTAAAATGACTGAAAATGTAGTTTCCGTGTTTGTTGCCGTGTAAATGTCTGTTAACACCTTTAAATGTGACTCAAGTGGCGGACGCACGGATTATGCGCTTTGAATGAAAGACACTAATAGATGAGTTTAGTTGTTTTTTTCTTGCGTAAAGGGTTTTGCTGCCCGCACTCCGTCGCTGTAAAGTGTCCGCACTCCGCAAACTGTTATTCTGAAATAGCGCATTCTTGCGCACCGGTGAGCGCGCGGCTCTGCGGCGCCGTGTGCGGCACCAAGACACACCTGAAATCTCATATCACCGTCTCTGATCAGGTTCACTTTAAAGTGTGGTGTTTGTGCAGGTAAACATGTTCACACTGGGTGTTTAATCCAACACTGAGCTCATTTTCGAGGAAGCAAGTGGAAAATAGGAGGGGACTCAGAGTGCATTACCCCCCTCGCCCCCCTCCGGTCGTACCTCTGATCAAGCTGTGTGTGGAGGTTATAGCTCTGTGTGATGTCATAAAACAAGTGTTTCAGAAAATAGATCAAAGATATATCTCACAATCAAAAAGCAGTTTAGAGGAGATGGACTGTCTGGAATTACGGACTTGTCCCACTCTGGAAAGGAAAAGGTGATTCCAGTTACTTACCACTCTCCCTGGAGCATGCAGTCAGGCTCCACACCCTAGATGCATGTTAGGTCTCCTGAGTGCTCAGCCTGATTTTATTTTTTTTTTTAAGCCGATGTTGATTTTCGCATTGGTTGACGGCTGCTTTCTGGGACTTCCCGAAAAGAAATTCCTGGATTTTATAGCTGGCCTTAACCCAGGTAGTGCGAGTGCTGTGTGGACTTTCACAATGAATACAGGCATTTCTCAGGGATGTGTTCTGGCTCCTACCTGATGTTTGGCAGGTTTTTGGCTTAGATGCTTTTGTTGGTGAGGAAAGGTTTACTGACCTTGACTTCATGGACCATGTTGTGATTTTTGCCAAATCAGTGGACGCCCTGATTGCAGCACTTGGGAAGATGAGTCTCACTTTGCGATAGTCTTGCATCATGGCTTCCTGGACTCGACCATCAGTAGAGCATCTGCATGTGGTGAAAGTGTCCAATTTGTAGAGATGTTCACTTATCTCAGCAGTGACATTCATGTCTGGGTCCTCCATCTTTGATATCTGGAGACACCTGGGATCACCTCATGGGATCATGAGGTCTCTGGGCAGAGGTGTGTGGTAATGCTGATATCTTTGCAGGAGAATGCAAATCCAAGTTGCTAGGGTGCTGGTGCTTCCTGTCTTACTGTATGGTTGTCAGACTTGGACTGATGGTTCAATGGTGTGGTGGATGCAGCAACACGTGGCACCTGCTCCCAGACCTGAAATGATCTGATTCAGCACCATGAGGCACAAAAAATCCATGCAGTGCAAATTCACACTGTTCCCACATATTATTAAAGCAGGCTATTGTATTATGATCATGTACACATTGCTTACTTAAATGACCTGAAACAACCTTTTAAAAAACCATGTGCAAAGCACACTTATGAGGGGTGATTGAAAAGTTTTGAGCCCGACCGAGAAGAAGCCACAACTGAATTAATGTAATGCATTATTTTTCATCATAATCCCCGTGTAGGTCCACACATTTTCCCAGCGCGGCTGCAGTGCCTTAAGATGTTTTCATGGAAGGTCTTATTCTGGAGCTCAAGGAAGTCATCTACTGCAGATATGACATCATTATCACTATTATAGTGAGTTCCAGCATTATACTTTTTCATGTCTGGAAACAAACGGAAGTCCGAAGGAGCCACATCAGGGGAATAAGGTAGGTGTAGAACAAGTCAAAGCCACATTCCTGAATGGCAGCCCTTGAGATGACTGATGTGTGGACCAGAGCGTTGTCCTGGTGAAACAGAACACTTCGTCAGAGCATTACACAACACTTCTGCTTTATTTTCTCCTGCAGTTGTCACAAAAGGGAAGCATAATAATCCCCATTGATGGCGTGTCTCTTCTGAAGATAGTCCACCATTATGATGCCTTCAGCATCACAGAATACACAGGGCATGACTTTTCCAGCAAGATGAGGCAGCTTTGGCTTTCTTCAGTTGGGGAGAACCCATGTTTCCATTGTGTCGACTGTTGTTTGGAGTCCGGTTCAAAGTGATGGACTCAGGTGTTGTCCATGGTCATGAATCATCACATGCATTTATCCAGATCAGCATCAAAAAGCTGAAGATTCTTTTTGGATATCTGGAACTCATACGGTTCTGATCGGCCGTGAGAGGCCTTGGGGCCCATCGTGCTGAAAGTTTTGTCATTTTCTTTCCATTTTCTTATCAGTTAATTTTTTTTGTTTTGTGGTCCATCAAACAGCAAATTCACACACATGCACCTGACAGCAGCTGGATTTTGAAATTTAATGGGTTTAAACAGTGTGTGCTGTTAGAATTGTAGGTTTTTATAGCACGGGCAGGTTTGGGGGTGGTCTTAGGTGGCACAGGACACCCCTGGAGGCTGATTGGTCACTCCATTACTGTAAACTATGATTGGCTATTAGACTTAGATTGAACTCTTTGATGATAAAATCATCAATTATATGTGTATAGTTGCAGATGGCTTCACCCACAGCTGAATGCAACAAGCTAATGCAGTGACATATGTGATCAACGTATCAACCAATGCAGCTGCAGAACAGAGACACAGCCTCTTTCTTTTTTCCTTCTCTGCTACCACCAACCTTCTATTTTTGTTGTTACTGCTATCTGCTGTTGTGGAGGATATTGCAAACAGCGTGGAAATATCTCAGACTTAATCCCCCCCCCAACAAAAATTCATATATAGGGGTTTAATTTGATATTTGATGTCAGTATTTATGATCTTAAAGCAGTTATTTTTATGTTTAACGTATTGATTGATTAGCCGCAGCTGATTGGTTGGTTTCTCTATTGGTTAGCAGACAAACTGAAAAAGTGTTTGTTAGGGATGTGAATCTTACAACTCACGATTCAATTCAATTCCGATTCTTGGGGTGACAATTCGATTCAGAATCGATTTTTGATTCAAAGAGCTCTGAGAAATAGTTATATTACTTAAAAAATGTTTATGTTTAAGACAAACAGTACACGCAGCGAGTAAGCAAGAAAAAGTTGAAATTTTGGATCGATTCAGAATCTTAATAAATAAGAATCGCGATTCGGATGTGAATCAATTTTTCCAGCACCCCTAGTGTGGGTGAGTTGCTGGGATTATCAAGAGAAAGAAAACTGTGGCATGTGGTGCGCTGATTGTAGCCCATTACTTTCTGTTATCTGAACTTTTTTTTCTTGGCATCGTCATCAAGAACAAATCTTTTCAGCTCGGTCAAACATCATGTTAGCTGAACACATCCAGTGACAGTCACATGGGTTTTCATGCATAACTGTAGGATCTGTTTCTTGCAATAATGCCACGATTCCCGGGTGCAAAGCGTTATGCTTCCCAGTATTCCGTGTTTGTTGAGCCTTGCTGGATGAATAACACTCTGAGAGCCCTTGTAGTTTTTGCCATGCTGTGAAATCAGGTTGCGTGTTTTTGATCATCTGTGCGCATTTTTGAGCAGTGTCGACTTTCTGTGTGAGCAGAAAATCATCCTTTGATGATTTTTTGGGGGATCACACCGCTGATTCTGTCTGTACTTTCATCTCGGTTACTAATTTTTAAAGTGTGTGTGTGTCTGGAAGCTGTAATGGAGCTCATTTATCAGCAAATTACGGCCATGTGGGTCGATGCCAAACTGAATCTACAGGAGTGATAATGCAGCTAAAGCAGACTTCAAAAGCAGGCTATTATCTGCACATTGAGGCTGGATCACGGGCATGAACGTCTTTTCAGTGCCAGGACGCTAATCTACGATGTAATCGGGAGAAAAAGCTCCATTGATGGCGAACAGGTGATAGAAGTTCCCTGAGGTGAAACGATGAAGATGAGCAGCAGTCATTCTAAAGTCGTGCTCCTGTGGAGGTGGAACGTAGAAAACAGTTGAGTAAAAACACAGTTGAGTGTGAAATTCACACTCAACTGTGTTTGATACTTAAGGGTGATTCTTTAACTTCGGGCACTGTTGGCCTTGTAAATGTAATTTCCACCACACTATTGCCTTACAATATAAAGTGTCTTGGGGCAACTGTTTGTTGTGATTTGGTGCTATATACATGTGCTCTGATGTCACTGTTTATCTCCATAGAAACTACCCAAACAATCTTTCATACAAAGTGTTTAAAGGGACATTACAGTGTTGTGGTGGAAATTACGGCAATAGTGTGGGACAACTACATTTTGTTTAAAAAAGTCACAACAGTTGTATGACATTGAATACCCCAATTATGTTTTGATTATTTTACTGATATTTTATTAAGAGATATTTTAAAACATTAGAAAAAAACATTTCTTTACCATTCATTTTTATCATTGAAGATCAAAAGTCTGGGTGTGGGACAAGCACAAAACGGCAATATTTGCATATAATGATGCTGAAAAAAGGTGAAAAAGTCATCATAGACTACTAGAACAAATTTCTTAACACACTTTCATTGTAAAGATAACTATAAAAGTGTGAAATTTCCCCTTTTGTCTGTTTATCACACAATATGATCAAAGGACATAATAAGTGCCCGTAGTCTAAGAATCACCCTTAAGTGTTTGCTAATGAAGCTATTCTTTTACGTTTTTATTACCTCTGTCAAAGAACTAATGTCGGCCTGCTGTGATCATTTAGCTTTGGGTTGAGGCCGATTTGACACAGCTCCAGGATAATGTTTCCAAAATATGTTTTTCTGTAGTATCTCGCAATGATTTTCATCTTTTTAAAACTTTGGTCAAATAGCGCCCCCACCAGTTTAACAAAGTTAAGGACAGACATAGAGGATGTTTGTGTTTCGTCAGAGTTTGCGCTCTGTAGGGGTTATATCATCAGATCAAAGAAACTACTGTTAGAAATTCTAGAAATTGTGCAATTTGAAGTAGCAAATTGAAAATACACTTAATCAAAATACATTTATTTAGAAAGAAAAAATCACTCCCATATCACAGAAAAGCTTTTACACTTGAGCTAGGTGTTTTTTTTTTGTTTTTTTTTTTGTTTTCAGGTGAGTTGAAAAGGCTTTATTTTGAAAAACTGCAAGGGAATAATTGTTGTCTGGTATTACAGGTCACATGACATATAGAAATAGTCACATGACATTCTAAAATATAACATGGTATGTGTGGATGGAGAGGTTGCTAAACCTTAGAAGAGATGACATGACAACAATATTGGATAAACAAAAACAACAACAAAATTCCAATATTTAGCAGAATTTATCAATACATTTTTCCATGATTTCTGGATTAAAAAAAAATATATATATATATATCATGATAGGACAAAGCCCACCATTGGCTTTCAACCACTCGATGGAAGTGCTCTAATTTCACAATTGTTTTCTCCCCATATTCTAACGATATCGCAAAGCCTTTGCTCAAATTTGTCATGAAAACACCAGCGATTGTTGTGTCCAAATCATGTGTAGGTTTTTTTCTGGGGGGGGGGGGGGTGTTTTATTGGAAAACAAATCTTATTCCAAGTATTAAGATTCTTATATTGCTGATTCTTGGTTTTCCTCCAGAATTTTCATATTTACCTCTGCCAACAAAGTTGGGCAGGGGTTATGTTTTTGCCACTGTTTGCTTGTTTGTTTGTCTGATTGTGAACAGCCTGGAACCCATAATTTTTCATATACAGTTATTTTTTTTTAAACAGAGGATTCATATCCTGATAGACAAGAACTGATTCAAAGATCATAGATCTAAATTGAAAATTAGGAATAATCTGGGAAAATTGGAAAAATCTCTATCCTTTAATATTGAGCAATTTTTCAAAAATTCACATCTGTCAAAAAAGATCAAATTTCTTTCATATTTGAGAGCATTATGTAGGATGAAATCCTGTATCAACTGACAAAGTTTGATCTAGATCTGATCCAGATTACAGATTTTTGTGGCCATTTAACATTAAAAACCCCTTTTAATATATAGTTTACTCTATATCTTAATCAAACGTGCCCCAATCACACTCATATTTGAAAGTGAGGTGCAGACTGGCACTCACTATCACCTGAAAAAGTTTGATCCAGATCTGATCCAGATTACAGATTTTTGTGGCCATTTAAATTTAACATTAAAAACCCTTTTAATATATATTGTACTCTATATCTTAATCAAACGTGCCCCAATCACACTCATATTTGAAAGTGAGGTGCAGACTGGCACTCACTATCACCTGAAAAAGTTTGATCCAGATCTGATCCAGATTACAGATTTTTGTGGCCATTTAAATTTAACATTAAAAACCCTTTTAATATATATTGTACTCTATATCTTAATCAAACGTGCCCCAATCACACTCATATTTGAAAGTGAGGTGCAGACTGGCACTCACTATCACCTGAAAAAGTTTGATCCAGATCTGATCCAGATTACAGATTTTTGTGGCCATTTAAATTTAACATTAAAAATCCCTTTTAGTATATATTTTACTCTATATCTTAATCAAACGTGCCCCAATCACACTCATATTTGAAAGTGAGGTGCAGACTGGCACTCACTATCACCTGAAAAAGTTTGATCCAGATCTGATCCAGATTACAGATTTTTGTGGCCATTTAAATTTAACATTAAAAATCCCTTTTAGTATATATTTTACTCTATATCTTAATCAAATGTGCCCCAGTCACTCTCATATTTGTAAGTGAACTGCAGACTGGCACTCACTATCACCTGACAAAGTTTGATGCGGATCTGATCCGGATTGTGGATTTTGTGGACATTTGAATATAATATTGAAAAGCCCATTTGGTGTACATTTTTCATTATATCTCAAAGTGCCTCAGTCACTCTCATTTTTCTGTTAGGGATTTACCAACACCACCAAAATTGGATGGAGGTTCCAGTTTTATTCCTGTTTGTCTATCTTCCAGTTATCAGTCAGAAACCAAGTGCCAAAAAGCAATGACAGATTGTGCATAGCAGAGATAACCAATGTTCTGTAAAAAAAAATATCTGAAAAAGAATTCAGAATCCGAAAAAGTTGAAAAACAAAAAACCTGACAACACCACAAAAAACTCTGATTCACATGCATGAACAATGTACATCCTCCTGACATTTGATCACATCTAATTTAGCTTATGAAAAGCCACTTCTAACAGGACTTGGACCTTGAAATTTTTTTCCCAGGTAAAAATGTGTGGAATTGGAAACTAGTGTTGGTGGAGGTTTGCGTTCTACGAGCGCGTTGCTCTAGTTTTCTCTGTATTCATGACAGCTTGTATCTGACTGCGCCTCCCTGGACACCAGCAGAGAAGCTGCTCCACAGCATGAAGCTGCAGCCAACAAGGCTTCACAGTCAGGAAGAGGATGTGCCGAGTGCAAAAAACTCACATTTGATCTCCTCAGTCCCGATTTAGGCCTTCTTTCTATCAACATGCTTTCCATCAACTTTAAGCATAGAGTTCCCTTAAGAAAATACAATAGGTTCAGTACAAAACTCCAGATATTCATCTGGCAACCAAGTTATCTGGGTGTCAAAATCCAAAGTCTGTGTCATGACACCTGTGTAACGGATCAAGTAGGGAATTGCCTGTTGGGGTGAAATACGGTAACCATGAAGTAACAACAGGAACCATGAAGAGAAGACGGCTAACGGGGCCGTGGTGAAGCAGGAAGCCCTCAACGGCGGATCAAGCGCAGGAGGTGATGGCTTGTAATCAAGTGGCTGTGATGGTGTATGAAGGCAGCAGCAGGTCCTCAGACCCCCATCATTTTCCAGCCATCGGTCCAGGCTAAGGATCTGTTAAGGACTGTGTGTTTGTCAGCGTGCAATGACATTCCCATGTTAAAGAAGCCCATGGACAGGGATCGACCCTGGATGTAGATATTCTGTCCGAGAATTGATCAACACATGATCTTCCTCATTACCGAGGGATTGCCAGGACCAAGTCTTCTCAAAAATGTCAACTATCTCAACACAGAACCGCTGTGACATATGAAAACAGGAAACCAAGACTTGAGTCTCCCTGCCGCTGTACCTTTGAGGTGACTAATAAAGAAATTGAGTAATTGTCACAATTGCCAGATTAATTGATCATGAAAATATAAATATGTATATGTGTTGTTGAATTTTTTGGTTAATTTCTTTAAGAATTGATGTCATTCAGGGTGTATTTTGCTCTGATGGTCAAATGAAAGAACCAAACATGACGCTAAACTGTTACAAACGAGCTTTAAGGAGAGACAGAGAGGAACAAAAAAAAAGAGAAAGAAAATCAGTCTTGATTTTTAACATTGGCGGGTTGTGTGTGTTTTTACACCACTTCTTTTAGCAGAAAGATTGTACTGTAATAGCTCCTATTCAGAAGACTGAGTGCAACCTGCCCTCAATTACAGTTTCCTTTTGGTGCAGCAGTTTGGTTTTCCGACCGGGAAGTGTCAGAAAGCCAGTTCTAAACAGGATTTGACATTAAGTGCCAGGTAAACAGTTTTATCTACTCTTCTCCATCTGTGCACACAGATTTTTTTTTTTTTTTTTTTTTTTACCTTCCAGCTTTGCTTTCACATTTTCTCTGCAGAAAATCTTTGCATCCCTTCACTGTGACAGATTGATGCTTCCTCTTTTTTTATGTCCCTTATTTAATGCTTCTCTAAGATCAGAAGCTACAGATGGGCACAAAAAGATCCTGCACATTTTCTTTTGCTTTTTTTTTTTTAAAACATAAACCCATTTGTTTGAAAACTGCCATTTATGTAGAGCTGTGGACATAAGTTTGCATACGCTTACAAACTGCACAAATTTAATTTCATGTAATAATATGTGTGTTTAATCAACTAGAATATTGACTTTGTTTCCATATAAAATTATTTTAAAAAATATTACAACAAAGGATTTATTTCTGTTTTTATTTAGTGTCATATTTTCAGTCAGTGAACAGTTTTCAGACACCAAGATGATGAATTTAAGGACCTGCCTGAAGAATACACTCCTTTTTCTGTATAAGATCAGAAAAAAAAAATGTAAAGAATTCATACAAAGCTTCTAGAACCCAACTTTGGATCTTCACAAGTCCGGTTCCTCCTTTCGTGCTATCATGGAAAGGTTCATGGTACCACAAGCAACTGTGTAATCTATTAATTAAGCTACAGTGTGTCGGATTTGGGGACGTTTATTAGCAGAAGTGGAATATAGTATTTATAACCGTCTCTTTATTAATGTATACAATTAACTGCAACACCAATCAATGTGTTTTCATGAACTTGGAAAGAGTCTTTCATATCTACATGGGAGTGGACCCTCTCATCATGTCTGCCCCGTTGCATCGCATTGTTAATACAGTAGCCCAGAAGGGACATATTTACTCCAACCTTTATATTATGCAGCACAGCCAGAAGACTGAAGAATTATCTATTATCACAAGAGATGGCAAGGGAGCACGAATCCAGAAACACCAACAACAAAAAACAAAGCAAAAAAGACAAGGGAAATGATTGGATTGTAATCTGGAACCTCACTGCTAGATGGCACTAAATGATATACACTGTACCTTGAAAAAAAAACTATAAGTGGCATGGGACCAGAGTGAGTTTACCCTTTATACCAGTGAGGACGGTGGTCCAAATGAACACCCAGGAATTAAGAAACTACTTCTCTTCGTACAACAGAAACTCAGAACCACATCCAAGAAGCTAACGGAGTTAAAGGTATCAGATAGAAACATGACATCATCTACCTTTTAATCAACTGTTCACCAACAAAGAAGTCTTTAATTCTGAAACTGACAATCAAAAACTAATTATTACTAAAACTGTAAAAATAGTCTTTTTTAATGCCTGTCCATAATGTATTTGAAAACTCCTGTTTTTTCTTACAGCTGACCATAAAGCATATTAATCTGTTCTTAGAACAGTTCATATGTTGGTCGAGCAGGATTTGAAGAAATTGGATTATGGGACACAGCAACATGTGTGATGCTGTTCTCAGTCTTGATATTTCTATCTGGTGAATTTGATCATGCGCTCCCATGATGCGTTACGGTGGCGACCAACATCTAATGAATGCAAAGGTGAAGGTCTCATGTTAAACTATGTATAAATGACTGTGTTATCAAGCTTTTATTGTTCTGTGTTGAGTTCACCCATCAATAACAGAAAACCACAAACCACATAGGCAAATTTAGATTTTGTCCAGGTTGAACAAATTTATTCTCATGTACATAACATTACATTGGTGAATTCATGTTAGCTGAAAAGCTAATGCTAGTTAGCATGTGACTGCCTCCTGTGGCTGATGTAAGAATTGCACAGGTTATTTTTTTTTCCTCTTCTTTTTTGGCACACAGTTGGAGATGTGAATCAGAGCTTGCTTCATATCACATCAGCATCAAAATATTTCAAAATATTTTTATTTTGCCTCTTCTTGCATTGCACAGATTTCTTTGTGATGTCACAATGGTCTGTCCATATGCTTCACAAAGCCGTGTAGACCCGTGCTTCAGCCCTCCTTGTCAGTTGGTGAAGGGTCCTGACAGCGGTATGAGCTCTAGCTTTTATGTTGTCTCAGATATCTTGTACTTTGTATGGAAAACTGATGTCTTATTTAAGAATTTAACACAAATACATCAGAAAGGAACTGATGTTTTATGTATTTGGTCTGAGTTGTCAGTCAGACTGAAGGCACCAGCTTCAGTTTTCTTTCTTTCTTTTTCTTTTCTTTCTTTCTTTCTTTCTTTCTTTCTTTCTTTCTTTCTTTCTTTCTTTCTTTTCTTTTCTTTCTTTTTTCTTTCTTATATATATATATATATATATATATATACACACACACACACACACACACACACACACACACACACACACACACACACACACACTAGGACTGCAGCTATTGATTATTTTAGTAATCGAGTATTCTATCGAGTATTCTGGTGATTAATCGAGTAATCGGATAAAAAGTACTTTTGCGTTTTTAAATATCAATGTGCAGGGCTCTCCCTAAGCAATGGCACAATGTCCCTGCACCAAAGCTTTGACATTTTGCTGAATGGCGCTGGGATGTGGCTTTCTGTTTTGTTTTGTTTTTTGCCCAACTTGTAGAATTTAACCATTTTTATTATTTTTTTTAAAGGTTGGTGGACGGGGTCCCTGCATGAGTTTTTTTTATTTTTTATCCCTCTTTCTCTGTGATTCAGCAGATTCATTTCAGCTGGAGGTTGAACATGTAAGCCTTGCAGTCGCTGTTTTTTTTTTTAGTTTATTTGAGTTACCGTGTTTGTGAAGCATTGTGTGTTGCCCAAAAAAGTGAAAATTAAAAAGCGAAACACTCAGTGTGAGTCTGAGCAAAACACAGAAGAAAGAGTGGACGTCTGCTGAGAGGATCTTCTTTCAGAGACTGTTTGTCAGTGTGGCCGGGGATGGAGCTGTGACTTGCCTGGTGTGAAGGGAGCGCTGAGCCCTTCACACCAAGCAGTGACAGCAGCTGGCTGCCGGGCGACCTGAAACTCCCCCTGTAGAGCAGACCTTGTGTTTTTAAAAACAGACAAACACACTGCTTCACTTTAAATGCACAGTAGTTCAGTTCTAGTTCAGATGATCAGAGTGGACTCTGTTTCTCTTAAAACGCTCTATGTTACTCTGTGTGTCATGTTGGAAAGCTGTAGTTTTTGGTGCTAAATTGCTCTAGTCTTCTCTCTTTTTGTTCTGGGGGCATTACAGCACCACACACAGGCCTGGCATATGTACTACAACGTTAAACGGAGCTTCGAGGCACAGAATTTTTTTTTTACTTTTTGTACAAGTATTCGAGTTACTCAACTAATCGTTTGGCTATCAATATGTAGACGTGGGTTTTATTCTGGCATACGCTGCCTGTCTTTGTCCTTGGACACGACACTTAGGGCCGGATTTACTTAAAGTTTTCATATGTAAAAATGTTTGCAAACACTAATGTTATGTGCTGACGCGGGTCAGAGAACCGAACCAGCATCTGACAATGGCCCAGCGCTAAATAACCAGAAAGCGGTTCCAAGAAACAAATTTATTCCCCTCATGTGCAATAATTCGTGTACAACAGAAATATTCAGCTGTCTGGCAAGGTGAAGGACGGCGCGCTCTCCAGCGCCCAAATGGATCAAAGCCCGGCACTTCTGGACTCAGATTCACCGCCGAACACCCCCCAGGTGGATACGACAAACTGACTCTGTGAAGGACGGAAAAGGTGAGGTAAGTCAACAAAGCTACAACAAATATCCTTCAGAGGCACACACTATCAGCAACACATTCAGGTCTGAATTTAAGCTTTATGTAAATGAGCAGCTTCTCACAACAGGTGGAGGATCATCAATCCGTACGCCACGGCAGTGAGAAGCAAACTGCACAATTCTCATCAATGTTCAAATATACTGCGTAACAAAACGCCAAATTACTATTAACGATTATTCAGACGATAATCACCTCTGATGTGTGCTGACAGCATGTGTCCCTCAGCAGTCCTCCTTCACAGGCACGATGTGTCAAACCCTGGCGCGGTCCTCAGCGTCTCACAACCGAACGTCACAAGGTCGAGTTCCCGGTAATTCTGCTCAAATCACTCATGGCTTAAATGCAGAACGCCATCTCATTATCTGCTTCAGCTGAAAGTCTAAGTCTGCACGTGAGCATCATCCACAGGTGCTGCAAGTTGTTAGGCCTGCACGTGAACATCCTCCACAGGTGCAGCCAATAGTTCTGATGAGGGTGAAGGACTTTTCCGCCAACACCTTCTCCACAGAAAAAAACAGTTTGCATACCACCTGGAGAGCAAAGAAAAGAAAACAGCACCAAAATGTCCAGCCAAACCCCCCAACACACAACAGTAACCCCCCACCAACGGGAAGCCTCCCGGTGACCGAACAGACCAGGCCCGAGAACAGCACCTCCCTCCGGGGTCCACGACAGGAAGCAGACGGTGTAACGCCCCCAAAGTCCACAGCAGGACAGGGCACCGTGGCTGGAAGGCCGGCTGGCATCAACAAAAACCCCAAAAGAGTCCCAAGTACAACCTAACATACAAGAAAAATACAAAACCCACCCAAACCCTCCCCAGGGGACCGTCCCATCCAACCCCGGGAAGAAAAGAAAAACTCCCAAATCCAATAACCCAACATAGCCCCGACAACACAATACAAACAATTTCACAAAGAAAAATAACAAACAACCCCTCCAGACGACGTGCAGAGCTCAACACCCCCCAGAAGACCTTTACCGCCAGTTCCGGGAGTAATAACCAAAGCCGGAATCCCACAGAGGTCCCTAGGTATACATGGAGCAACAGCACCCCCCAGAGGACCGTACCATCAACCCCCGGAGGCACCCTCCCCACAACCCAGGAACCCCAGACCCGGCCACACTTGGCTAGTCGGCCCCACAAATCAATTCCCCCCCAGAGGACTGTCCCATCAACTCTGGAGGTGGAACCTGGAAGGAAACACAAAAAACACAAAAATCCAACCCCCGGCGGACTCCATTAAACCACCCCGGGGGCAAATAAAACAACCGGAAACCCTGTTACCCTCCCCAGCACCCTGAAAGACCCCAGATTATTCCCAGAGCCTATTGTCAGTAAAATTCTGGCGAACGGCACAAAACTACCAAGCCGGGGAAGGAAACAGGAAAAACTAACCCAGTCCCATCCCCTAAGTGCAGCGGAAAACCGGAAATACGTCTGGTGCCCCTAAACCGACCATACCACCAGCCAGGGGTGGAACTACCGAAATGGCGAATGGCACAGATCGGCCCACCACTCCGACTGAGGTACGTTCCCGCTGCACTACACCCCGGTAACGCCAATGACGAATGGTCAAAGGCCCACCGGGGCTGGAACCGGGTACCAACCAAACCCAAAAAAATGCCCCTGACAACCCCCCCCTAGGTGCAGAGGTTTTCTGAGAAACGCTCAGCGTAACCAACCTGCACCACCCCACAACCCAAAAGACAAACAGTCTTAGAGTACGTGAGGTTGGGGTTAGGGAAACAGGGAAATAAAAACAACAAAACAAAATGACCCAATCCACAAACAAAAATTACCTAAGGTCAAATAATGAAGACATACGATTACCTGAGTCCAGCCGAGCTCCGAACTGCCAGTCGTTCACCCAACCAGAACAGCCTCTAATTCCCTAAACACTGTATAACCCCTACATGAAAACAAAAACAGAACCAAATAACTAAATAACCAAAGGTCTGCCTTTTTTTTTTTTTTTTTTTTTTTTTTTTTTATATTATGCCTGTCCAAAAACACCTGGAGATACATCATCGTTATCTTTCTTGACGCTTATGTGACTGGGGCAATATGGCTGTTTCAGCTCGTCCGAGCTGCATGGGCTTCAACGTCTTCCGCATAAGGCTCTGGATGACCAATAATTGGTTCGGAAACCGACTCTCTGGGTGACGGAGTTATCTGCACCGGTATCGATGGTGCCGCAGCTGGAGCAGCAGGAAGCGGAACGGCTTGCGCTGCAAGCTCCGTAACGCAGGCATCTGTTTGTTTAATTCGATTTGCGAGATGCTGTAATTGCTCCCATATCTTCTCCAAGTGTTCTTGAACTCTTTCCACAAATGGAACCGCTTCTGCCGCTGGGTCCATTTTGTACTGGCCGGGAACTACTGTTATGTGCTGACGCGGGTCAGAGAACCGAACCAGCATCTGACAATGGCCCAGTGCTAAATAACCAGAAAGCGGTTCCAAGAAACAAATTTATTCCCCTCATGTGCAATAATTCGTGTACAACAGAAATATTCAGCTGTCTGGCAAGGTGAAGGACGGCGCGCTCTCCAGCGCCCAAATGGATCAAAGCCCGGCACTTCTGGGCTCAGATTCACCGCCGAACACCCCCCAGGTGGATACGACAAACTGACTCTGTGAAGGACGGAAAAGGTGAGGTAAGTCAACAAAGCTACAACAAATATCCTTCAGAGGCACACACTATCAGCAACACATTCAGGTCTGAATTTAAGCCTTATGTAAATGAGCAGCTTCTCACAACAGGTGGAGGATCATCAATTCGTACGCCACGGCAGTGAGAAGCAAACTGCACAATTCTCATCAATGTTCAAATATACTGCGTAACAAAACGCCAAATTACTATTAACGATTATTCAGACGATAATCACCTCTGATGTGTGCTGACAGCATGTGTCCCTCACCCGTCCTCCTTCACAGGCACGATGTGTCAAACCCTGGCGCGGTCCTCAGCGTCTCACAACCGAACGTCACAAGGTCGAGTTCCCGGCAATTCTGCTCAAATCACTCATGGCTTAAATGCAGAACGCCATCTCATTATCTGCTTCAGCTGAAAGTCTTTAAGTCTGCACGTGAGCATCATCCACAGGTGCTGCAAGTTGTTAGGCCTGCACGTGAACATCCTCCACAGGTGCAGCCAATAGTTCTGATGAGGGTGAAGGACTCTTCCGCCAGCACCTTCTCCACAGAAAAAAACAGTTTGCATACCACCTGGAGAGCAAAGAAAAGAAAACAGCACCAAAATGTCCAGCCAAACCCCCCAACACACAACAACTATAGCTCAAAAAAATGTGCATGTTGATTTCTTATCAGTGTGCACTTTGTATTGCATCTTTCAAATTTGCAAAATAGCACGTAATGTCTATGTAACACATTTACTTTGATAAATATGCAATTTCGGGTGTGTCCACTCAATTGTGCAAAATTCACATCTGTAATTTAGCACATTTGAAACCTTGGTGTTAACTGAGCCAGTGTGGTTTGATCAATGCAGATACATATAATTCTGATTCTGTCATTCCCTGTGAGCTGTGTGGGTATGCATTTCTTTATTTTCACTCAGTAATCTTCTTTAACACAGACAACACCACAGTTGCACATTAATTTACAGTGGCCTGTTTTTAACAAAACAAAACATCCCCTGCTTAAATAAAATTAAATGTGACATTTGCCATGTATTTCTGTGTAATAAAAACACAAGAAGTCCAGCGCAGCACAAGGCATGACTGCTGACAGCAGTCAGCACCACAGTCTGTGTGGTCAGGACCATGGACAGCAACCTACATACACTACACCCCGGTAACGCCAATGACGAATGGTCAAAGGCCCACCGGGGCTGGAACCGGGTACCAACCAAACCCAAAAGAATGCCCCTGACAACCCCCCCCTAGGTGCAGAGGTTTTCTGAGAAACGCTCAGCGTAACCAACCTGCACCACCCCACAACCCAAAAGACAAACAGTCTTAGAGTACGTGAGGTTGGGGTTAGGGAAACAGGGAAATAAAAACAACAAAACAAAATGACCCAATCCACAAACAAAAATTACCTAAGGTCAAATAATGAAGACATACGATTACCTGAGTCCAGCCGAGCTCCGAACTGCCAGTCGTTCACCCAACCAGAACAGCCTCTAATTCCCTAAACACTGTATAACCCCTACATGAAAACAAAAACAGAACCAAATAACTAAATAACCAAAGGTCTGCCTTTTTTTTTTTTTTTTTTTTTTTTATATTATGCCTGTCCAAAAACACCTGGAGATACATCATCGTTATCTTTCTTGACGCTTATGTGACTGGGGCAATATGGCTGTTTCAGCTCGTCCGAGCTGCATGGGCTTCAACGTCTTCCGCATAAGGCTCTGGATGACCAATAATTGGTTCGGAAACCGACTCTCTGGGTGACGGAGTTATCTGCACCGGTATCGATGGTGCCGCAGCTGGAGCAGCAGGAAGCGGAACGGCTTGCGCTGCAAGCTCCGTAACGCAGGCATCTGTTTGTTTAATTCGATTTGCGAGATGCTGTAATTGCTCCTATATCTTCTCCAAGTGTTCTTGAACTCTTTCCACAAATGGAACCGCTTCTGCCGCTGGGTCCATTTTGTACTGGCCGGGAACTACTGTTATGTGCTGACGCGGGTCAGAGAACCGAACCAGCATCTGACAATGGCCCAGTGCTAAATAACCAGAAAGCGGTTCCAAGAAACAAATTTATTCCCCTCATGTGCAATAATTCGTGTACAACAGAAATATTCAGCTGTCTGGCAAGGTGAAGGACGGCGCGCTCTCCAGCGCCCAAATGGATCAAAGCCCGGCACTTCTGGGCTCAGATTCACCGCCGAACACCCCCCAGGTGGATACGACAAACTGACTCTGTGAAGGACGGAAAAGGTGAGGTAAGTCAACAAAGCTACAACAAATATCCTTCAGAGGCACACACTATCAGCAACACATTCAGGTCTGAATTTAAGCCTTATGTAAATGAGCAGCTTCTCACAACAGGTGGAGGATCATCAATTCGTACGCCACGGCAGTGAGAAGCAAACTGCACAATTCTCATCAATGTTCAAATATACTGCGTAACAAAACGCCAAACTACTATTAACGATTATTCAGACGATAATCACCTCTGATGTGTGCTGACAGCATGTGTCCCTCACCCGTCCTCCTTCACAGGCACGATGTGTCAAACCCTGGCGCGGTCCTCAGCGTCTCACAACCGAACGTCACAAGGTCGAGTTCCCGGCAATTCTGCTCAAATCACTCATGGCTTAAATGCAGAACGCCATCTCATTATCTGCTTCAGCTGAAAGTCTTTAAGTCTGCACGTGAGCATCATCCACAGGTGCTGCAAGTTGTTAGGCCTGCACGTGAACATCCTCCACAGGTGCAGCCAATAGTTCTGATGAGGGTGAAGGACTCTTCCGCCAGCACCTTCTCCACAGAAAAAAACAGTTTGCATACCACCTGGAGAGCAAAGAAAAGAAAACAGCACCAAAATGTCCAGCCAAACCCCCCAACACACAACAACTATAGCTCAAAAAAATGTGCATGTTGATTTCTTATCAGTGTGCACTTTGTATTGCATCTTTCAAATTTGCAAAATAGCACGTAATGTCTATGTAACACATTTACTTTGATAAATATGCAATTTCGGGTGTGTCCACTCAATTGTGCAAAATTCACATCTGTAATTTAGCACATTTGAAACCTTGGTGTTAACTGAGCCAGTGTGGTTTGATCAATGCAGATACATATAATTCTGATTCTGTCATTCCCTGTGAGCTGTGTGGGTATGCATTTCTTTATTTTCACTCAGTAATCTTCTTTAACACAGACAACACCACAGTTGCACATTAATTTACAGTGGCCTGTTTTTAACAAAACAAAACATCCCCTGCTTAAATAAAATTAAATGTGACATTTGCCATGTATTTCTGTGTAATAAAAACACAAGAAGTCCAGCGCAGCACAAGGCATGACTGCTGACAGCAGTCAGCACCACAGTCTGTGTGGTCAGGACCATGGACAGCAACCTACATATAAAAAAATCCCCCCAAATAATTCTTATTCTGTATCACTTCCTCTGTGATTATGTGAAAATGGGAAGGGAACAGTCTTGGTTGAGGAAAGAACCTGCACTGGATTGTGTCCCATCCGGGGGGGCGTGGTAGACTCTCGGCTTCATGCTTTGGAATCTGAAGAAGCACAGACACAACCATGGGACTGTATTGATGTTTCAATCAATGTTTTATTCGTGTCTTTCTTCATTTGACAAATGAACAAAGTACTGACCTCATCATTTATTCTCCTCTTCAACAATGGTTCAGACAAATTGGATATAAATGCTGCTCAAAGGTTTTTGCTACAGAACTCATTTATCAGTGGTGAATGTTGCGTTACTCTGCATTAAAGTCACAAAATGGATAAATGAGCTCAGAAAATAAGCCTATCTGCAGATAAAGCAAATAAAGAGGTATAATACATTTAAAAACCAATTAAAATGATTTAATTTTGTATTTGGTCCCCAGAGAAAGGTTTTCTGTGTGAATAATGACCCGTCTGCATATTTATTTATCACATGGAATTTGTCCTTTGGTAGAATAATATGTTTAACAAACATCAGCAAAATCTGCAAATTTTAAAAAGATGTAAGTATCGATTGATTCCAAAAGTAAGATGGTGGAATACTAAAAGTCGCCTGTTTGTGATGTCGAGGTCTGACTGGAAAAAGATTTTCTCCAGTAAGTAAGGTGAAGTCTGGATGCATACACTGGTGCCATGTGTCAGCGGAACCATCATACTACCAAACCACCCAGGGTCCTAGATGTCAACCAACAAGGTAGACACCTGCAGTCCATCCCCACCTCTTCAAAGTAACAGTCTATCTGCTGCAGCCAGGTGAAATGTGTGCGTGTCATTGACCTTCTTATGCTGGAGTCCTCAACACTTACTCATCTGCGTGCTGAATCATTCAAAATGTGGTCGCTGATGTTCCCTCACAATGGCAATGATCCTCCTCATCTGAGTCTCTCACTAAGTACCCGCTCATTTGACACAGAGGTACATAAGGATCCTCCAAAGAGATCTGATTCCAAGGGCATCCAAGACAGGAAGCACCACAACCCTGAAGACTTGGACATGTGCTCTCTTGCAGAGATATCAACATCACCAAACACCTCTGACCTTTGACCTCATGACTCCATTATCTCTTCCCAGGCATCTCTGAAACTCAAAATCTCAAAAGGACTCAGAAACGTGAATGTCACTGCTGAGATCAGTGAATGTCTTTACACGTTAAACACTTGCACCACCTGCATCTTATCACATACACAGATCTTGAAATTTGCTGAGAAAACATCTTTTGACCTTTTATTTTACATGTGTTAGAGAATGTTATATCTCTTGCATATAACAGTGGCTTTAAAAAAGCTGCTTTCATTTCAGATGTGACTGAAAATAAAATGTTTCCTGTACTGTCCAGATACATTTAGCTACCAACACTGAATTATATTTTACTGAAATTTTACTTAAGTTTTTTTTTTTTTTTTGTCTTCTCATAAATGCAGATTTGATAGTTTGGCTTTTTGTTTCATTGCATTGCAGAAACAGGATGTAGAGGTTTAGGAGTCGGCCCTTTAAGCTTGAAGTCACAGTTTTTGGATCCAGGCAACCATATTCAAAACTAAAGATGTGATCACGAGTTCAACTGTACCTGTGTGAGTAATAATGGTTCAGATCGTGATTCCACCACAGAGGATCCTTATTTGCAGACACATAATCAGTACTGGTACTGCTTGGTTGAGGTACTCACAGTGTCCCGTGTAGTTTTATTGTGTGTCTTCTGAAGGGGAACGTTTTTGTTGTTGTTGTTATTGTTTTTATCCATTGCATTTAGTGTAAAAAATAAAAATGCAGTAATATTAACGTGCATGGATGTTTTATGAACACAGCACCTCTTGCAGCCTGTGAGAAGTGTTTGCCCTCTGACTTTTATGGGTTTTACTTTAACTCGCCAATAGTACCCGTGGGCATGAAAACACTAAGAGCTTCAGCAGATGGGTCGGCTAAATACAGCATCAATAACGGATGTGGTCACCTTGTTTAGGAGAGAATTTCCTGGTAAACAACATTGTTGGTGCAAGTGCCATGTTTCTCTGGAAATTGTCCCTTTAGGATTAGAATGTTGATGTTCCTGTTCTAAACTCCTCTCAAGGGAACATAGGTCCATAAGTACCTGGACAGTGATGTTTTTATAAGGTTGCCTTTGTGGACCATAATGGATTTGAAATGAAACCATCCAGATGTTCTTTTTGTTTAGGGTTTAACAGAATTAGCCCATTTATTAGTTATGGCCATTTTTATATACAGTCGCTCCATAATTGGACAAACTAAATATCAGGATTATTATTGATACAAATCATCATGTTGACAGCCGGTTTTCTGTAGAGCGGTCAGGGGACGGCTACATAAACATTTTCTTGGACTTCATTTGCATTAATCTTTAAGAAATACAAGCAGTATGGTACTGTAAAGCAAATCTCTCTTTAGTAGGCAGAGTGGAACAAAGGAGCCCAGTGAGGGAAGCCACCAAGACAACCGTGACAGCCGTCTGTGGCTGTCAAATTGTACATAGTGGAACTTATTGTGGTAAAATGCCATCGTCGTATCGACTCTAGAAACCCTGTGGAGTGGCAGTGTGGGTTTCCATCAACAAGCAACGGACAGACACACGTGTGAACCACAAATCAAACACATTTTAAAATCTGCTGAGAGGAGTACTTTACTGGCACAAAATTTGACATGTACTGAAGAAATGACTTTTGGGGATCAACATCCCGTCTGCCTTATTGGTAATTCCCATCTGTCTGGATCTACCCACACCTGATTTCTATGAAAAGTTGGTGTTACACCTCATTAGTTAATTAGCTGTGGGTGGAGCCGTGAGAAATGGTAAAGGTGTCCCCAGTGATCAGGATGGCGAATCAGATTTATGGTTTATGTTTAAATAATTTGTCACATGTCAGAAACAGCTGCATGTCTCTCTCTCTCTTCTCTCGCCCACTCGCTCTGTGTGGTAAAGAATTTTCCACGGCACATATTTCATGGTGGCTCTGTGGAAATCAAGTCTCAGCAAGAATATTCGATCATCCCCTGCTTTTACCTCGTCAAACTCTAAAGGTGGTAATGATGTCCTCACCTCACACGTTATATGTAAATATTAAAAGAGAAAGTTATCACCTCAGCTGCCCTAATGGATTTCATTTTGTGCATCATCTAGATGTAGATGTTTGGCTGAAAGCACAGGCTGCATGGGCATGTTGGTGACCGCAACACGTGTCACCACCGGTCCACCACCGGTCCACCATATGTCATAAAGCAAATGTCCGTGTTAGCGAGGACACCTGCACTGCTGTGGGTGGATGTATTTCAGTCTCACAAGGGCACATGGCGTCTGCAGTGTTCAAGTTTGAATCGCTGCCCGTCCATTTCGGCTTGCCCGTCTGCTTGGTGTCGGTGCGTGTGCCGACTTTCTGTCCTCTGGCTTGCTTAGTGAGCTTTGGATAAGTCACATTTTTCCCCTCACTTGTATGCCAGCTACGAAAAAAAATGAGCAGTTTTAGAACCAGATTAGAAATTGACAGGGCAGGCACAGAGTGCACGTACCCACCGAGTATGACCTACCCTTAAATCCACCACTGGATCAAAACATTCATTCATTCATTTCTTCCTGTTTGTCTGCAGTTGGTTCCTAATATTAACTAGATAAATGTATTGATCAGCCAAGATCAAAGCTCAGTGAGAAGGTTTGAAGACACCTTTAATCACTCAGTCCCAACTTTGATGCTGTTGATGGATTTAATCAGAGACAATTAAAGCATTGCCAAGCAACTAAAGCAATTAAAGCATTGCCAAGCAACTGCTCACCTAATGTGCAGAGTAGGATGGGGCAATAATCCAAATACTTATGGACCTGTGTATGCCAAAGCAGCCATCCAGAAAAGTGCCCATGGTAGCTTCATAGTTGAAAAAAAAAATCTCATTTTATAAAACAGTTGCTTTAAAAGGAAATAAATAGGTGTAAAATGAGCATTAGAGCACAAAATTAATACAAACCACCTTTTTCTGCACTTTAAAATTGCATAGTGTCTTTGCTAACACAGCTGTACCTTTTAGGAATATTTGCAACTATCATTGCTGGTGATAAACTCAGCCACATGGGGTGTGCAGGCAGTACATTCTGAGTGCCGGTCCCAAGCCCGGATAAATGAGGAGGGTTGCATCAGGAAGGGCATCCAGCGTAAAACAAGCCAACCCAACAATGCAGACTAAGAATCGAATTTCCATACCGGATCGGTCGTGGCCCGGGTTAACAACGTCCGCTACCGGTGCTGTTGCCCAACAGGGTGCTGGTGGAAACTGGTGGAATGTCTAGGAGAGATGGCAGTATAGTTTCTAACCAGATTGTTTAATAAAATCTTGGAAAGTGAGAGGATGCCTGAGGAGTGGAGACGAAGTGTGCTGGTTCCTATTTTCAAGAACAAGGGTGATGTGCAAAGCTGCAGTAACTACAGAGGCATAAAGCTGATCAGCCACAGAATGAAGTTATGGGAAAGAGTAGTAGAAGCTAGGCTTAGAAAACAGGTTAAGATCTGTGAGCAGCAATATGGTTTCATGCCAAAGAGCACTACAGATGCAATGTTTGCTCTGAGAATACTGTTGGAGAAGTACAGAGAGGGACAGAAAGAGTTACATTGTGTGTTTGTGGACTTAGAAAAAGCCTATGATAGGGTGCCAAGAGAAGAGTTGTGGTATTGTATGAGGAAGTCTGGAGTGGCAGAGAAGTATGTTAGGGTAGTGCAGGACATGTACAAGAATAGTGTGACAGCGGTGAGATGCGCAGTAGGAATGACAGACTCATTTAAGGTGGAGGTGGGATTACACCAAGGATCAGCTCTGAGTCCTTTCTTGTTTGCAGTGGTTATGGACAGGTTGACGGATGAGATCAGACAGGAGTCCCAATGGACTATGATGTTTGCAGACGACATTGTGATCTGTAGTCAGAGTAGAGAGCAAGTTGAGTCTAGTCTGGAGAAGTGGAGATATGCTTTGGAGAGAAGGGGAATGAAAGTCAGTAGAAGCAAGACTGAGTACATGTGTGTGAATGGGAGGGAGCCCAGTGGAATAGTGCAGTTACAAGGAGTAGAAGTGGGGAAAGTAGATGAGTTTAAATATTTGGGGTCAATTGTTCAAAGTAATGGAGAGTGTGAAGAAGAGAGTGCAGGCAGGGTGGAGTGGGTGGAGCAAGTTGCCAGGAGTGATTTGTGACTGAAGAATATCAGCAAGAGTGAAGGGGAAAGTTTACAAGACAGTAGTGAGACCAGCTATGTTGTATAGTTTAGAGACGGTGGCACTAACAAAAAGACAGGAGGTGGGGCTGGAGGTGGCAGAGCTGAAGATTTTGAGATTCTCTTTGGGAGTGACAAGAATAGACAAGATTAGGAATGAACATATCAGAGGGACAGCTCAGGTGGGACGGTTTGGAGACAAAGTCAGAGAGGCGAGATTGAGATGGTTTGGACATGTGCAGAGGAGGGACCCAGGGTATATAGAGAGAAGGATGCTGAGGATGGAGCCACCAGGCAGAAGGAGAAGAGGGAGGCCAAAGAGGAGGTTTATGGATGTGCTGAGGAAGGACATGCAGGTGGTTGGTGTGACAGAGGAAGATACAGAGGACAGGATGAGATGGAAACGATTGATCTGCTGTGGCTACCCTAACAGGAACAGCCGAAAGACAAAGAAAAAGATCATTGCTGGTGATAATACTAAATTAATATATGGAATATTTTTCAAATGCTACATACATGCTAAGCACACTAAACTGTCTTCTGTCTGCAGTTTCTCTTGGGATTAATAAAGTGTTCTGATTCTAAAAAAAAATGCTCTGTACCTCTCACATGTTGACAATTAAAGGGCTTTATACCATGGTCAGTGAGAATTCCATGTCTAACTGGCGTGCATTATTTTCATGTATATGCACACGTAGTTCGGCGAGTTAGTCACTGTAATATCACTCTGATCTGGTCGTCACCATAGCAATGCGCAAATCAGTTGGGGCAGATCAGCTGTGTTTTGACAGGTGAATGACAGAAACGCGATAAAACATGGATTTTCAAGTGAATTTTAATATTTTTGGCCAAAATATAACCTTTGAGGAATGGGAAGAGGAGGATAGCAAACAAGAAGAAAAGCAAAAGCAACAGCGTAAAGATTTAACTTCGGCTGAACTGGACAAGATTGAAGATGGGAAAGAAGAAGAGAACAGTTGCCGAGGATGAAAATATCTTGAGACTGGCATAAAATAGTCCCAAATGTATTTTTACGTATTTTTATCAAGCTCTGTTAACTTAAATACATATTTGTGTGTTATCTCACTGTGTGGGACCATGGTATAAGCGGATTAAACAACAAGAAGCCGTGCATTATACAGTTTGAATGCACTTCGCGGAGTAACACCACTCTGCTTCGCGGCGTGGTGTTTTAGACTCCATTCAAACCGTATAATGCACGGCTTCTCATTATTTAATCCTTACATAAATGCCATTTTAAATATTAATATGAAAGGCAACAGCTATTCTCTATGTAAAAAGTTAGTGGTGATACTGTCCTGTCCTATGCAGAGAAAAAAAGTGACACTCTCTCTGTATGTGTTGTAACATGATCTTTTCTGTTCCTCTTTTTCTTTGCTGCACCATTAGTGCATGCACATTTAGAGCGTGGGACTCTGGCACTGTGGAATTGTCCAACCAATGAATGTCCCTTTTACTTTACAATGCATTTAAGATAGACGATAGTAGGTATGTTCGAGAAATTCAGCAATTCAGAGGCTAAAGTAACGTCTGACCAAGGATGTGATCAGGCTACATTCAATGAAGGCTTGGGTTTTTAAGATGGAGAGCCTTAAGAGATGTTAAAGGCCTTTTATCAGTATGAGGGAGGGCAAAGACCAGCAGGTGTCAAATAAAATGTTTTTTTTTTTTTTAAAGACAAAATTCCAATGCCATCCCCTTGTAGAGTAAATGTCAGACTTTGTAATGGTTTACTAACCATTTAGGATGAGTTGCACTGCCAAGATCTATGGACAGACTATCTTGGAAGCTATGGATGTTCAGTAGGGCAACACGGTAGCTTAGTGGTCAGCACTGTTGCTTCACATGGGATCGATTCCTAACTGTAGCCTTTCTGTGTGGAGTTTGCATGCTCTCCCCGTGTTTGTGTGGGTTCCCTTTGGGTGCTTCGGCTTCCTCCCACATCCAAAGACATGCAGGTTAGGTGGATTGGAAACTTTATAACTGTCCAGGTCTCCCTTGTAAAAACAATCTTAATGGAACTAACCTGGTTAAATAAAGGTTAAATAAAAAATGTAATTAAATAGTTTGGTTCCTCTGTTATAGTAACACAGATATGAGTGAGGTACCCTGCTGGGCTCAATGTATCCATCACTCATCACATCTGCTCCTCAGGAATCGGAAGTCAATCAGCCAGCTGGACACAGGTAACCCTCACGCCGACTGGACTTTACCTCTGCCTGACAGGCCGTGAAGTGCTGTGTCAGTGTGCGGTGGTATTACTCAGAGACTGGAAGTGCTGGTGGAAGAGGCTGACAGAGACGTCGTGATGGTGACGATGTCCGACGAACATCTTTCATGAGCAACAGTCAGAAGCGGCCTAATTCTGATGGCGTCGCCCTGTCAGGGATGTCTGATCTCCAGATGCTAATCTGATAATCCTGTGCAGCTGTGCGTCGTACAGCAGGAATAGGAGTGCATGTGCTCCAGAGTGAATGTGGGGGTGTGACACTGAGATCCAGTGTGTTTACCCAGGCTTCATTTTCCTTCTCCGTCTGTCACAGGAGCTGTTTGCTTCTGCCATGGCAACTCGTCTGTAATAATCTGGCTTTATTCTATTGGTATTGAAACTAATACATTTGGGGAAATCCTTAATGTTGAAGTTGAAAGTATTCTGTGTTGTCCTGTATATTTAGTCCTGTATATCTGGTAATGAAAGACATCAGACATATGTCACGAGCCTGTCGAGATAATCAATATATCAACTTATCGTTCAATATATATCAAGATGAACACGATAATTTTTGCTGGCCTTGATATATCGCCCTTTACATGTGCGTTTGTTGCGGCAATATTCCAGTGAGTTGCGCTGGTTCTTTTCAAGATTCAAGATTCAAAGATTCTTTTGTCCCTCTCTGCCTGCCCTTTGCAGGGGGGTGGGGGCTGTGGGCTCAGCCCGCTGTGTGTGCCAGGTGCTCCGCTGTAGACAAACACAGTGTACAGCGTGCCACAGTAAACAGCCAGCTGAGTCGAATGCACAATTATATCCAGGAAGTTTCCATCCAGAATGTTTTGAAGAGTATATGAACTTGGTTTCAAAGCCTAAATCGACAGCTCCAGCACCATCCCAACACCAGAACATGGAGACGGTTTGTGTTGTGGGGATGTTTTGTTGCTCCAGGAACAGACAGTTTTGATGATGCAACTGGCTTTTGAAGTACCAGGACATCCTGTAGGATGTAATACATAAATTTGAACTCTGTGATCATCATTTCCAGTGTACTTTTTGGAGTGTCCTCGAGGAACCGTCTCAAAATAAAATTTTATTGATCTAGAAGCTTTTTACATGAGAGTCCATCACACAGGAAGCTTTTGAGCACTGGGCTCAAACACTTACCAGACGTCGCTAACAGTAAAGGATGCCCCCATCGTGCTAACCTTGGAGACTGAATAATTTAGCAGAATACGATTTCTCACTTGAACTGCTGGCAAACTGAACTTTATCGTCTCAGAGACACTCAGACGTGTATTAGTGCACGCCCTTTGCCTGCTTACTTAATCGTGTAGCTTTCTTTCAGACAGTTTTCAGTTTCTGTTCTTTAGACCTACTTTTGGTTTTCCAAGCAAAGCTGAGCTACAGAACAGGGTCTGGTGTCTGGCAGAGGTCCTGAAGGTTTTATGGCTTTCAGCTCAGTGGGATCAGAGGCTATTAGAGGACAAAGGTACTCACCTTCTCTAAAGCCCTTCAATTATTGATGGATGCTTGCCTTTCTCAGCTGTACCACTCCTTCCTCTCACCGCCACCTGAACATAAGCAGGAAGAATAGACTTCTTTTCTGCACTCAGTAGAAGGAAAGTGTTGACGAACTTTTTGAGAAGCGAAACCGATTGGAAGATGTGGAAAGGAGTGTTCTTGTCAGATTCGGTCATATCATTGACCGCGGCACACTTAGCCACTTTTCTCCAGATCTCCCGAGCAACACCCCTGACACCGTACTGATAAGATGGGTAAAAGAACACCGGTTTGATGGGCCAACTTTACTTGTTACTTGTTAGTGCTGAGACAGTCATTCTTATCTGAAAGTGGATTATGCTGAGATACAAAAGCTCTCAGGGGAAACTAGAACATGGAACAATAAAATCAAACAATTCCCACATTAACAAAGAAGATAACATTTGATGTGCTGCTGTTCATCAGTGTGTGTCCAGTAGTTGATAAAAAGGCAGTTCTATATCCAGAAGAGATAGTGATATTGAGATCAGATTTTAAGGTTCTGCTACTGTCTATAAAATCGTTCACGGACTGGCACCTCCCTACCTAGATGACCTAATTAAACCTTACGTACCGGCCTGGGTTTTGCATTCTCAGGGTGCAGGACTACTTTGTGTCTCTAGGGTGAATAAGAAGTCTGAGGGTCACAGAGCTTTCTCTTATCATACCCCTGTTCTGTGGAATGATCTCCCTGCATCAATAAAACAGATTCTGTGGAGACTTTCAAGTCCAGACTTAAGACGCATTTATTTTCTCTTTCGTATGGCTAGCATACTGGCATAGTATAGTTCAACACTTTTTACTCTTTTAATTCATTTTATTAGGAAATGAAGCATGCCGAGGCCTCAACTTTACCTAAATCCTGGGTCTTTTAGTGAAGCTTAGGGCTAGTGGCCA
This sequence comes from Thalassophryne amazonica, assembly GCF_902500255.1. NCBI lineage: Eukaryota > Metazoa > Chordata > Actinopteri > Batrachoidiformes > Batrachoididae > Thalassophryne > Thalassophryne amazonica. The sequence goes on along the minus strand of NC_047120.1, from coordinate 63,424,508 downwards.
GCGATCACCTTAGTATTTCCTGTTTTTCTTGTTGTTTAATGCTGACAAATTATATTGTATTTCTTGTCTTTCTGATGCCTGATTCTTTTTTTTTTCTCTCTGTTTAAGGTGCAGCTCCATCCAGAGATGGGTGTGGTATTTGTGCTGGAGACCCTCCTGTCCTGTGCACCAACAGCATTTCCTGTATATTTGTTCGGTGAATTGTTCTGTAATTTATGTTTGTAGCATGGCCCAAGCAGAGGATCACCCCTTTGAGCCTGGTCTGCTTGAGGTTTCTTCTTCACTGTTGCTCGCGGGGTTAGTAAGGTTAGACCTTACTTGTGTGAAACACCTTGAGGCAACTCTGTTTATATTTGCAAAACAATTTGCAAATATAAATTTAGCCCCTTAACGCCTGAATTTATATAGCTGTATATAAAAAAATGTTTTGTGTGTGTTTTTGCCTTTAAGTAGATGGTAAATAATGTTGAGATTATTAATTTCACTTTTACACAAAAAATAAATAGTAGTTTTGGTATTTTGGTAATAATTTATGTTATAATGTTATAATAATAATAATACTGGTATGTTACAAATATGCGACAACAGGCATACTGGTCAATTTGGTATGTTGTATATTTGAGTCAAATATTGTAGACGATGGGTGTTAAGGGGTTAAATACACAAATATAAATACCAGAAATACTGCTCGTTACTGGTTTACTGGCTACTAATGTTCCTCTCATTCCCATCCGCTGTCTTCCTGTCACTCCTTCTCCCCCCGAGTGAGGAGGAGCAACAAATGAGACTTTGCCTCACCATCACTAATTCATAGTCTTTGTTAGGTATGTTCACCTCAAATTCCATCTTATGGGAGATGTTAGGACCAGCCAGTCCCTCAGCGGCTCTGTCCTTCCACAACTATGTGTGTTTTCTTTGTCCTCTGGAGGAGCTTCTTGAAGATTTCAGAAGAAAGCCAAACACGAAGTCACATTTTTGTTGCGGGAGAAGTACGATGGGATTGTCTGTTGATGAGTTCCATAATAACGATGCAGAGAAAAGGAAGAATTTGACCATTATCAACTAAAAATGAACACTTATGTGATCAATCAATCAATCAATTTTTTTTTTATATAGCGCCAAATCACAACAAACAGTTGCCCCAAGGCGCTTTATATTGTAAGGCAAGGCCATACAATAATGATGTAAAACCCCAACGGTAAAAACGACCCCCTGTGAGCAAGCACTTGGCTACAGTGGGAAGGAAAAACTCCCTTTTAACAGGAAGAAACCTCCAGCAGAACCAGGCTCAGGGAGGGGCAGTCTTCTGCTGGGACTGGTTGGGGCTGAGGGAGAGAACCAGGAAAAAGACATGCTGTGGAGGGGAGCAGAGATCGATCACTAATGATTAAATGCAGAGTGGTGCATACAGAGCAAAAAGAGAAAGAAACAGTGCATCATGGGAACCCCCCAGCAGTCTACGTCTATAGCAGCATAACTAAGGGATGGTTCAGGGTCACCTGATCCAGCCCTAACTATAAGCTTTAGCAAAAAGGAAAGTTTTAAGCCTAATCTTAAAAGTAGAGAGGGTGTCTGTCTCCCTGATCTGAATTGGGAGCTGGTTCCACAGGAGAGGAGCCTGAAAGCTGAAGGCTCTGCCTCCCATTCTACTCTTACAAACCCTAGGAACTACAAGTAAGCCTGCAGTCTGAGAGCGAAGCGCTCTATTGGGGTGATATGGTACTACGAGGTCCCTAAGATAAGATGGGACCTGATTATTCAAAACCTTATAAGTAAGAAGAAGAATTTTAAATTCTATTCTAGAATTAACAGGAAGCCAATGAAGAGAGGCCAATATGGGTGAGATTGATTCGGACAATGTCTCACCAGGTTTTCTATTTGTACAGATTTTTTCTTCTTCTTCTCCTTTTCATTATATTCTCTTATTTGTGGAAACAAACATCTAGATGTTAGAAATTCAGGAGGGAAAGTGCCAACTTTTTTTTTTTCTTCCCCTGGAAGCAATTTAAACAGGAAGCCCTTGAGAACATTTTTAAATTGTGTATTTCACAAATACAGTATGTTTCCACTGCAGTGTGTTTGACAGACTCCAGAGGCAGAACATGAAGATGGAGGAGCACTGAAACAGCATATTGGCTGCTGCCTTTTAGACGAGAAACCAATTGGTTTGGTTTGATTTGGTCTTCAGGGCCCAGGTCTCCCACTCGGTGACACGCAGGCTAATATGCGATGACACAGTGGGGCCTATTACCGGGCAGCACCACAACCCACTCAGTGAGAAATAATTGTCTCATAAGTCAGTACACACAACTCGTGACAAGGTCAAGTTTCATTTATGGACACACTGTGGTACTTTTTGTGTCTTTTTCAGTTTTCTTGTTTTTATTCCATCTTTACCTGTTAAGTTTACCTGCTCCGCGTCACTTTGTGCCGTATTGCCCCCCACCTCTCTATGACTGGACTCCACGATTGCTTACAGCTTTCAGTGGATCTTAATGTAGCACTTTGGATATTATATAAAAATCAACCGTTTATTTACAGAGTCTCTCTTTGGCTTTACGGGAGGTGGTGGCGGTTGACCGAACGGTGCCAAACTCTCGGCTGTATCTCGATGATGATGGCCCAGAGCTGCTGCGCTAAATGGGATTCAGGTTAATATGGAGGCTGTGAAAGACTCAATCCGTCATACAGCATTAGAGGAGAACTCTTCTGATTTTGGGGCAACACTGTAGTAAACGTTGTTATTGTGTGTAACAGGGAAATAAATGGTGGCTCATATAATTAATAAGCGACATACGAGGTCTGTCAATAAAGTATAGGTCCTTTTTATTTTTTTCAAAAACTATATGGATTTCATTCATATGTTTTTACGTCAGACATGCTTGAACCCTCGTGCGCATGCGTGAGTTTTTCCACGCCTGTCGGTGACGTCATTCGCCTGTGAGCACTCCTTGTGGGAGGAGTCGTCCAGCCCCTCGTCGGAATTCCTTTGTCTGAGAAGTTGCTGAGAGACTGGCGCTTTGTTTGATCAAATTTTTTTCTAAACCTGTGAGACACATCGAAGTGGACACGGTTCGAAAAATTAAGCTGGTTTTCGGTGAAAATTTTAACAGCTGATGAGAGATTTTGAGGTGATACTGTCGCTTTAAGGACTTCCCACGGAGCGAGATGTCGTGCAGCGCTCCCAGGCAGCGTCATCAGCCTGTTTCAAGCTGAAAACCTCCACATTTCAGGCTCTATTGATCCAGGACATCGTGAGAGAACAGAGAAGTTTCAGAAGAAGTTGGTTTCAGCATTTTATCCGGATATTCCACTGTTAAAGGAGATTTCTTTAATGAAAGACGTGCGGGCGGATTGCAGCGTCGGCTCGCAGCCGCCACAACGCTCCGCCACAGGAAAAACACCTCTGTTGGAAGCCTTAAGGACAAGTTGGAACATGCCCAGCTGTTAAACAATTTCTCATATACTCACTCCACTCAAAGCCATCAAAAGCTGCCTGGATTTTACAAATGGTTATCAACACGGAGGTGTTTTTCCTGTGCCGCCGCACCGCGCCGGCTGCGTCCCGACGCGCGGACCCGTCCGCACGTTTTTCATTAAAAAAATCTCCTTTAACAGTGGAATATCCGGATAAAATGCTGAAACCGACTTCTTCTGAAACTTCTCTGTTCTCTCACGACGTCCTGGATCAATAGAGCCTGAAATGTGGAGGTTTTAAGCTTGAAACAGGCTGATGACGCTGCCTGAGAGCGCAGCGCGACGTCTCGCACCGTGAAAAGTCCTTAAAGCGACAGAATCACCTCAAAATCTCTCATCAGCTGTTAAAATTTTCACTGAAAACCAGCTTAATTTTTCGAACCATGTCCACTTCGATGTGTCTCACAGGTTTAGAAAAAATTTTGATCAAACAAAGCGCCAGTCTCTCAGCAACTTCTCAGACAAAGGAATTCCGACGAGGGGCTGGACGACTCCTCCCACAAGGAGTGCTCACAGGCGAATGACGTCACCAACAGGCGTGGAAAAACTCACGCATGCGCACGAGGGTTCAGGCATGTCTGACGTAAAAACATATGAATGAAATCCATATAGTTTTTGAAAAAAATAAAAAGGACCTATACTTTATTGACAGACCTCGTATAAGTCAAATGTTGTTCTGTCACAGTGGGCAGGTGCACTAAGGGAAGCAACTATACTAATATACAAGATGGAGCGAAATGGAGCCTGATAATCACAAAATGGGGGTAAAATGTAATGAAATGGAGCAGACTGACCCAGACTGACTCCAAATATGATTAAATATGATTCAATAAAGTACTTTTATTTAATTATTTTTAAGCGAAATGGAGCAAAATGTGGACTGATAATAATGGAATGAGTTAAGATGTAATGAAATGGAGCAGACTGACCCAGTCTGACTCCAATTATGATTAAATATGATTCAATTAAGTACTTTTATTTAATTATTTTTAAGTGAAATGGAGCAAAATGTGGACTGATAATAATGGAATGGGGGTAAAACGTAGCGAAATGAAGCAGACTGACTCCAAATATGATTCAATTAAGTACTTTTATTTATTTATTTTTAAGCGAAATGGAGCAAAATGTGGACTGATAATAATGAAATGGGTTAAAATGTAATGAAATGGAGCAGACTGACCCAGACTGACTCCAAATATGATTAAATATGATTCAATTAAGTACTTTAATTATTTTTAAGGGAAATGGAGCAAAATGTGGACTGATAATAATAGAATGGGGGTAAAACGTAGTGAAATGGAGCAGACTGACTCCATATATGATTCAATTAAGTACTTTTATTTATTTATTTTTAAGCGAAATGGAGCAAAATGTGGACTGATAATAATGAAATGGGATAAAATGTAATGAAATGGAGCAGACTGACCCAGACTGACTCCAAATATGATTAAATATGATTCAATTAAGTACTTTTATTTATTTATTTTTAAGCGAAATGGAGCAAAATGTGGACTGATAATAATGAAATTGGATAAAATGTAATGAAATGGAGCAGACTGACTCCAAATATGATTCAATTACTTTTATTTAATTATTTTTAAGCAAAATGGAGCAGAATGTGGACTGATAGTAATGAAATGGGGGTAAAACGTATCGAAATGGAGCAGACTGACTCCAAATATGCTTCAATTAAGTACTTTTGTTTAATTTGTTTTAGCCAAATAGGGCAAAATGGTGACTGATAATGAAATGGGGGTAAAATGTATCAAAATGGAGCAGACTGACCCATTGACTGAAGTTTCATCTCTTGAACGCCAGATGGTGCACCTGCCCCTACTACATGAAAATTCAGTAAGGTATATCTTCTGTTATACATTCCATATCTAAGGTAGAACTCTACTAGTGTATACTAAAGTATAGATAAATATCTAAAAAAAGCAGAGCCACTTCGGTGCCTGGTCTTGAGAACCAGGGATGGTAGGTTGAAAAGCTTTTTTATCCCATGGGAACTCTTCCTACCCACCTAAGACAGGTTGTAATTGTACATCATCACAAATCTACATGTCAAAGCTCACCATTGTTACTGTGTTTGTGAATAATTTGTCTCTCTGAGAAGATGGGCTCTGATTATATTAAAATGAATCAAATTTTGTGCTGAAATTGTAATGCCAGAATGTAATTGCGATAAAAGATGAGCTCTGATTAAGAATATTTGACTCCAATTTGTGTCCTGATTCCAAAATTGAGTATATTGGGTCTGATTTATTGAAACAGCAGCTAAAATTTGTACTTCCATACCATATTTCAGCGTGGGCCGCATCATTGTTGCTTTCATTTTTAATTCATTTTGTAAATGATCTAAAGCCTGTATGGCATGATGTTTTTTTTTGAGATACCATCATTTTCACAAAGTCACACAAACTTAAAATTGACAAAATGTTGAAGGCGGTTTGGTGTGAGGGTCTGATGTTGAAAGTGCATTTTAAAAAAGAAAAAACACTTACTGAGTTTGTAACATCATCTAAAGTGAATGAGGAGATGTAATCCAATTCAAAAATGTTTAATGAGAAAGAGTTTCCATTTTTGGCTGAGAGGAAAAACACCGTACATGACAATGTATGTTTAACCTTTTTAAACATTATTTATGACCTATACATCACATCAAATGACATGAAATATAACGCCACATGCTTTGATTTGAGGTTACTCTTTGTTACAACGAAGAGACTTGGATGTTACATTTTCATTTATTTTACTGTCTGATTGCTGTAGAAGACAGATTACCAGGAAATCTGGGCTTTATTTGTTGTGGAATTATGTTCAGTGGTGCACACTGTACCGTGCTGCTTTTTTTAAACAACTGAGTAAAATATTGACATAAATGACCAATCTAATGAAGAAGTGGGTAAAGGTTTGAATAAAAACAGAATCTACTAGGTTCTGTGGCGGTAGAGCGCATACCTCCGCCACGCCACATAACAGTATCGAAGGATGTGGATTCACAAAAGAGCAAACTAATACATTATGCTATATTCCAGAGTTTAATCCGGATCATCACCAAATTTTAATCAATTGATCCTGGACATATTTCCCATCATTCCACCAAATTTGTTTCAAATGCGTTCAAAACTTTTTGAGTTAACCTGTTAACACACAAACAGACAAACGCAGGTGAAAACATAATCTCCTTGGTGGAGGTAATTAATCCCAAAGAACACTCCAAGATGTTGACAGCAACTGGACTTGATTTTAATCTCGGACATGTTTTGCCCTCATCCAAGCAACGTCTTCAAATTTATTCAGCAGTGTTTAAAACTGAAGAATTCACTTGAACAACTTGAAGTTGCTGGACAGCAAACATCTGCGTATCTCCTTCCTGGATGACAGAGAACCTTCATCGACGCCTGGCGCTATACATAAGAACACTTCCTGAATTCGTGCTGGATTTCTCAGAGATTTTGTCCGACAACATCACTGAAATGGAAGAATGATCAACGCCGCAGGAATACGGAGGATTCTTGCTGGTGCCAACCACCTGAACGAGAACTGGACATCACTGTGAAACCATGAAAGCAGAAGGCCGTGCCTAAGCTGACAGAGCAGGTTGTCCATTAGCTGAAAGCTGGTGTGTCACTTTCCATGACGATGACACTGAATGCCAACTTACTCCTCGTGTCAAGTTCAATTAAAATCAGGAAGGGAAACCTGCTACAAAGCCCAGCCAAAACTGTCCAAGCGCATTCTAGTAGGAAAAGGGCGAAGCAGAAGAAGAATCACAAGGTAAAAGGTCATATGTAATAAACACATTCATAAATACTTCCTAGTGTCGTCAGTGGAAGTTCATTAGCTCCAAGCTGTAACCACCAGATTAAGTTCCGCTGTCCATCTGAAAGTTTCTCAGCAAAGTGGCGATCCATCATTCCGATCCTTTATTCCGCCTCCTGCGGTGTCTCGCCTGTACTTCCCTTTATGGATTGGTGGCCTTTGCTTTCTGCTGATGTCAGGCCGTGGGTTTCCAGAACTACAACACTAGCTGTTAAGCAGTTCGGCTCTTATTTCTATCTCACAGCTTGTGATTATCTCTCATCTATTGGCTACCAGTTAAAGTCATTTCCTATCCAGCAGTGACAGGAACCTGCAGGAGGCAACCAGCGTGAAATTAATTGCTATAATATCGAGAAGACATTAAGTATTGTCACAGATGTTAAATACTATTTTTCTGCTCAGTTAATATTGTAAAGTCATTTTTCAAAAAATGTTGTCGTTCTTCAACTTCATGTAGAACACACCCAGTAGATTTATAGACGCAGCATGAACTGACAATGCAAATATTACACACATGGTTTTGTTGCATGAGCCAGAATTTAAAATTGGGGAGAAGCTAATGATCATGCGCGAATGTCTAATATAAAGCTACAAGGTTCCGTTAGCTTACAGTGATGGACGTTCAGGTTTTTCAGGTCCTGGTGCTTCCTGTCTTACTGTATGGTTGTGAGACTTGGATACTAACCCATGAAATAGAAATGGCTAACCTTGCCGATTAGCTGGTCAACATATGTTTCCACAATATATTGTATGCTACAACTACATGCTAACTGCCTAGATTTGTTATGGAAACTCTACTCGGTTGCTACCTGGCTTCATAAGTTGAGTTACTTAACCTAGCTTCATGCTAACTGGCTGAGATACCTAGCTTGTAAAGCCATCATTGCAATTTGGCAGGCTAGCTAGTTCAGTTGTAACTTAGAAATTCCTTGCACAGAAGGTGCAATATTGTGTTACAACTGACTGTTTTGTAACATTTTATATTATATACAGAGTAAAATACAATAATGTTAGATTATGTAATATTGTTAGCTAGTGTTTGGTCACTCGTCACGTAGCATCTGCATTCCAAACAGTTTTAGCAACTCATGTTATCAAGCACCTCTCAAACCTCTTGAGAGGTGCTTGATAACTTGGAAAAGGTAGTGTTGGACTGGTTGTTTGCCTGAATGGTTGCCATCCAGGGCTCATTGTGGTTTTGTGGTGTTGTGGATAATGAGAGGTGCGGCACCAGCACCGGCTCCAAGACTTGAGAAGTTATCAGCCTTAAGCAGGCTTCGACATTTGCACTTTTACTTATGTCTGCTTACTGCCTGTGTCCCAGATGGAAAAGCGGGTCTAGGACTTGTTTGACTGTATGTGCTTTTGTCTGTCTGTCTGTCTGTCTGTCTGTGTCTATGTTGTCCGTGTTTGCAGAATCTTGGTATAGTGTCGTCAACCGTATAGTCCACCTTTGTGTTCACTACAAAAATAATAATTCGCCGATGTTATAGAATGCCCATGTTGGCAGAACAGGTTTTGTACTTGCGTTGGAAAACCATACCAGTGCTGATTCTGACATGTGTTCAGAGTTTCTCAGTGGATAACCAAATATTAAAGTCAACACTAGAAGACATCTATTTATTCATGTATTTGTTTATTTATATATTTGTTTAGTTATTGAGTTGGTAAGGTGACCTCCCCTCTAGTTTCAATTTCAATTTATTTTCATTTATATAGTGCCAAATCACAACAGAGTTGCCTCAAGGTCATTCACACAAGTAAGGTCTAACCTTACTAACCCCCAGAGCAGCAGTGGTAAGGAAAAGCTCCCTCTGAGGAAGAAACCTCAAGCAGACCAGACGCAAAGGGGTGACCCTCTGCTTGGGCCATGCTACAAACATAAATTACAGAACAATTCACAAAAAGAATATATAGGAAAACATTTTTCTCCAAACACACTGGGTCAGGTCTGTTTGTACGGGCTGGTGCTGGCATCGCTGCATCCACCGCACCATGGAACCACATTGAGTTCTGGATGGCAACCAACCAAAGGAGACAAGCAGTCCCTCCCCACCTTTTCAAAGTAAAAATCTATCTGCTACAACCAGGTGAAACGTGGGCATGTCCCTGACATTGTGCAGCTGCTGGATTCCTCAAAACTGAGGCACCTGCATGCTGGATCATGTCCGGAGAAACCCGCCACATGGACAAAATGTCGTACCTGACATTCTCTCACAATGCAAGCGATTCTCCTCCACTGAGTCTCACTAAGCGGCTGTTCATGTTATGTGTCGACGCGGATTGAGGAGCGAACCTGCGTCAGACAGGACCCAGCGCTAAAAATAACCAGAAAACGGTTCCAAACAAAAACTATTTATTATACACCTGTGTTTAAAAGTGTAAAAACATAAAAAAAACAACGTCCCTCTGGTGGAGTGATCCGCGGCTCGCTCTCCAGCGCCCGCAAGGATTAAAGCCGGCGCTCCTGGACTTCCTACCACCGCCAAACACCCCCCAGGTGGACACGACAAACTGATTCTCTGTGAAGCAAAGAGACGGTGAGGTAAATCAACAGATAAAACTATATCTTCCAATAAACACACGCTGCCAGCAACACACTCAGGTCAGTGTCCCTTTTTTTTTTACTTTATGCAAATGAGCAGCTTCTCACAACAAGTGGAGGATCACTTATCCTTCACGCCACAGCAGTGAGAAGCAAACTACGCAATTCTCTTTACAATTCCAGTACACTGTGTAACAAAACACCAAGTTACTATCAACAAGTACTTAAACACTTAATTACCTCTCGTGTGTGCTGACAGCATGTGTCCTCACCCCTCCCTGCTTCACGGGCTCGATGTGTCAAACCCAGGCGCGGTCCTCAGCGTCTCACAAACGAACGTCACAAGGTCGAGTTCCCGGCAGTTCTGCTTGAATCACACATGACTTAAATGCAGAACGCCATCCAATTATCTGCTTCAGCTGCAAGTCGTCCAGGTTGCACGTGAGCACCAAGCACAGGTGCTTTCCATGATGTTGATGAGGGTGAAGACTCTTCAGCCAGCACCTTCTTCACAGACAAATCAGCCCTCATGCCACCTGGGGAGCAAAGAAAAGAAAAGAACACCAAAACATCCAGCCACGCCCCCCCCAACACACAACAGTACCCCCCCATCAACGGGAAGCCTCCCGGCGACCGAACAGACCAGGCCCGAGAACAGCCCCTCCCTCCGGGGTCCACGTCAGGAAGCAGACGGCAAGACAGGCACCGCAGCTGGAAGGCCGGCTGGAATCAACAAAAGCCCCAAAACATTCCCCAGAACAAGTCCACTCACACAAAAAAAACATAAAACCCACCCAAAACCTCCCCAGGGGACCGTCCCATCAAACCCCGGGAGGAAAAGAAAAACTCCAAAACACAAAAACCCAACACAGTCCCACAACACAGTACAAACATAGATGCATAAAAGAAAAATAACAAACAACCCCCCCAGAATGACCTGCAGAGCCCACCCCCCCCTCAGAAGGCCTTCATTGCCAGTTCCAGGAGGAACAGCCAAAACCGTGATCCCACAAAGGTCCCCAGGTATACATGGAGTGAAACGGTGCCCCCCAGGGGACCGTATCATCAACCCCAGGAGGCACCCTCCCCACAACCCCGGAACCCCAGATCCGGTCACACTTGGCCGGTCGGTCCCAAGCCAATTCCCCCCCCAGAGGACCGTCCCATCAACCCTGGAGGCGGAACCCGGAAGGAAACAAAATAAAACCAAAAACCAACCCCCGGAGGACAACCAAAAACAACCCCGGGGGGATATAAAACGACCATAAACCCCGTTGCCCTCCCCGGCACCCCGAAAGACCCCAGGTCCCTCCCAGAGCCCTTTGGCGGCCCTATTTTGGCAAACGGCTCAAAATAGTAAGCCGGAGAAGGGAACAGGTAAAAACTAACCCAGCTCCAACCCCAAAGCGCAGCGGAGAACCGGAAATACGTCCGGCGCCCCAACTCGACCATACCCCAGCCACTCGGGAGGGGTGGAACTACCGAAATGGCAAACAGCAACAGATCGGCCCACCCCTCCGACTGAGGCATGTCTCCGCTGCACCACACCCCGGCAACACCCATGACAATCGGTCCAAAGGCTCACCGAGGCTGGAGTGGAACCGGGCCCTAACCAAACCAAAAAGAACGCTTCTAACACCCCCCCCCCCCCCCCCAGGTGCAGAGGTCTTCTGAGAATGCTCAGCGTGACCAACCTGCACCACCCCACAACCCACAAGACAAGCGGTCTAAGGGCAAGTGAGGTTGGGGTTAGGAATGTAGAGAAATAAAAAACAAAACAAAACGACCCAACAACCCAAACAGAGAATACCTAAAAACACATACACAATTGACAGGTAAGTGAGCCCAGGCGGGCTTCTAACCGCCTATCACTCCACCAGATACGCCCCTACCTCCCCAAATAAGTATAACCCCTGATTAAAGAAACCAAACATTTACGTGTGGTAGAAATTTATTTTTTTTTATTTTTTTTTTTTATTGTTATTTTTTTTTTTATGTGGGTTCTTTTGCCTGTCCCAGAACACTTGGAGTTACGTCACCGTTATTTCTCTTGACGCTTACGTGTGGGGGCAATACAGGAATCTCGACTCGTCCGAGCTGCATGGGCTCGTCAATCGGAGGAGCCGGAGATCCCGTCGGAGGAGCCGCAGTGGGCGAAGAAGAGGCGGCCCAGCTTTGTGTCGGGGAAAGCCCCGAGACAAAAAAAAAACCGCTCTAATGGGCGTCCTCTCTCGCGTCCACGCTCCTTCATCCGATCATCTAGACGAATCACCAACGATATTAGCTCGTCTAAATCGTTTGGCTCATCACGGACCGCCAGCTCGTCTTTTAATGACTCATTTAACCCGTCCACAAATACGCCTCGTAAAACTGCGGCATTCCAACCTGTGGGTGACGGAGTTATCGGCACCGATATCGATAGTGCCGCAGCTGGAGCAGCAGGAAGCAGAACGACTTGCGCTGCAAGCTCCGTAACACGGGCATCTGTTTGTTTAATTTGATTCGCGAGATGCTGTAATTGCTCCCGTATGTTCTCCAAGTGTTCTTGAACTTTTTCGATAAAAGGAACCGCTTCTGCCGCTGGGTCCATTATGGAATGGCCGGGAACTACTGTTATGTGTCGACGCGGATTGAGGAGCGAACCTGCGTCAGACAGGACCCAGCGCTAAAAATAACCAGAAAACGGTTCCAAACAAAAACTATTTATTATACACCTGTGTTTAAAAGTGTAAAAACATAAAAAAACAACGTCCCTCTGGTGGAGTGATCCGCGGCTCGCTCTCCAGCGCCCGCAAGGATTAAAGCCGGCGCTCCTGGACTTCCTACCACGGCCAAACACCCCCCAGGTGGACACGACAAACTGATTCTCTGTGAAGCAAAGAGACGGTGAGGTAAATCAACAGATAAAACTATATCTTCCAATAAACACACGCTGCCAGCAACACACTCAGGTCAGTGTCCCTTTTTTTTTACTTTATGCAAATGAGCAGCTTCTCACAACAAGTGGAGGATCACTTATCCTTCACGCCACAGCAGTGAGAAGCAAACTACGCAATTCTCTTTACAATTCCAGTACACTGTGTAACAAAACACCAAGTTACTATCAACAAGTACTTAAACACTTAATTACCTCTCGTGTGTGCTGACAGCATGTGTCCTCACCCTTCCTTGCTTCACGGGCTCGATGTGTCAAACCCAGGCGCGGTCCTCAGCGTCTCACAAACGAACGTCACAAGGTCGAGTTCCCGGCAGTTCTGCTTGAATCACACATGACTTAAATGCAGAACGCCATCCAATTATCTGCTTCAGCTGCAAGTCGTCCAGGTTGCACGTGAGCACCAAGCACAGGTGCTTTCCATGATGTTGATGAGGGTGAAGACTCTTCAGCCAGCACCTTCTTCACAGACAAATCAGCCCTCATGCCACCTGGGGAGCAAAGAAAAGAAAAGAACACCAAAACATCCAGCCACGCCCCCCCCAACACACAACAGTTCATTTGACACAAAGTCATTCCATCAGTACCCAAAGATCATCCAAAGAAATTAGGTATCACGTTCAGTCACTGGTTGGTCTCCAGGTCTGAGAACCGTACAGTAAGACAGGAAGCACCAGGACCCAAACGTTTGAGACCTTCATTGACTTGGAAAGGTATCGACATGAACAGATGCCTCTGTCCAGCGACGCCTGCATCATGCGGGTGTCTTTGTTTCCCAGCCACACGATCATCCTTATAGAATCTGAGGAGCAGTTGACTTGTGACTTTCCGATTCGTGTAATTACAGTGAAATCATAGCGGGACTTATGAATCTCTAAGTCGTGTCTGTCGTTGCCGTCGTGGACAACAGTTGTGTTTTTATTGGCTGTTACAGTGAACATGTGTCGTGTGAGATTGAACTCTCTGTATTGTTGTCAGCAGCTTGTAAGAGGATCAAGTCCACAGGCTTCCAAATCTCCTTTATGTTATTACTTACAGGAGCTCGAGTCCCAAAGGCTGTCACTGAGACGCGCAGGAACACCAACACTGAACAATATTGTTCTCCGTGACCGCTCCACGTTTTCCTCACTGCTCAGCATTTTCGATGGAAACGTGGGTGATGAAGTGGAACTGTAGCCCTTCCTGTTGTGATGTCAAAATGTGCGTAACTGCACTATGTAATAAAGTACATTTAAGGTTCACAAGTCAAAAAAAAAAAAAAGAGGCATGAGCCAAGAGACAGGTTGCACGTTGATTGGACAGTTTAGGTGGTGGACTTCCTGCAGCTTCATCACTACTACATAACCCAAAAACCAACAGAACGCTTCTTCTGATTGGCAGACGCTTCTTATCGATGTATTTTCCTGCAGAATCACTAAGAGCTTAAATCTGTGTTTATGGATGTTATTCAATTGTTTTCACAGTTAATGTGTCGAAAACAAGAATTTAGTCTATAAAATGGAAGCACTTGAATATTTTCCATTTCAGCATCTCGCAGGCCAAGGTGACATCTGCACATCGAAAGCTCGCAGATATCCAATTTACAGGCAGTAAAAAATCAGAGGAAACCAGCCAGTCTTTACTGAGAAGATGGAACCAGAATTTGACCTTTTTCCTCATGAAAAACCTCAAATGATGGACTGAATTTCATAGCTGATGATGAATTTAGTGATTAGTGCTTTCATCTGCAGCTGTTGTCCATGAGCCTGATGTCTTATTTGACCAAATTGGTATCACTTAAGGGGTCTAAACAACCCTTACAATCCAGCCTCAGTATATCATGACCTACACAAAAATGTATGAAGACCTTCTCCAGGTGGCAACTGTAGCCAATGAAGGATAAAGAGGGATCAAAATTTAAAAATGCTTCAATTCCATAAAGTTATAGTTTAGACTCTCATTTAGACATTGTACGTTTTTTGTGTAGAACAGATTATAATGAGGCTGGATTAGTCACCTTAAATGGTACCAAAAAACTGCTTGGCTCATGAACTGTTACCTCCAAGAAGGAGGACCACTAAGTGTATAAAACTTTAACTCTGCAGGTGAGAGTAAGCCATTCTGAATTATTTTATAAGGAAGAGGTCAAATTAATGGAGTAAGACAAAAACACATTTTTCAGCTTTTAAAGAATCAAGTAAAAAAGGGATATATATATATATATATATATATATATATATATATATATATATATATATATATATATATATATATATATATATATATATATATGTGTGTGTGTATACTCAACAAAAATATAAACGCAACACTTTTGGTTTTGCTCCCATTTTGTATGAGATGAACTCAAAGATCTAAAACTTTTTCCACATACACAATATCACCATTTCCCTAAAATATTGTTCACAAACCAGTCTAAATCTGTGATAGTGAGCACTTCTCCTTTGCTGAGATAATCCATCCCACCTCACAGGTGTGCCATATCAAGATGCTGATTAGACACCATGATTAGTACACAGGTGTGCCTTAGACTGCCCACAATAAAAGGCCACTCTGAAAGGTGCAGTTTTATTACACAGCACAATGCCACAGATGTCGCAAGATTTGAGGGAGCGTGCAGTTGGCATGTTGACAGCAGGAATGTCAACCAGAGCTGTTGCTCGTGTATTGAATGTTCATTTCTCTACCATAAGCCGTCTCCAAAGGCGTTTCAGAGAATTTGGCAGTACATCCAACCAGCCTCACAACCGCAGACCACGTGTAACCACACCAGCCCAGGACCTCCACATCCAGCATGTTCACCTCCAAGATCGTCTGAGACCAGCCACTTGAACAGCTGCTGAAACAATCGGTTTGCATAACCAAAGAATTTCTGCACAAACTGTCAGAAACTGTCTCAGGGAAGCTCATCTGCATGCTCGTCGTCCTCATCGGGGTCTTGACCTGACTCCAGTTCGTCGTCGTAACCGACTGCTCACATTCGCTGGCGTTTGGCACGTTGGAGAGGTGTTCTCTTCACGGATGAATCCTGGTTCACACTGTGCAGGGCAGATGGCAGACAGCGTGTGTGGCGTCGTGTGGGTGAGCGGTTTTCTGATGTCAATGTTGTGGATCGAGTGGCCCATGGTGGCGGTGGGGTTATGGTATGGGCAGGCATCTGTTATGGACGAAGAACACAGGTGCATTTTATTGATGGCATTTTGAATGCACAGAGATACCGTGACGGGTATATATACGCGAGGGTAGGCTGAAAAGTTCTAAGGCTCACTATAATGCAGTTAATGCATTACTCCTTCATCAAAGGCTAAAAATGACCATATCATCAGCAAACATGAGACGGTTGAAAAAGTTCAGTCTCTTTTTGCAGTTCTTCATGTGCAGTGGCATTCAGATGGTTCCCGTGCAGTGGCCCAAAGGGCGTGTTTAACTTTCATTAAGCACACCCGAGCAGGTTGACCTCTCGGCCCTTGATTAAGTGTTGCTTTGCACGCCTGGCGAATGCACTGAAAATATAAGCGTGGAAAGTAATATCCTGAAGAAATTCTCAGGTGTACAGAGACCTTCACGTATTCACCTCAATTACGGTGCACCGCCTGGCGCTAATCCCGTTCTTTCTTTCACAGCTCACACGCATGACAGGATGCGTTTCCGTGGTTCAGTTCCACTTTCTGAGAAGGTTCACAGGGCGTCTGGAAAATTCCAGCGCTTCTGAATGTGGCACCATAGTCTGTTTTTTTTTTGTTTTTTTTTGCTTTCTTGTGTGAATGCCTGAAGATCTAAGTGGTTGATATTCTGTGTTTCTTCTCGTCACCTCACAGCGCAGCCAAATCCTCCGAAAATTCACGAAGGATGGTGGGCTTACAAGGAGGTGGTGCAAGGCAGCTTTGTTCCAGGTAAGTCTCATCTCAATATCCAACACTTTGATGCACACAAGTTTCACCACTTTTTGTGCTTGATGGTTGATTCTGAACTTGGCGCTTGTTACGTCTGTAAGATATTATCGGACCACCTTGCTGCTGGCAATTTCAGATTTCTTTTCTCATTTTGACAAGACCTGGTTGCCCTACTTGATGTTTTCTGCTGATTGATTGACAGCAGCTCGCTGTTCCTTCCACCTTTTCTGCCTTGTTGTGTATCTGCGTGTCGGGCCAATTATTTTCCCGAGATTGTGTTTTTCTGATGAGCTGAGGTGCTTTTGATGAAGCCTGTGGGCGGCCGTATGTGTTTGTGACAGCATTTCAATTCGTTTGAGGCCCGAACGCCTGCAAACAAGTTAAACAATTAAGAAAATATGAATAAAGTACTGGTCCTTGGGACTATTTTAACATTACATTTTGGGGGTTTGAGGGTTTAAAGTTAAATCTAAGAGACATGTCGCACTCGTATCACAGTTATTGGCACCCTTTAACATTTAGAAATTAATGCAAATGATCCAAACTTGTACAAACTGAAACTTTGACAAAATGTTGAAAGTCGGTGAACAAAAAATGACACTTTAAAATAAAGAAATAAAACACATACAAGAACAACACGACATAGTTATTGGTCGGCTTTGATGAATTTATAGTAAATAATCACTTTTACAGCCTTTAGACAAATCTGTGAGAAGTTGGCAGCTCTCAAAAAGAAGGAGACTCGTGAGTGATGCCACCAAGATACCTGTGCAACCCATCTAGTAACCAGGGTTGCACGATATCAGAGAAGTGTTTGTTGTGCATCCATGACACCTCGGAACCACCTTGAGCTCTAGATGGCAACCACCCAGACAGACAACCAGTCTGTTCTCACATCTCTAAAATAACCATCTATCTGTCACAGGAACGATTTGGGTGATTTTATAACAGTATGCATCTGCAAAGAAAATAAATCTTCAAATAATTTTTTAAAGTTTGTAGCAGCCATTTCTATGTTTTTGTTTTCATTCCTTAATTTTCAACACAGTTCTGGTCAATTTCAATTCAATTTCAATTTATTTTCATTTATATAGCTCCAAATCACAACAAGGTTGCCTCAAGGTGCTTCACACAAGTAAGGTCTAACCTTACCAACCCCCAGAGCAACAGTGGTAAGAAAAAATCTCCCTCTGAGGAAGAAACCTCAAGCAGACCAGACTCAAAGGGGTGACCCTCTGCTTGGGCCATGATACAGACATAAATTACAGAACAATTAACAAAACGAACATACAGGAAATGTTGCCGGTGCACAGGATGGTTTCTGGAACAGATACCACACCCATCTCTGGATGGAGCTATACCTCAAACAGAGAGAAAAGAAAAATAGTAGAATCAAGCATCAGAAAGACAAATACAGTGTAATTTGTCTGCATTAAGCAACAAGAATAACAGAAGAAATACTAAGATGATCGCTGGCCACTAGCCCTAAGCGTCACTAAAAGACCCAGAATTTAGATAAAGTTGAGGCTCTGGCCCGCTCCGTTTCCTACGAAAGGGAAAATAAATTTGTCGTAAGTCTGGACTTGGAAGTCTCCACAGAATCTGATTGTTTTATTGACGCAGGGAGATCATTCCACAGAACAGGGGCATGATAAGAGAAAGCTCTGTGACCGACAGACTTTGTATTCACCCAAGGGACACAAAGTAGCCCTGCACCTGAGAATGCAAAGCCCGGGCCGGTACGTAGGGTTTAATTAGGTCAGCTAGGTACAGAGGTGCCAGTCCCTGAACAATTTTATAAGCTAGTAGCAGATCCTTAAAATCTGATCTCACTGGGACAGGAAGCCAGTGAAGACATGCCAAAATAGGTCAAAGCCAACTAAGCTGCTCCAACACAGAATGGCTCCATTTACAGTCAAATACAAGACAAAGTCCTAAATATAAACCCTGGTTACCAGCAGGAACCTTTCACACTTTGTAGTTGGGTTTTGTGCAGTGGCTGCCACACAGGGTTCTGTTTCCAGGATGGGCACAGACGAGAACCAGATATTTGTGAGAAGTTGTAGTTAATTTGACGTGTAGGCAGACAAACAAAACCAAACAAAACAACCCTGAGAACCCTTAAACTGGACTAAATGAAGTGATGTTATATCGGACAGACCTCTCTTGTAGGTTAGTCATGGAAGATGGGAACCATGAATTTTTACTTTAAAAAATTTTAAATCAAGTTCAAAAAAAGTTGTTGGGTGACGTGTTTCATGATGATGATGGTGAAACGACCTGTCACACTTAGTTACTATCCACCGAAGAGCAGTTTCTTAAGTTCGCGCCTGTTGGACGTCGCAGATGTGACTTTAGAAACCAAGTGAAACACGGTGGTCCAAATGAAGTCTTTTCTTTGTGGTTATGAGCTTAAAAACAGCAAAATACCATGACGTTACTATTTTGTGATGGTTTCATTCTTCTTACCTCAGTTTGTTTCCTTTCCAACGTTCATCCTCACAGTCAGTAATTTCATTCATCGTTCTTCAGCAGTATGGGAGAGTTTTTCTTACTTTCTTGTTTTTTTTTTTCCTGCTTCTCTGAGTTTGGGGCCTTTTTCCTCAGTCGAAAGGGACCATCTGTCCTGGTGGGTCAGCCATCTGATTGGTTCCGTGTGCCAGCAGGACTTTGTAAAGGGTTGTGGGTAAATTCATCTCGCTGTGCGGCCGCATGCCTGCTGCTCGTGTCCCACTTTGAGCTGTGTGAAGGGACTGTGGAACAGCAGGTCTTTCCTCCGACCCGCCATTAATGAAACGGATCTGGACTCGACATAGGAGGAGGGTTACACTGAGGGATCCTTATTAAAACCTTTTCTGCTCGATTTATGACTGAAGGGTTCAGCTACGCACAGAGAGTCCCATAATCCTTTAGTCATTGTAATGCATACGATAATTTGACTCATTTCGTGCAAATTAAAATCCATAATCCATTAATTTTTTTTTCAAAATAAATTAGATTTAGTGTCATTTATCCACTTGATTTACAAATCAGAATTTATCAAACTTTATTGATCCCCGAGGTGCACACACTCAGCTTTAAAGATCCAAAAGTAATTGGACAGCTGTATATGGAGAGCCGTTGTGGTGATTTATATCCAGAGTAAAGCACTCTGCGGGGTATCTGTTGGAGCTGAGTGAGGGTGCACGGAGGAGATAGTGAGGGAAGACACCCGTAAGACTCTGAAGGAGATAAGCTTCAGTGGATGCAATTGGAGAGACTTTTTTTCCCTTTGCGTCATCAGTCACAGCTTCATCACAAAGTGGACACTAGAAAGACTTTGTCAAAATGAACACATGAAATCTAGACTGGAGATGGTCAGAAAACAGGAAACTTCAGCCTGGACTTTCACAGTCTAAAGGACTAGCCTGAGACTTGTTCCAGAAAAGGTGAAGCTTTTTTTTGCAGCCACAAACTCCAGCAGGTGATTCACACCGCGGGCACTCATCAAATCATTCGAACCCTGACGCCTTTGGACTGTTTGACAGACTGGTCAAGAAAATCTGCTTTGTTGCTGTTAATATATACACTGACCAACAGTATTCTGTTGCAAAACTCCTTTAACCAATAATTATACAGAGTATCTAACACTTTTTAAAATACTCCCTTAAAGTTGAGTTGTGTTAGAAACTTAAATAAATCCATATTTTTCTGCTCTGGTCTTTTTTAAACAGTACCACCAGGATTTAATTTAATTCTTGTTTTCTATTTGTTTGCCACTTTTTGTTTCCTGCAGTGCCGGTTTTTTTTTTCCTCACATGCTTGTGAGCTGATTAACAGTTTTTCTTCTCTACTTTTGTATCCCACTGAGACAAGAATCAAGGACCAATTATAGAATTTTAGCCTCCAGTCCCTCATTCCAAAAAAAAAAAAACGTGGTGTGTTGAAAAATTCCTCTTAAACATTTTTTTTTTTTTGGTTGTTTTTTTTTGCTGCACGCTGCGGCCGCGTGTGAATCAATGAGGATACTAAGTGGCAGCTACTTTGTATATGTCTGGCAGGTAAAGTGAGCTCTTCTTCAAGTGACAATCGCTGATCGAAAACCAATTAAAGGACCGCGGCCGCTGGCGGCGGGGACACGGACGATTTGGAGTGGAAGAGATGGTTTGTGACGGGTGACGCGCCACTCCAGAGGCGGTCTGATGGACCTTCACCATCTAACTAAACAGATTTGGTCCCGGTGGAGACGGGAGTTGCAGCAGAAATTCCGACCTATCTATCATGATGAAATATTACTTTCTGCGCTGATACGCTGCTGCACCATTTTTCCGCTTTGGTGCACAGTGATTCCGGTGGCAGTCCTCTCGTCTTTGGAGTTCAGCTGTCACAGATGGAATGTCAAACACTTGGGGTTTATCTGCTCGAGGTGGAGAATCTGAAGAGATTCTTCACAATCTCTTATTTTGTGTCTGTGCCTGAATTATGGCGGTAACTGCAAAATTGAGTCCAGTGAAATGTGATGTCACAGAACAGTTAGCTCCGCCCATTATGTGAAAGCTCACTTGTGGGTTGGGTGCAGATTTTTAGTTATTTATTTATTTTTGTCGGAGCATCTCAACTGATTCATGTGGAGGTGATTTGTCTAAAAATGAATGAGGGTGGAGTTTGGAAATGCAATGCACTTTTTATTGGGCGGAGCTGGAGCGTGATGACATAATTGGCTGTTGTGGCGTGACACAATTATTGTCATATGGGTGATGCTGTGCCAAGTTTATATTATACATTCAGATTTTATACTGAGTGACATTAAAAACCTTTAAATCTTATCTATTTGTGTAATCCAGCAGATTTTCTGTGGAAAAGCTTTAATGCTGGTGTTTTTCTTCTTTTTCATCATCTTTTCCCACGTCTTTGTGGTAGTTTATTTCACACATCCAGCTTCTTCTCGTGCACTCACGTCTCTGCCCACACATCACTGCTGGTCTCTTTATTGATTTATTTATTTATTTTGTGCAGCAGCAGTTTGAAACAAACATATATGGGAAAACAAACATATATGGGAATACACACACACACACACACAGACACACACACATGCACGGTGTCGGGGTGATGGACGGTGTTCAGACAGGACAGCTCTTGTAACCTCATAACCTGCTCTTTATTCAGCCTCCACTGACTAGGAGGAAGAAGAGGGACAAACAGAAGTTGAAAGGTAGGTAAATAAGGACAAAAAGTGATGACAGAGGAAGAAGAAAATGAAGAACGGAAAGGAAAGAGGAGGAAATTGAGAAAAGTGTAAAATGAGAAGAAAAATCAGAATGAGAAAAATGAATGACAGAAGAAAAAAGAACAAGGACATGAGGAAAAAGAAAGGAAAGATGAGAAGAATGGCAGAAATGAACAAAAATACATAGAAGACATGGATATGAGTTTAAAGGAGGAAGGAAAATGTCAAGAGGAGAGGTGGAGATTGGAAAACGAAAGTGGACACGAAAGGGTAATGAGGCAAAATCAAAATGGAAAAAAGAAATGATGTAGTAAAAGAAAGAGAACAAAAAGGATAAAGGTAGAGAGAAGGACAGGAGAGAGGGAAAGAAAAGGAGGAAGGAGGTGATGGGAATAATCAAAAAATACAACAAAAGGAATGATGATGATAAAAAAAAGACATATGAGAAATAGGAGAAGGAAAGAGGAGTGTTCCCTGAAGGAAACATGAAATGTAACGCAAGAAGAAACTGAATGAAGAAATGAAAGGAACAGAAGAGAATGAACCCAAATTAAATTAAAAGGGTAGGATCAGAGAGGAGGAAGAAAGAGAAGGAAAGAGGAAAACGAAAATGGAAAAGCTGGTGAAGAAATTGAGGTCCAGAAAGAGAGGAGAAAATAGAGGGAGGAGCAGAAGAGGAGGAACAGATCAAAGATGGTAAATTGGAGGGCAGCAGAAGAAAAGAGGAGGAGGAGCAGGAGAACTGAACGAGAGGTGGGTAGGGAAAAGGAGGTGAACGAGGAAATGAGGAGGTGAAAGGAAAAAGGGAGAAGATGCGATGAAGGACAGTGAGAGGAGAAGAATTGACAGAGGTGAGGAGACAGATGAAAGAAATGAGATGAGAGGAGGAGGTAAAGGTAGATGGGAGATGAGAGGTGACGAGATGAAGAGGAGAGACCAGTCAAGTCGGAGTCGGACTGAGCGCCGAGATGAAAGCGGCGACGGCTGCAGGGAGGAGGTTAAGAGGAGGAGAGCGGAGGATAAATGGAGTTGAAGGTTGGGTGGAGGATTTTCTTAAAGAGCAGTGGAGTTCGAAAATGTTTGAAATTGAAAAATGTGATGGCCCACACCGGCCCCGTGAAGACGGTGCAGAAATAACCACTGCTGTCAATCACTGAGACGCTGCCACTCGGACGGCATGGAAAACTTTTCTTGATCGTTTGTTCGCTTGAAATCCAAACTGCCATCTGGATGCTTAAAGTGCAAATACACGGCAGAGGGCCAATTACCCAGTTTAATTAGCTACATTTCATTTGTGTGTGTGTGTGTGTGTGTCTGTGTGTGTGTATATATATATATATATATATACATGAAGAGTCAGTCCCAGTGCCAGAAAATAACGGGGGCGATGAGTTTATCACAGGGGGCGGGGTCGCCCCCCCCCCCCCAAAAAAAATAGTGCGCACCAGAGGAGACATGCCTCTGAGGGTGCGCTCCTGGAAAGCTTGTGTATTTAGGCTACACCGTTGTAAGAGACTGACTGAGTAAAGAGTAAAGAGTGATGACAGTATTTTTTGAATTATTATTTGAACGTATAGACCCTCGGTCAAGTGATCTCCTGCATTCCACAGAGCCGGTGTTCTTTCGAGATGAGGTGCGCCAACTTTCGACACTCTGAGCTGTGACGTACCTTCGTGTTGTCCAATAGGAATGATGCGTCGGGCCAAAACACGGAAGACTCATGGCAGAAACCACTGATCTGTACAAAACATTAACGTGTGACAGGACTGCTCATTTAGAGAGCAGTTTTCTGAAGAAAAATCATTGGAAATGTTTTTTTGTTGTTGTTTGTTACCTCAAAATTTCTGATTACTGTTAAAAAAATTTAGAACACTTGTAATTAAAATAGCTAAATAAATCAATAATTGGTTCTTTAGAAACCTTTCATCTGTAAATTAAAACCACCTGTTATTTCAGATGAGATAATTTCTTGTTTAACATAAGGAACCTCAGACATTTTTAGACAAATAAAATAACATGGAAACTTGTACATTTTTTAAGTATGGTAGATTATTTATATCTCATTTCAAGCAGAAAAACAAACACTAAATAAATACAAATGTTTATTATAAATGTAAAAGGAAATAATTTAACAATGACTGCAGTGTGATTGTAAAGTAGGATTTCTGTGACATAAACCTCATGATGAATTTTTTTTTATAGTCATTTAAACTTGTAATTTCGTCAAAATATGTAATTGCCTTTAATGTTATCAGGACAGAGTCATTTCTAAAATTGTTGTGTGGGCTGCTGAAGAGGAGGTACTGCTGGCCCACCACCACCAGAGGGCACCCTGCCTGGAGTGCGGGCTCCAGGCACCAGAGGGCGCTGCCGCCTCACAGGAGCAGCCGGGGTGACAGCTGACACTCATCACCTGTGACAGCTGTCACCACTCATCTGATCTGCATCGGTATATCAGCAAGACGTCATCTCCACCTCTTTGCCGAGATATCGTTCTACCTGAAAGGTAATATCCTCAGCCTGACTGCTTGATAGAAAGCCTTTTTGTTGTGATTTTTGTGAGTGATAACAGACTTTTTTCTCCAACGAGAGGTGGAGGTAGCTTCCCTGCCGTGCAGATTGCTGGGTGCAGACGCACCCACGTTTAATTGTGTTTTTGTTCCTCGCCAGCAGTACCAGGTCCGACACGCGGAGGCAGTGGCCACCTGGGAGTTCGGGACTTGGCGGCTCCAGTATTCCCGGGGTCTGGTGGCGGAGGAAATCGTGTGGTTCCGGTTCTGCTTTGGACAGGCGTCTCCTATCTTCGAGCCTGCCCACACGACACCTTGTAATTTGACCTTTGATCTATTGTGGAATCTGTTGTGTTTGTTGTGCACGTTTGCAACAGTAAAGTGTTGTTATTTGACCAATTCTATTGTCCGTTCATTTGCGCCCCCTGTTGTGGGTCCGTGTACTTACACTTTCCCAACAAAAATATGAATTTGAGCACAATAAGTGGAGAGCTTCTACCTGTGCAAATGTCTTTTGACTTTGATTCGTGGACATTTTTAATGATCCGTTCATTTATTGTTAAAATATAAAATGAAACAGCTTTTTAAAAAATAATAAAATAGTTGCTGTTTAAAGAGCCTTTTATTTAGAAGCAGGTGATGTTCGAGCGATATCCCACCAAGTCCACAGTCCTCCCTCGGTCGGTGTCACTCCAAAAAGTAGCTGAAAAAAGCTTCTCCCAGCAGGGTGATGGGAGAACCGTTCTACTGCTGTTTTTTTAAAGGTTTTTTTGTGGTTCAGGTGACGCAAATTCAAGACGTAGCAATCTCTGCCCCCTTGCCGCTTCCGAAGCGACACGTCTGATGTCACAACGCATTGGAAACGCACCGCCCTCTGCCGCACTGACAAGCGCAACCCTCAACCTATCAAATCCCTTGAACACAGACACACACCATATCCGTTTGTTTTAAAATTAATTACTTCAGTTAATTAATTTGGTTTATTTGTTAAATACGTGATATAATTGAATAACTAATATTTTGCTATATTTTCCAGTATTTCTTTTTCTTTCTTTTTTATTTTTTTGATAACTCTAACATCCAACACCCCCTCACATCATCAACCTCGCCCCCAAAACGCCCCCTTGGCGCCGGCTATGTGAAGAGTTCAGATGCAAAACCCAGTATCTCCAAAACCATAAATTTTTAGTTGAGGCCAACATGTACTTGGCTGTCAAGGGGACCATCAGTGTGCAAAATATGAAAGAATTTTAACAACTGTTTTCATTTTATTGATGAAAGTCTGTGCATTTCCGAATAGTTTTTCCTTTAAATCTCCATTTTCAACTACATTTTTCTCCATTTGAAAAAAAAAAAAACACTTAGTGGGTTTTGCATCTGAACTCTTCATATATATATATATATATATATCTATATATATATATATAGATATATATATATATATATATATATATATATATATATATATATATATATATATATATATATACTGTATATTGGCTGAGGAGCCAATGGTGCGAAGCTACCATCTGTGGGATTATGACAGAATGCCTCTAAGTCAGAATCCTGCCTAGACGAAGCGATACCGAAGTGCCGTGGATTTTCGGTTGGCCCCTGATAGCTGGGCCTCCCCCCCGGGGGGGGGGCCCGGTGAGCACAGCCGCTCATGACTGGACTGGGGCGTGGCCGGATATGCGGCCGCCCCTCTTCTCCCACGCAACTCATGTTTGTGGAGAACCTGGTGCTAAATCACTTGCAGACGACCTGATTCTGGGTCAAGGTGTCTTACGTAGCAGAGCAGCTCCCTCGCTGCGATCTATTGAAAGACAGCCAAATTGGACGTTTTTGTGACACTGGCCAACACCTACAAGGGGCCTCATTACGACACCAAATGGTCCAAAATGTTCACACCAGAACCAGATGAAACATACACTTGGCCACTCGACACTAATTCACAGAATTTTGATGACAAAGACTGAATGTGAACGTCTTGTGTGTCCAATGTAATTCTATCATTTGCACCTCCTCAAAATTGGTGCATATACGATTGTTAGATAATGTTGTTGTTGTTCATTCGGCTGCTCCCGGTTTTTGTTCAGGGTTGCCACAGCGGATACAGCCAGATCCGCAGTGGTAATTGGCACAGGTTTTACGCTGGATGCCCTTCCTGATACAACTCCAGTTTTACCCGGAGAAACACACACAGCCACTGGTGTTCCAAAGAGGTCTCCCATCCAAGTGCTAACCAGATCCTGCTCTGCTTAGCTTCTGAGACCTGACGAGATCAGTCTGACACAGAGCAGACCAGCTGCATGATTGTTAGATAATATCTGTGCTAATTCCTTATTCTATTAATTTATGTTAGTTATCAAGTATTTGTTTTTGTTTAAAAGTGCCTAGAACCTGCTTTAAAGTCTCAACACTTCCATTATGCATGCACAAATTTCAGATAAAGGCGGGGGGCTCCCCTCTTTCTATGGGGAGCCAGTAAGATTAGGATTGTGAGACTAAAACCCACCCGCTGTACCGCCTACATTGTTTTGTA
Organism: Thalassophryne amazonica; assembly: GCF_902500255.1. Taxonomy (NCBI): domain Eukaryota; kingdom Metazoa; phylum Chordata; class Actinopteri; order Batrachoidiformes; family Batrachoididae; genus Thalassophryne; species Thalassophryne amazonica. The sequence continues at coordinate 63,397,572 of NC_047120.1, read as the reverse complement.
TAAAAACCAATTGTCATCCATGTTCGGAGTCTCTCAGAAGATGGAGTCCCTTGTGGGCTGTGTCTTTGGGGGTCCGGGCCTGGTTTTCAGCCTGACTTTCAATAGATCCAAACTGAGAAATATATCAGTTTTGTTCTTTGTAAGGGCCAGTATCAATCAATCATCAAAAAACCCAGATGTTGAAATCAACACTGAACTGTTGGCAAGAAAAGTTTATACTTTGCCAGGGCCAAGTTTCAGAAAATGACATCATGTAGTGTGTTTGGCTAATATGATTGACGCCGTCATGTTGGATGTTGTGTATTGTTTATATCAGCTTGATACTTTTTTCTTTTTTGGGGCTGCTCACTGTTTGATGTGAGTTCCAGTTTTTGGCTTTTATTTTGGAGCACTTCCTATCTTCTGTGGTTTGCTCGCTGCCTGAGTTCCAGGTTTATTGTCTGCAATTTTTCAAAACCTGCACAAGATTTCGACTTAACAAGACATCGACTTGAAAAATGTATTTCTTTATTTTTGTACAATAATTGAGCCCCCATCCTGTTTTTCTTTATTTCCACTGTACACAAACATATGAACACATCGCTGAAAATCGAGCAGCGTCACGCTACATGCCGTCAACGTGCAGCTTCTTGTAAAGCTGATCTGTTTGTCAAATCACCACGTTATTTCTGAGATGAGAATCTGCAGCTCTGGAATCTGCAGAAGCAACATGATGACTTGGTTTGTTTGGCACCAGGCGTTATGTTGATAGAAAATCCCTCCTCGTCAGATTTAGCAAGATGCCCTGGTTAGCATTTGGCAGACGAGGTGTGATTCCACATTAAATGCATTCGCCATGAAATGCTGTTTTTGTTCCACAAATGCTAAAATCTCCTCCAGACAATACCCAGAAAGATCAGGCGATATCCTGTTTTACAAAACACCACAGACCTCTTTGGGAAACGGGATTTGGATTGATACTGATATTGTGCACGGAGGGGATTACAAGCTGTGATATAAGTCAAGTAATTTATTGCCATCTGAGCCTCGTGTAGGACAAAGAAGATTGCTGAGAAAAAATAAAGCATGATTACTCCGCCCCGTTTGTTTTATCTGATACGCTCGTCTGTCTGTGGATGAGGAGTGTTTAACATCTCAGAGCAGCTTTTACAATTAACCGTCTCTGGACCTCCACAGTGAGAGAAGACATGTCTGACTGCTTTACCTAAAATACAGCAGGCAACACGCTGTGGAGCCGTTTCTATACCAACGCTTTGGTGTAACTGTATTAAATGATTTGAATTTCTGATGTGAGAATCGCAGAAACATAAGTGGAACATCGCTTGGAGTGCAGACCTCAGCGAGACTCATCATGGTTTATACAAAATTCAAATATTTGTATATCGGAATCACTGTCTGTGCATCTGTCCATGAATGCCTCATACGGGCATAGGCGCAATTTGGTGGGGGATGGGGGGACATGTCCCCCCCACCTTTTCAACCAGGGGGGACAGAATATGGTATGTCCCCCCCCCACCTTCTGACATATATGTGTGTACTTGAAACATGCTATGCCAGTCTTGTTTGCAAAACCATGTCAGAATAGTATCTTTGTTTCTGCAAGTTCGTATTTTTAGCAGCATTGACTTGTTTACAACACCTGTTTCTTGTTTGTCACATTCTGAATTTTCTGGGACTGCATTTGCCCAGATTTGAAACCAAAAATAGTTGCCTCTAGGGACTAGTGTCTACACATAAGTATCAATGGACCATATACTAATTTACTCAATTCTGAAAGTTAGAAAAGGAATTCAGAAAAGCTATCTGGGACCTCAGAAAGCCCATCTCTAATTACTGCTTGATCTCCAAAATCAGTCTATGCAAGCGAAATTATGTTCAGTATGAGTGTCGTCATTAGTGCCACTTCGAAAATTAAATTCATGATAAGTAATTTATCCTAAACTTATGATCTGTTGTTTTGTCAAACTTATGCAAAAACAAATCTTGAGAAAAAATACAGTATGCGATAGTTAATAATTATTAAGAGCCTGTTCTTTCATATTTATGAATACATTTTACCACATTGCAGTTGTTTTTTAATGAAAACTCAACATATCATTCCTTTTGAGTTCTACACATGTGGTGATACCTTATTTACACCAGGATGTTAATAAAATCAATGCTGGCTAATCTCAGAATAAAGTATACTCAACAAAAATATAAACGCAACACTTTTGGTTTTGCTCCCATTTTGTATGAGATGAACTCAAAGATCTAAAACTTTTTCCACATACACAATATCACCATTTCCCTCAAATATTGTTCACAAACCAGTCTAAATCTGTGATAGTGAGCACTTCTCCTTTGCTGAGATAATCCATCCCACCTCACAGGTGTGCCATATCAAGATGCTGATTAGACACCATGATTAGTGCACAGGTGTGCCTTAGACTGCCCACATTAAAAGGCCACTCTGAAAGGTGCAGTTTTATCACACAGCACAATGCCACGGATGTCGCAAGATTTGAGGGAGCGTGCAATTGGCATGCTGACAGCAGGAATGTCAACCAGAGCTGTTGCTCGTGTATTGAATGTTCATTTCTCTACCATAAGCCGTCTCCAAAGGCGTTTCAGAGAATTTGGCAGTACATCCAACCAGCCTCACAACCGCAGACCACGTGTAACCACACCAGCCCAGGACCTCCACATCCAGCATGTTCACCTCCAAGATTGTCTGAGACCAGCCACTCGGACAGCTGCTGAAACAATGGGTTTGCATAACCAAAGAATTTCTGCACAAACTGTCAGAAACCGTCTCAGGGAAGCTCATCTGCATGCTTGTCGTCCTCATCGGGGTCTCGACCTGACTCCAGTTCATCGTCGTAACCGACTTGAGTGGGCAAATGCTCACATTCACTGGCGTTTGGCACGTTGGAGAGGTGTTCTCTTCACGGATGATGCGAAGGAGATGTGTTGCACTGCATGAGGCAAATGGTGGTCACACCAGTTACTGACTGGTATCCCCCCCAATAAAACAAAACTGCACCTTTCAGAGTGGCCTTTTATTGTGGGCAGTCTAAGGCACACCTGTGCACTAATCATGGTGTCCAATCAGCATCTTGATATGGCACACCTGTGAGGTGGGATGGATTATCTCAGCAAAGGAGAAGTGCTCACTATCACAGATTTAGACTGGTTTGTGAACAATATTTGAGGGAAATGGTGATATTGCGTATGTGGAAAAAGTTTTAGATCTTTGAGTTCATCTCATACAAAATGGGAGCAAAACCAAAAGTGTTGCGTTTATATTTTTGTTGAGTACAGTTTCAAATTGCATAAGTCAAATGGTGTCCACTTTATGGTCTTCTCAAAACATTAAAATTACTGTTCTGGATGCTCAGAATGCATCTGAGCTTATCTAGAAACCGTTGGCTTCTGGGGGCCTAAAGCAACCCCCAGACCCCCGGCCTATGGGCTTCGGCCCTGCGGGCCTCGCACTTTGTCCCCCCCCAATTTCTAGCTCTAAATTGTGCCCTTGCCTACGGGTACATTTATTCCTTCTTCCTCCGACTGCTAACAGTACAGCCTCCACAGCAGCATGACAGACAGCCTAACTCACACTTTCACGAGCGCCACTAGCTTAGCTTATGGCAAGCGGAAAGCGGACGTTGTCATTTTGGCCAAACTTCTATACAGTTTTTGTATATTCTATGTTAGTATATGCCCACGGCCAGCATGCTTGATGAATTCCTGCACAAAAAGTAGTTCCCAGATAATTGTGATGTTTGGCACAAGAACTTGTGTATCTGGTGTTTTTGTTAAATGATCCTAAGTCAATACTCACACTCATCCAGCAGCATCTTCTCATGTCGGCAAATTCAGCACCATTTTGCAAACAACCAGAAACTGGGTCAGGTGTCGCAGACCGAACGGTCTCCCTAAAAATCAGTCCCCCGTTGATGCGGTTCACAGATTATGACCTTGTTTCTGCTTCGAACTGCACTCCAGTCATCATCTATCTCAGTGTCAGATATCTGAAGCTTTTGTACAACAATCATTTCCACATAAATTCAGCATTATTTCATCAGAAAAGATGGAGGAAGTGATCAGAGCGCCGTGTCTAAATGAGCTGCTAGCTGATGCGTTCACTACACATCAGGCATTTCAAAACATCATGGATTTTTGCCTCGTTTCTGCTTAAAATAACCTTGTTTCTGCTTAAAACTGACTTTAGAATGATTTAAGAGGTTTTACCTTTATCACCTGATGGTTAATAATCCCATTAATCCATTTGATTGCTTTGGGTGAAGAGACTCCTTCTCAGATGTGCTGCTGTGGTCCAAAATGACGCATGCGCAGATGCAAAAGGCGGACCGATTTTTAGGGGCGGACCATTCGGTCTCTGACACCAGCGAGCTCAATCTGTGCGCCAGCTATCCCACAATGCCAAAATTGCAGAGATGATGCTCCAATGAGAACAGCACGCTGAGCAGGGTGAGCCTAGACTCTCCAAACAACAGACACGTGTCTGTTGTTTGGAGCATTTTATGATAAACCCCTTCAATAATATGGGTTGTTGTGTTGTGAAATGTCCAAACGGGTCGTCTAAGATGTCAATGCTGCAATATTTGCACTGAGTGAAAATTCTTGTGGTATTTAATGCTGTATGCTAACAGCATTAGCATTTGTATCAGCTATCAGTAGCCTGATCCGTTAAGCAATGTTAATGCACAATTAATAAGAAAATAAGTGGCTCCTAACTTTTAATGTCCACACCAAAGCAAATCATTATGAGAACCACCGCACAGTCCCCCCAAATATGATTTACTAATCACCTGAACTGAGGTAAGCCTGTTAGCTGGTTAAGACTTGGAGATAGGGGTGTGTTTTTTGTCACACACCGAGCCACCCACGCTCCACCCCTTTATGCATCAATGTGTTCATCCTGAATCAACACAGTTGTTGCTGTCACCCGGACATGAGCTTCATATTGGCTGTTCCTAGTCTCCATAGAAAACCTATGGGTGATATCACATGAGCTTTTCCAGTATGTATATACAGACTATTGCCAATATAAATAATTAAAAATATATTTATTTTGAATAGTCCAGTTACAGCGGGTGAAAAAATTATTAAATATGTCACCATTTTTCTCAGTAAATATATTTCTAAAAATGCTATTGACATTAAATTTTCACCAAATGTTGGTAACAATCCAATCCACATATGGAAAGAAATTAATACATAGATGTCCATAAATTATGTGTAATAATGTGGAATGACACAGGGAAAAAGTATTGAACACCTGAAGAAAGGGAGGTGCAAAAAGGTATGGAAAGCCAAGAAAGCAACTGAAATCTATCAGTAATTAAAAAAGCAATCCTGCCCCTTGTTAGTGCAAATTAATATCAGCTAGTTCAGTCCCATCTGATGGCCTATAAAAGTGTCTCATTACCACAAACACTCATGATTGGTAAAAGCAAAGAGTTCTCTCAAGATATTTTCATCCTTATTGTTGCAAAATGCAATGATGGCATTGGTTACAGAAGGAACATTCCAGTGAGCACTGTTGGGGCCATAATTTAAAAATGGAAAGAACATCATTTCACCATAAACTGGCCATGACCTGGTGCTCTTTGCAAGATTTCTGACAGAGGACTGAAAATAATTATCAGAAGAGTTGTCCAAGAGCTGAGAAACACTTGTGGAGAGCTTCAGAAAGACCTGGAATTAGCAGGAACAATTGTTTCCAAGAAAACAGTAAGTAATACATTCAACCGCCATGGCCTGTCTGCAAGCTCACCACACAAGACTCTGTTGCTGAAGAAAAAGTATTTTGAAACAGCACAACATTTAGACAAGCCTGTGAAATACTGGGAGAAGACAGTTTGATCAGCTGAGACCAAAACTGAGCTCTTTGGATGCCGTAATACAGAACATAAATGTCACTGCACATCACCCCAGAAATACCACACCAACAGTAAAGTTTGGAGGTGGGAACATCATGGTGTGGGGCTGTTTTTCAGCATCCGGCACTGGCAAGCTTTGTATCATTAAAGGAAAGATGAATGGAAAAATATACCGAGACATTCTTGATTAAAAATCTATCCAGGATAATGAAAATGAGACAAGCGTGGCCATTTCAGCAAGCCAGTGATCCCAAACACACTGCCAAGGAAACTCTCAACTGGTTTCAGAGAATGAAAATAAAGCTGCTAGAATGGTCCAGCTAATCATGGAAAGAACTAAAGAGTTCATAGAAGAGGTCCAAGGAACCTTCAAGATTTCAAGACTGTTTGTGTGGAAGAATGGACCAAAAATCACACCTGAGCAATGCAGGTGACTTGTTTCTCCATACAGGAGGCGTCTTGAAGCTTCATTACCAACAAGGGTTTTTTTTTTACAAAGTATAAAATACATTTCAGTAAGCGTATTCATATATTTTTTTTTCCCTGTGTCATTCCATTTTATTACACATAACTTAATTTCTGTACTTATTTGTTTTGGTTTCTTTGCATGATGGATTACTTGGGTTGTTACCGGCATCTGGTGAAAATTTCATTGTCAACAGCATCTTTAGAAATATATTCACTGAGAAAAATGGTGACGTGTTCAATTCTTATTTTACCCGCTGTACATGCGCAGTTCACAACGTCATAAACTGTTACCATGAAAATCTTTTCAATGGAGTCATTACACGATAATACATTCACTCTGTGGTAGCTTGGTCACATAATGCTGTTTGATTGAGTCGCAGTCAGAGTCAAATGATTATTATACATTAAGAACCAAAAATCCTGTGTGCCTTGCAATTTGTACTTTGGAAAAGCCTTGTAAAAGGTTTTTTTTTTTTTTATTTTTGCTAAATTACTGTGCACCCTGCTGTTGCACTTATATAAGTTAAAAAAAAAAACACACATTAGTTGGCTGACTTAGTTGTGTGAATATCGGAACAAAAACTTTTTATTCCAAAGTACACAGCATCAGTATGAGACAATGTAATACTGCAGATGTTCACAGTGAGCTGCAGTAAGTATCTGACGCCTGCACTCAAGCTTTTGATTGATAATACCTTCCGAAATTGTTTTGTTAAAGTTCTAAGATGTGCCCCAGGGGGAAACAAACATAATTCTACAGACAGGTTACTGATGCCATGGTGTGTTTTACAACACACCTCCAGTCCTTCATACATCAGCTGCTTAGTAATATGGGAAAAACACCCCAAAAATATTACATTTTCGATTTATAATGTTTTGGGGACTTTGGTTTGACATTTTTAACAGTAAACAAATGTGCAGCCGCCGGCAGATAAATAAAACAACACTACGGAGCGACTGTGTGTTGATGAAGCGTCTTTGAGTCGTGGTGGATTTGTGGAAGAATTAAGTCGTCGGTCGGGTGGCGCCGTCCTTGGGGAGATGCAAAGATAAAACTGCATCCTCCTGTTTTGCTTACGGAGGCAGGGAAGGAAGAGGTGCGCATCAAACGCACGAGCAGACATTCTGCAGGGTGCATGAAACACAAAAACATCAACGGCGGTCAGTCAGACAGGAAATTGATCTTCCGACACCCTCACAATGTAATAAAGTATCATGGTCAAAGTACCATGGACAGTAAGCTGCATGGACAAATATGATGTTGAAGCCAATCTGGAATTAAATATGATTTTCTGGAAACTTTTAAATTTTAAAAAGCAAATGAACAAAGGTGACACTGATGAAAACAGTCAAACTGAGATCAGCTGCATTGGCAACCATCCCATTTCCACCCGGCATTAACCCCTTAACACCTATTGTCGCATATATGCTACAATATTTGACTCAAATATGCAACATACCAAATTGACCAGTATGCCTATTGTTGCAAATTTGCAACATACCATTATTATTATAACATTATAACATAAATTATTACCAAAATACCAAAATTACTATTTATTTTTTGTGCAAAAGTGTAATTAATAATCTCAACATTATTTACCATCTACTTAAAGGCAAAACACACAAATCATTTTTTTATATACAGCTATATAAATTCAGGCGTTAAGGGGTTAAAATATGTTCATAATGTTGATGGACATAATTTTAACAATTACATTTACTGCCAGGAAATACACATGAAGAGGAAAAAACAAGACACACACACACCCTTGGAGTCTTAAGTTGCATTTATTTTTGAAACTCAGTGCTACCGCTGCATACAAAAGGAAGCAACGTGGATTCAATCAGCGCATTATTTACTTATTGAACACAAACATTGCATTAACTGAACAAACCATCAAATGCGAGGTAAACGTGAAATGTAATTAAATGTTGCATTTGACGGCTTGCCTCTACTGGTGGTTGGCTCTCACTGTGGTATTGTATCACTTCCTGTTCCGGAGCACAGCGGTGTTTTTCTGTATCTGTTAGCTGTTTAATCTGCGCAGTTAGATTGATCTAGATAACTAGATAACTAGATAACGATTTGTTTCACAGTGTAATCTTCACGTGCCTTAACTAAAGCACTCCCTCTGCTGAATCACCTCTAAATTATTTACACATTATTCACTTTGTGTGTTTTTAGGAATCCGTTAGCTTAGCGCAGCTACTAGCTCTTAGCCGGTTTAGAATGGTGGTTTCTCCTGTCTCTCCCGCACTTTTCTGCTCTGGGTGTGAAATGTTTAGTTATTGCTCGGCCTCCTTTAGCAGGAATGGTACTTGTAATAAGTGTAGCTTATTCGTAGCTTTGGAGGCCAGGCTGGGTGAATTGGAGACTCGGCTCCGCACTGTGGAAAATTCTACAGCTAGCCAGGCCCCTGTAGTCGGTGCGGACCAAGGTAGCTTAGCCGCCGTTAGTTCCCCCCTGGCAGATCCCGAGCAGCCGGGAAAGCAGGCCGACTGGGTGACTGTGAGGAGGAAGCGTAGCCCTAAACAGAAGCCCCGTGTACACCACCAACCCGTTCACATCTCTAACCGTTTTTCCCCACTCGACGACACACCCGCCGAGGATCAAACTCTGGTTATTGGCGACTCTGTTTTGAGAAATGTGAAGTTAGCGACACCAGCAACCATAGTCAATTGTCTTCCGGGGGCCAGAGCAGGCGACATTGAAGGAAATTTGAAACTGCTGGCTAAGGCTAAGCGTAAATTTGGTAAGATTGTAATTCACGTCGGCAGTAATGACACCCGGTTACGCCAATCGGAGGTCACTAAAATTAACATTGAATCGGTGTGTAACTTTGCAAAAACAATGTCGGACTCTGTAGTTTTCTCTGGGCCCCTCCCCAATCAGACCGGGAGTGACATGTTTAGCCGCATGTTCTCCTTGAATTGCTGGCTGTCTGAGTGGTGTCCAAAAAATGAGGTGGGCTTCATAGATAATTGGCAAAGCTTCTGGGGGAAAACCTGGTCTTGTTAGGAGAGACGGCAGCCATCCCACTTTGGATGGAGCAGCTCTCATTTCTAGAAATCTGGCCAATTTTCTTAAATCCTCCAAACCGTGACTATCCAGGGTTGGGACCAGGAAGCAGAGTTGTAGTCTTACACACCTCTCTGCAGCTTCTCTCCCCCTGCCATCCCCTCATTACCCCATCCCCGTAGAGACGGTGCCTGCTCCCAGACTACCAATAACCAGCAAAAATCTATTTAAGCATAAAAATTCAAAAAGAAAAAATAATATAGCACCTTCAACTGCACCACAGACTAAAACAGTTAAATGTGGTCTATTAAACATTAGGTCTCTCTCTTCTAAGTCCCTGTTGGTAAATGATATAATAATTGATCAACATATTGATTTATTCTGCCTAACAGAAACCTGGTTACAGCAGGATGAATATGTTAGTTTAAATGAGTCAACACCCCCGAGTCACACTAACTGTCAGAATGCTCGTAGCACGGGCCGGGGTGGAGGATTAGCAGCAATCTTCCATTCCAGCTTATTAATTAATCCAAAACCCAGACAGAGCTTTAATTCATTTGAAAGCTTGTCTCTTAGTCTTGTCCATCCAAATTGGAAGTCCCAAAAACCAGTTTTATTTGTTATTATCTATCGTCCACCTGGTCGTTACTGTGAGTTTCTCTGTGAATTTTCAGACCTTTTGTCTGACTTAGTGCTTAGCTCAGATAAGATAATTATAGTGGGCGATTTTAACATCCACACAGATGCTGAGAATGACAGCCTCAACACTGCATTTAATCTATTATTAGACTCTATTGGCTTTGCTCAAAAAGTAAATGAGTCCACCCACCACTTTAATCATATCTTAGATCTTGTTCTGACTTATGGTATGGAAATAGAAGACTTAACAGTATTCCCTGATAACTCCCTTCTGTCTGATCATTTCTTAATAACATTTACATTTACTCTGATGGACTACCCAGCAGTGGGGAATAAGTTTCATTACACTAGAAGTCTTTCAGAAAGCGCTGTAACTAGGTTTAAGGATATGATTCCTTCTTTATGTTCTCTAATGCCATATACCAACACAGTGCAGAGTAGCTACCTAAACTCTGTAAGGGAGATAGAGTATCTCGTCAATAGTTTTACATCCTCATTGAAGACAACTTTGGATGCTGTAGCTCCTCTGAAAAAGAGAGCTTTAAATCAGAAGTGTCTGACTCCGTGGTATAACTCACAAACTCGTAGCTTAAAGCAGATAACCCGTAAGTTGGAGAGGAAATGGCGTCTCACTAATTTAGAAGATCTTCACTTAGCCTGGAAAAAGAGTCTGTTGCTCTATAAAAAAGCCCTTCGTAAAGCTAGGACATCTTTCTACTCATCACTAATTGAAGAAAATAAGAACAACCCCAGGTTTCTTTTCAGCACTGTAGCCAGGCTGACAAAGAGTCAGAGCTCTATTGAGCTGAGTATTCCATTAACTTTAACTAGTAATGACTTCATGACTTTCTTTGCTAACAAAATTTTAACTATTAGAGAAAAAATTACTCATAACCATCCCAAAGACGTATCGTTATCTTTGGCTGCTTTCAGTGATGCCGGTATTTGGTTAGACTCTTTCTCTCCGATTGTTCTGTCTGAGTTATTCTCATTAGTTACTTCATCCAAACCATCAACATGTTTATTAGACCCCATTCCTACCAGGCTGCTCAAGGAAGCCCTACCATTATTTAATGCTTCGATCTTAAATATGATCAATCTATCTTTGTTAGTTGGCTATGTACCACAGGCTTTTAAGGTGGCAGTAATTAAACCATTACTTAAAAAGCCATCACTTGACCCAGCTATCTTAGCTAATTATAGGCCAATCTCCAACCTTCCTTTTCTCTCAAAAATTCTTGAAAGGGTAGTTGTAAAACAGCTAACTGATCATCTGCAGAGGAATGGTCTATTTGAAGAGTTTCAGTCAGGTTTTAGAATTCATCATAGTACAGAAACAGCATTAGTGAAGGTTACAAATGATCTTCTTATGGCCTCGGACAGTGGACTCATCTCTGTGCTTGTTCTGTTAGATCTCAGTGCTGCTTTTGATACTGTTGACCATAAAATTTTATTACAGAGATTAGAGCATGCCATAGGTATTAAAGGCACTGCGCTGCGGTGGTTTGAATCATATTTGTCTAATAGATTACAATTTGTTCATGTAAATGGGGAATCTTCTTCACAGACTAAAGTTAATTATGGAGTTCCACAAGGTTCTGTGCTAGGACCAATTTTATTCACTTTATACATGCTTCCCTTAGGCAGTATTATTAGACGGTATTGCTTAAATTTTCATTGTTACGCAGATGATACCCAGCTTTATCTATCCATGAAGCCAGAGGACACACACCAATTAGCTAAACTGCAGGATTGTCTTACAGACATAAAGACATGGATGACCTCTAATTTCCTGCTTTTAAACTCAGATAAAACTGAAGTTATTGTACTTGGCCCCACAAATCTTAGAAACATGGTGTCTAACCAGATCCTTACTCTGGATGGCATTACCCTGACCTCTAGTAATACTGTGAGAAATCTTGGAGTCATTTTTGATCAGGATATGTCATTCAAAGTGCATATTAAACAAATATGTAGGACTGCTTTTTTGCATTTACGCAATATCTCTAAAATCAGAAAGGTCTTGTCTCAGAGTGATGCTGAAAAACTAATTCATGCATTTATTTCCTCTAGGCTGGACTATTGTAATTCATTATTATCAGGTTGTCCTAAAAGTTCCCTAAAAAGCCTTCAGTTAATTCAAAATGCTGCAGCTAGAGTACTGACGGGGACTAGAAGGAGAGAGCATATCTCACCCATATTGGCCTCTCTTCATTGGCTTCCTGTTAATTCTAGAATAGAATTTAAAATTCTTCTTCTTACTTATAAGGTTTTGAATAATCAGGTCCCATCTTATCTTAGGGACCTCGTAGTACCATATTACCCCAATAGAGCGCTTCGCTCTCAGACTGCAGGCTTACTTGTAGTTCCTAGGGTTTGTAAGAGTAGAATGGGAGGCAGAGCCTTCAGCTTTCAGGCTCCTCTCCTGTGGAACCAGCTCCCAATTCAGATCAGGGAGACAGACACCCTCTCTACTTTTAAGATTAGGCTTAAAACTTTCCTTTTTGCTAAAGCTTATAGTTAGGGCTGGATCGGGTGACCCTGAACCATCCCTTAGTTATGCTGCTATAGACGTAGACTGCTGGGGGGTTCCCATGATGCACTGTTTCTTTTTCTTTTTGCTCTGTATGCACCACTCTGCATTTAATCATTAGTGATCGATCTCTGCTCCCCTCCACAGCATGTCTTTTTCCTGGTTCTCTCCCTCAGCCCCAACCAGTCCCAGCAGAAGACTGCCCCTCCCTGAGCCTGGTTCTGCTGGAGGTTTCTTCCTGTTAAAAGGGAGTTTTTCCTTCCCACTGTAGCCAAGTGCTTGCTCACAGGGGGTCGTTTTGACCGTTGGGGTTTTACATAATTATTGTATGGCCTTGCCTTACAATATAAAGCGCCTTGGGGCAACTGTTTGTTGTGATTTGGCGCTATATAAAAAAAATTGATTGATTGATTGATTGAACTGCACCACAGACTAAAACAGTTAAATGTGATCTATTAAACATTAGATCTCTCTCTTCTAAGTCCTTGTTAGTAAATGATATAATAATTGATCAATATATTGATTTATTCTGCCTTACAGAAACCTGGTTACAGCAGTATGAATATGTTAGTTTAAATGAGTCAACACCCCCGAGTCACACTAACTGCCAGAACGCTCGTAGCACGGGCTGAGGCGGAGGATTAGCAGCAATCTTCCATTACAGCTTATTAATTAATCCAAAACCCAGACAGAGCTTTAATTCATTTGAAAGCTTGACTCTTAGTCTTATCCATCCAAATTGGAAGTCCTAAAAGCCAGTTTTATTTGTTATTATCTATCGTCCACCTGGTTGTTACTGTGAGTTTCTCTGTGAATTTTCAGACCTTTTGTCTGACTTAGTGCTTAGCTCAGATAAGATAATTATAGTGGGCGATTTTAACATCCACACAGATGCTGAGAATGACAGTCTCAACACTGCATTTAATCTATTATTAGACTCAACTGGCTTTGCTCAAAATGTAAATGAGTCCACCCACCACTTTAATCATATCTTAGATCTTGTTCTGACTTATGGTATGGAAATTGAAGACTTAACAGTATTCCCTGAAAACTCCCTTCTGTCTGATCATTTCTTAATAACATTTAAGTGGATGGACTACCCAGCAGTGGGGAATAAGTTTCATTACACTAGAAGTCTTTCAGAAAGCGCTGTAACTAGGTTTAAGGATATGATTCCTTCTTTATGTTCTCTAATGCCATATACCAACACAGTGCAGAGTAGCTACCTAAACTCTGTGAGTGAGATAGAGTATCTCGTCAATAGTTTTACATCCTCATTGAAGACAACTTTGGATGCTGTAGCTCCTCTGAAAAAGAGAGCCTTAAATCAGAAGTGCCTGACTCCGTGGTATAACTCACAAACTCGCAGCTTAAAGCAGATAACCCGTAAGTTGGAGAGGAAATGGCGTCTCACTAATTTAGAAGAGCTTCACTTAGCCTGGAAAAAGAGTCTGTTGCTCTATAAAAAAGCCCTCTGTAAAGCTAGGACATCTTACTACTCATCACTAATTGAAGAAAATAAGAACAACCCCAGGTTTCTTTTCAGCACTGTAGCCAGGCTGACAAAGAGTCAGAGCTCTATTGAGCCAAGTATTCCTTTAACTTTAACTACTAATGACTTCATGACTTTCTTTGCTAATAACATTTTAACTATTAGAGAAAAAATTACTCATAACCATCCCAAAGACATATCGTTATCTTTGGCTGCTTTCAGTGATGCCGGTATTTGGTTAGACTCTTTCTCTCCGATTGTTCTGTCTGAGTTATTTTCATTAGTTACTTCCTCCAAACCATCAACATGTCTATTAGACCCCATTCCTACCAGGCTGCTCAAGGAAGCCCTACCATTAATTAATGCTTCGATCTTAAATATGATCACTCTATTAGTTGGCTATGTACCACAGGCTTTTAAGGTGGCAGTAATTAAACCATTACTTAAAAAGCCATCACTTGACCCAGCTATCTTAGCTAATTATAGGCCAATCTCCAACCTTCCTTTTCTCTCAAAAATTCTTGAAAGGGTAGTTGTAAAACAGCTAACTGATCATCTGCAGAGGAATGGTCTATTTGAAGAGTTTCAGTCAGGTTTTAGAATTCATCATAGTACAGAAACAGCATTAGTGAAGGTTACAAATGATATTCTTATGGCCTCAGACAGTGGACTCATCGCTGTGCTTGTTCTGTTAGACCTCAGTGCTGCTTTTGATACTGTTGACCATAACATTTTATTACAGAGATTAGAGCATGCCATAGGTATTAAAGGCACTGCGCTGCGGTGGTTTGAATCATATTTATCTAATAGATTACAATTTGTTCATGTAAATGGGGAATCTTCTTCACAGACTAAGGTTAATTATGGCGTTCCACAAGGTTCTGTGCTAGGACCAATTTTATTCACTTTATACATGTTTCCCTTAGGCAGTATTATTAGACAGCATTGCTTAAATTTTCATTGTTACGCAGATGATACCCAGCTTTATCTATCCATGAAGCCAGTGGACACACACCAATTAGCTAAACTGCAGGATTGTATTACAGACATAAAGACATGGATGACCTCTAATTTCCTGCTTTTAAACTCAGATAAAACTGAAGTTATTGTACTTGGCCCCACAAATCTTAGAAACATGGTGTCTAACCAGATCTTTACTCTGGATGGCACTGCCCTGACCTCTAGTAATACTGTGAGAAATCTTGGAGTCATTTTTGATCAGGATATGTCATTCAATGCGCATATTAAACAAATATGTAGGACTGCTTTTTTGCATTTGTGCAATATCTCTAAAATTAGAAAGGTCTTGTCTCAGAGTGATGCTGAAAAACTAATTCATGCATTTATTTCCTCTAGGCTGGACTATTGTAATTCATTATTATCAGGTTGTCCTAAAAGTTCCCTGAAAAGCCTTCAGTTAATTCAAAATGCTGCAGCTAGAGTACTGACAGGGACTAGAAGGAGAGAGCATATCTCACCCATATTGGCCTCTCTTCATTGGCTTCCTGTTAATTCTAGAATAGAATTTAAAATTCTTCTTCTTACTTATAAGGTTTTGAGTAATCAGGTCCCATCTTATCTTAGGGACCTCATAGTACCATATCACCCCAATAGAGCACTTCGCTCTCAGACTGCAGGCTTACTTGTAGTTCCTAGGGTTTGTAAGAGTAGAATGGGAGGCAGAGCCTTCAGCTTTCAGGCTCCTCTCCTGTGGAACCAGCTCCCAATTCAGATCAGGGAGACAGACACCCTCTCTACTTTTAAGATTAGGCTTAAAACTTTCCTTTTTGCTAAAGCTTATAGTTAGGGCTGGATCAGGTGACCCTGAACCATCCCTTAGTTATGCTGCTATAGACTTAGACTGCTGGGGGTTCCCATGATGCACTGAGTGTTTCTTTCTCTTTTTGCTCTGTATGCACCACTCTGCATTTAATCATTAGTGATCGATCTCTGCTCCCCTCCACAGCATGTCTTTTTCCTGGTTCTCTCCCTCAGCCCCAACCAGTCCAGCAGAAGACTGCCCCTCCCTGAGCCTGGTTCTGCTGGAGGTTTCTTCCTGTTAAAAGGGAGTTTTTCCTTCCCACTGTCGCCAAGTGCTTGCTCACAAGGGGTCGTTTTGACCATTGGGGTTTTTCCGTAATTATTGTATGGCCTTGCCTTACAATATAAAGTGCCTTGGGGCAACTGTTTGTTGTGATTTGGCGCTATATAAATAAAATTGATTTGATTTGATGTTTGAAATCTTGCCGCATTATTTATTTATTTGTAACTCAAACAGTGCCTTTGGCAGCAGAACCTAATAAGCTCATTAATGTTCCTGTTTCAGGCACAAAACACAAGTGAACTGCTTTTTTGGCCATTGAAAAAACCATCAAGTGTGAGGTAAACGTGCAATGTAATTAAATGTTTGAAAACTTGCCGCATTATTTATTTATTTGTAACTCAAACAGTGCCTTCGGCAGCAGAACCTAATAAGCTCGTTAATGTTACTGTTTCAGGCACAAAACACAAGCAAACTGCTTCTTTTGGCTGCTGAAAAAAACCATCATGTGTGAGGTAAACGTGCAATGTAATTAAATGTTTGAAAACGTGCCGCATTATTTATTTATTTGTAACTCAAACAGTGCCTTCGGCAGCAGAACCTAATAAGCTCGTTAATGTTACTGTTTCAGGCACAAAACACAAGCGAACTGCTTCTTTTGGCTGCTGAAAAAAGCCATCAAGTGTGAGGTAAACGTGCAATGTAATTAAATGTTTGAAAACTTGCCGCATTATTTATTTATTTGTAACTCAAACAGTGCCTTCGGCAGCAGAACCTAATAAGCTCGTTAATGTTCCTGTTTCAGGCACAAAACACGAGTGAACTGCTTCTTTTGGCCACTGAAAAACCCATCATGTGTGAGGTAAACGTGCAATGTAATTAAATGTTTGAAAACTTGCCGCATTATTTATTTATTTGTAACTCAAACAGTGCCTTAACCAACAGAAGCTGACAAGCTAAAATGCAAATAAATGGTTTCTTTTGGACACTGAACAGATAATCATCCGTGATGTATACATTCGAAGTCTTTTTAAATCATTTGAAGAAGATGTTAGACTTTAGCATAGCTGGCCTGCTGTTGCTGTTGGTTGTGACCCCCCCCCTCCCCCCCACCAGCTCCGCCACTGCTGCTGTTAATAAATAACAATGCCAGCACACGATGGATGAGTGGCAAAACAATCTTGCTGTTATATGCTGAAGCGTTGCTGCTACAGTCAGTTCGAATTGAAGTGGGAGGCTGTTGGGGATTTGATGGAAACGCCAGTTGCGCCGTTAGATTTAGTCGTAACATCGGCCATTTTTGCCTGGTGTGCTTCTGTCTGAGGAGATGATTACGTGAGCTGCTGAGGGTCGGGGGAGAAAATGGAGTTGTTTCAAATTAGGTAATACAGAGTGATGCTGTTTAAACCAAGCTGCTCAGCAGGCCTTCAGTGTAGTTCAGCGTGCTGCCTGTAGGGTTCCTCGCAGGACTGAACTGTAAAGAGGAAGCAGGCGTCAGAGGTGACTGGACCTCCGTCAGTAACAAAATCTGCCCCACAGATCTGGAGAAGGACACAACATGGGGTTGGGGGTGGGAATGGATTCCATCGGGCTCTCTTCTTTCATCGCTCGTATGTGGAATGGCGATGCGTTCAGTGTCATTTGGGACTGCGTGGTGCGTGGTGAAGAGGAGAGACTGACGTAAATGAAGGATGTGATGTGTACAGCAGACCGCTGATGCACTGTGACAGCCTTCTACTCCATCTGCTCTTTGGAATAACCTTTTTCCCGACCTGTCTGATGGAGAAATTACATCAATGACAGCAGACACTTGACACGAAAATCAATTCAGCCACGGAAATCATTTTCAATTTAGTTGATTCTTACCGGAGCTCGTCCACACTCCTTAATGCACTAAATCACTTGTCAGTTACCAATGTTTCATGAGGTTTTTCCTCAGAGGACGTAAAAATCACCATCCTTTGTGATTTGTAACCAAAACCTTGTTCACTTTTTGTTTTGACCACATTTATAAAATGTTGACATGAGCAGAATTAATGGTGTTTTTCATGCACGGTAAGACAGATTACCTCTCTGCAGCTTTACTGCAGCTTTCACCGCCAACTTTTCACACCATCTTTCATACACTTTCCTCACCATAAACTTCTAAAGTCGGCAAGCCTCCTGCATGGCAATGAGCGTTCCAGGCAGTGTCCATGCGAGACGGGTTGGAATAGGATGTTATCCGCAAGCCAATCCAAATCAATCAGAGGAGCTTTCCAAAGCCGATGACTCGGTTGCGGTCAGCGAGAAAACAAGTGGCCTTTTTAAAATACGGAAGCTTGTGATGAGCTTTTAAGGCTGGAAGCTTTGATTTTTCACAAGGAAGGAATAAACGTTTCAACCATTCGTAGCCAGACTAGCTTGTGGTGCGGCACCGCCGACAACATCCAACTAGAGCACCGCACTCGAAGAGCGCAAACCTCCACCAACACTAGTTTCCAATTCCACAAATTTTTACCTTGGAAAAATTTTTCAAGGTCAAAGTCCTGTTAGAAGTGACTTTTCATAAGCTAAATTAGATGTGATCAAATGTCAGGAGTATGGATTTAGTTCAAGCATTTGAATCAAACTTCTTTTCAGCTTTTTTCGGTTTCTGAATTCTTTTTCTTTTTTTAGCACTTGGTTTCCCACTGATGACTGGAAGATAAACAGGCACAAAACTGGAACCTCCATTCAATGTGGGTGGTGTAGTTAAATTAGATTGACCATATTTTGATTGCCGAAAACCAGGACAGTCAATCCGGCGATGAGATACTCATTATGTGGGATACCATCCCACATAATGCTCTCAAATATGATGGAAATTTGATCTTTTTTGATAGAATTATGAATTTTTGAAAATTTGTTCAATGTTAGGGCCCCTTCACACATAGTGCGAATATGTACAACTCAGGGTGACACCCGTCAGAGCAGCTCATATGAGTGAACCTTGAAACATCGGGCAGGTGTACAAGATGCCAGTGCGACAGTTTGTGCACGTGGAAACACAGTGCCACCAGCTGCATGTCACATCATGCAGCTGCTGTGAAGAAAATAATCATAATAATTTAAAAAATACATGCTGCGATAGTTTTGTACACGCAGGAAAACATCGCTTTTCACAGCAGCTGTGCGATGTGGTTGCACATCGCACAGCTGCTGGGAAAATAAAAAAAAAAACTAAAAATTACATGCCACCAGTCAGAAACTTTACCACTGAGCTACAATCGCTGTCCTGTAAAAGTTGTAGGAAACTGCCTCATATCAGAAAGGACATGCACGTACTTAAAAAAAAATAAAACCACACACCATATAAAAGCACCGCATTATATTGAATCCCTCTTGTCAAGTGGGCAATACAAATATGATCCATCTATTCCTCTGTAGGTGACCCATGGTCACAGACATACAGTCAGGAAATGACATGAATGATGAAGCAGTTCGCTCTTTTCTTGTCCACATGTACTGGTGTGGTGCTCCCAGCTGGTTGTGCACGCGTGTTCTGCCCAACACGCATGTCTTGTGGACACCATACCGCAGGACTGACACCGCGTCATGTGGAACAGAGCTCATGTGGGTGATGTGATAGTCAGATCACCCGCTGTGTGTTAAGATCTGACAGTCTGTATCAACCTGGGAGCAGCCTGTCAATGCGCTCCAATGTGCATGCGCTCATTTGCTGCAGCCTGTCTCCAAGCAATATATGTTTGTATTTATGTCCATGTGATGACAGCAAGCAGACACATGCACGTCACAGTGGGTAGTTGTTAGTCCATGTCCGTCCAAACACAGTACGTGTTGTCAAGCTGGGATGTCCAGATCCACAGATCTCCACAGTTGCATCTGTCGGCGGCCACACCTCCTGTCAGTTTAGCACACACACCAAAGCCACACTCATGGGGCTCTCTCTTTCAGCTGCTGGTGTGCGCAAATCGATGTAGCAGCAGGTGCTTCATGCGTACTTTATGTGCAAATCGACCAAATTCACACTACTGGCGTGAAAGGGCCCTAAAGGAGAGGGATTTTTATAATTTTCCCACATTTTTTCTGATTTTGATCTTTGACCTTTGAATCAGTTCTTGCCTATCAGGATATTAATGCTCTGTAAAAATGTCATAATGATACTTGAAAAATTGTGGGTTACATGCTGTTCACAATCAGACAAACAAACAAATAGGGGTGAAAGCAGAACCTCCACCCAACTTCATTGGCAAAGGTAATAAGACCATGTGACCTATCTTCAGTGTTTTAATTTATGACTTCACTGTGTTCACACGTTTGTGTTTGAACAAACTTGACCTAGAAAACAAATCTGTTGAGATCCTGGTTAAACTATCACTTATACCTGATTTTGGATTGACCTGTGCTTTGCTCACATAACCTCCTTCTCACTCTGTTGGTTTCATCAAGAGAAAAACTTTTTGCATTATGTGCACCAACCAACAGAGGAATGTGGAGGTTATGTGATTTTTTTTTTTTTTTTCCCCCTTTGTTTAACCAACAATCCATTTTATTTCACTTATCCAATTGGTGCTAAATCAAGTCAAGTAATCCCACATCATCCAGCTTATCAACTGCACGCTCCAGTTTCTTGAGGGAGTTCCCAAACTGTTCCTAGGCCAGATGAGATGTTTAATCCCACCGAAGTATTCAGGATCGACCTCCTCTCAGTTGGGTATGGCTGAGAAATCTCCAAACAAATCCAGGCAGCAGCATCCTAATGCATCTGTAGCTACTTTGACTGCAAAAGAGCTTTGGAATAGGTAAAATAATGTCAAAAAGCAGAGGAAGAAATTTCACTCTACATTCTGCTGAGCTGGTTGTTGTGCACAGGAAGAGTACACTAAAGCTTAAGGCAAACCTGGCTCTGATTCAGAGACAGATGTCTCTTTGACCCTTGTCAAAGAGTAGTCCTATGACATCACACTAATTTTAGTGTCAGCCTACTTTGTGTTGTCAAACAAACCTAAATTTAAAATCTCTCCCCTGCAGCTAGCAGAGGTCTGCACTTTCCAAATGCACCTTGTACTGTATTTTCCAGATTATAAGTCTCACTAGTCTAAAAATGCCTCTTTAAGGGAAAATATATATACATAAGTCACACCGGACTATAAGTTGCAGGACTTCTCAAACTAGTAAAAAACAAAAACAAAACAAAAAAACAGAACCAGCATCCAGAGTTTTCCATATCAGTCATCCAACTCCTGCAACAAAACGTTGTACTGAGAAGATTCAAGAAAACCACATATGCGATGGGTGGATTTGAGTGGAGCAGCTCGTGAGAGTCGAGGCTCAGTCATGGAATCATGTGGAAAACCCAAACTATGGCAAAGTCTGAGTGAGATGGAGGAAAGTCCTCCACAAGGTTCCCCGGTGACAAAGACCTGACTTCTCCGAACCTCTCGTTTTCCTTGTGGCCCATAGCGGGCGGCTGCGAGGTTCTGCTCCTCAGCTGAAGGTTAACATGGTATTAAGAGTTTCATTACCATCCTCACTTTCCATTTTGTCCGTCTGGACGTCGACACACGCATGCCGGTCAGAGACCTGGAGAGGAATTAACAGCCTGGTCAGCCTGATGTAAATTCAGCCGGCATTTTTATGAGGTGTGGAGGGGCGTGCAGAGCTGTCCTGCTGCTGCCAGAATAGACAAATGGATAGAGTCGACCAGAATCTGCAAACAAATCACGGCTCCAGGCGGACCGCTGTGATTTGTTTGTGACTGTGAGGGTATGAGGTCGGCGTACAGAAGCAGTCATTAATATTTCATTCATCAGTCCAAAAGCAGATTGAGAGATGAGAATTCACGGCCATTTTCTTCCCTCCTGCTCTAATCGACTCTTCTGGCTCTCGTACAGAACACATCAGCACTAAAACTCCTCAGATGTCTGTAACGAGGGTGACGCTGAATCAAGTCTGCCTCCAGGTTCGACTCACCCGCCTTCACTACGGAGGATCTGTTAGCAGGGTTATTATAATTGACCAACTCATGAATCAATCAGGTCAGTGTTTATGGGAAAAGATGCACAAATAATTACGTTTTTAAACAATAAAGGGGTGGAGCCAGCATTACAAGATTGGGCTTTTTAGGACTTGGTGGAAGGATGATATTTGGTAAACTCTCAGAGTACATTTTAAGTCATGATATAGTCCGACTTGGATGTGATTTTCTAACGCGACGGCTCGGTGGATCAATGGTTAACACTTTGGCGTCACAGCAAGATCTGGAGATCACTTCCACCCATGCCTAACTGCTTTCTGTCCCGTCTCTGTGTGGGTTTCCTGTGTACCAGGTCATGCTCCTTTCTCTAGCAGACTCTCTAGCTCTGGAGTTGGTCACCGGGTGCCAGACTATGGATGTCCTCTGCGCCTAGTAGTTAGATTGTGTCTCACTGCAGTTAAGTTTGGTTAATTGCAGAGGACAGCAAAGGTGGTGGCCAAGTGGTTAATGCACTTGGTTTCAGTGTGGAAGGTTCCCGGTTCAAACCCCAACCCTGCCACATTTCTCCATGTAATGTGGAGTTGTGTCAGGAAGGGCATCCAGTATAAAAAACTTGTGCCAAGTCAACATGCAGATCCACCTTGGATCCCCCTGAGTGAAAACAAGGGAGCAGCCGAAGGGACTCATTTTACTAAATGCAGAGGACAAATTTAATTGTAAAGGTTCTTCTTGTTCATGCTTTTTTTTCTGTTTCTCCTTCTTCTTGCTTCTTCTTTTTCCTTTATTCTTCTTCTAAAACTGTACTTTTGTAGTAGTCTTATGTGGCTGTGGATGTACAGCTCAAAGCCTAGAAGCGCGACAGTAATACTAACGTATGCTAATACCATACTTCCGTTTGCATCAGGTTCAGCATTGGTGAACTTTATCTCACAACTTTTCATTAATACTCTGAATGAGCAACATAGACTTAAAAGGAAACTCTGGATTCTTCATCCTGGGCTCCATTTTTTTAATGTATTTATGTTGGTATTGAGTTAGAACACTAACGCCATCACAGGCTAATGTGAGCCTATAGGACAAGCTAAATACCTTGTAGTAAAACACTTCTTGTCATTACTAAACCAAGAAAACTGTCATTAGACATGTCAGGTAACACAGAGAGGATCCCTACAGAGGCACAACTTTATCTCAGTAAACTCAAAGAAACTTGCGACTTGCCTTAGCCATCTTCTTGTTTGGCGATGCTGCTCTTAGCTAAGCCCACACACATTGATTGTCGCCAAGCAGCTTGTTCCTGAGTGGTTGTTTCTCTCTTCTGACTTTTGTGCTATTTTTCCTATAAATGGGCCACTCCTTTATATCAGTTAAGACCTGGAGGATGTAGCGGATTTTCCACATAAGTCTTTGGGACTCATCCCTTCCTGCTCATTAGGGGGAAAACTTTAAAGTGGCCAGCTTAAAGAGATTGAGAGTGTTCAGTTTGTGCGTCTGTCAAACATGCGTGTGCACATGAATGATTGTATGAGCTCATCCTGTTTCTGCAGTTTCATACGTTAGTGCAGTTTTTAATGAGAACATATGGCAGCGCGGAGCAAACGGGAGCTAATTGTGTACTTTGCAAGGACACCATCAGTAGGATCCTTGTCCTCGGCATCTGTCAGGGCTCAATGTGCGCAGGTTCCGACCCCTCCCACCATCATTGCCACTGCTGCTGCTGCTCCCACAATGCACTGCTTGTTACCTCTGCCAAGGAGGTTATGCGGCTTCTGTGTGATTTATTATTTCAGAAAGAAACCAGGCAAAATGATCAGTTGTATCTACAGAAATGACAGATTAAAATTTAAAATTTTGGTTTTGGTGTGGATAGTTTCTTTCAGGTCAGTCAGAGCTGCGTGTCGTCAGAGCGAGCTGCAAAAAGTTTGTACCTGAGTTTTCAGAGGTGGTGTTTGTAGTTGCCATCTGCCACGCCGGTGTTTGCCAACCCGGACAGTGGGAATACCACCTCAACCGGCAACTTAGCCCCGCGACTGGACAGCAACAACGTCCGAGGCCCAACGTGGTGAATTCACTGAGGCCGCGCGCTGCGTCATTAGAACCGCGCGTCACGAGTGCCGCTTCCCCGAGGCCTCGTGCAGCCACCGCGCATCCATCAGCGCGGAAACACCGAGGCCGCGCGGCACCAGCGCAGTGCAGATCCATCCCGGTGACAAACAACGCAGGCTGTTAACATCGGCGATCGACAAGCTGCTCATAAGCCGACCATGGGGCCTAAGAAGGTTCTGACAGCGGAGGAAGGTGACGATATTAAAAAATCTCTGGACTTTTTATCAGAGGAGATTTCTGTTGTGAAGCAGCAACAGAAATCAATCATGGATCTGGTGGAGGAGGTGAAGGCATTACGGCTCCAGAATGCCGAGAAAGACCGGCATCTGGTGCAGCTGGAAAATAGAGTGGCTGAATTGGAGCAGTACACCAGAATTAACGACGTCATCATCACAGGTCTTCATATCAAACCACGGTCCTACGCACGGGCGGTAACAGATGAGAGCGGAGGGGAGCCCAGTGAACAGGAGGTCAGCTCTGTGGAAAAACAGGTTGCTGATTTCCTCCTATCTAAAGGTATAGAAATGGATTTAAATAACATTGAAGCGTGCCACCCTCTGCCCCGGAGAAATGACGGTGATAAACGAACCGTCATCATGAGATTCATCAACAGAAAACACAAAACAGCACTGTTAAAACAAGGAAGAAAACTGAAAGGGACAAACGTATTCATCAATGAACATCTCACCAAACGGAATGCCGACATCGCCAGGAAAGCACGCTTCTTGAAGAAACAGGGAAAAATCCAGCACACATGGACTTCAAACTGTAAAATATTCATCAAACTGAACGGATCACCAGAACAAGCAAAAGTCATGGCAATAAGGAACATCGAGGAGCTGGACAAATATGAACAATAGTGTTTCTTAAAGCGAGGATCTGGACAGATATGACCAATAAGGTATGAGGACACAAACACATCACAACACCATGACACAGACCAGAGGAACCTATTCATCTACTACCTATTCATCTACATCTGGAGACAAGAAGGATATAACTCAAAGGATTGCTGATCATGGAAAAGTAGAACTGAGAACATTTAAATACACAGACCACAATGTACTGGACTTGGAGCACGATATAGACCCGGACAATAATTTCTTCTCAAATATCAATGACAGTTGTTGCTATTATACAGATGAACAGTTTAATCGGATCATTAAAACGGATAACAAATTATCAATAATCCATTTCAACAGCAGAAGTCTATATGCAAACTTTAACAACATTAAAGAATATTTAAGTCAGTTTAAAAAAATATTTAACATAATTGCTATATCAGAAACATGGATCAATGAAGATAAAGGAATGGATTTTGAACTGGATGGATATGAATTTAATTGTGTAAACAGAAAAAATAAGAGTGGAGGAGGAGTGGCTGTGTATGTGGATAAGAACATGGATTATAAAATAGTAGACAATATGACAACTGTGATTGATAACTTATTAGAATGTATAACTATTGAAATATGTGAAGAAAAAAGCAAAAATGTATTAGTCAGCTGTATATATAGAGCACCAGGATCTAGTATTGAAACATTCACTGACTGTATGGGAAAAATGTTCTCAAAAACTAATCAAAAAACTGTGTTCATTTGTGGTGACTTAAATATTGATCTGCTCAATCCAAATAAGCATAAAATAACAGATGAATTTATCAGTATAATGTACAGTATGAGTTTATATCCAAAAATCACCAGGCCAAGCAGAATTACATCCCACAGTGCCACCTTAATTGATAATATATTCAGCAATGATATTGAGAATAACACTGTGAGTGGATTATTAATCAATGACATTAGTGATCATCTACCAGTTTTCATCGTTTATAATAGAAACCATCGGCGGAATCAGCCAGAGGAGAAAATAAAATACAGGCGAGTGCGGACAGAGGAAAACATGAACACACTAAAGAAGGATTTACAGGAGCAAAACTGGGAAAAGGTATACAGTGAAAGTGATGTTGATAGTGCATATGAAACTTTTTTACAAATATTTACATCATTATATGATAAAAATTGTCCAATTAAACAAGACTACAGAAAACAAAAAATCCAAGCTCGACCATGGATGACGAAAGGGTTACGAAACGCATGTAATAAGAAAAATACACTGTATAGAGAATTCATAAAACTAAAGACTAAAGAGGCAGAAAATAGATATAAGAAATACAAAAATAGATTAACTAATATTATACGGGTATGTAGGAAGGAATATTATAGTAACATATTATATAATAACAAAAACAATATTAAAGGAATATGGGATATATTAAATAGCATTATCAAAAATGGTAATAAAAAACAGAGTTACCCTCAGTATTTCATTGATAATAATGTCAAGAAGGAAAATAAGGATGAGGTAGTCAACGGTTTTAATAATTTTTTTGTAAATATTGGACCAAGCTTGGCAGAAAAAATTCCCGATTCCCAACCTGAGGATTGGGATAATAATCTCATAGAAAGAAATCCCTGTTCAATGTTCCTCACAGCAGTGGATGGAAATGAAATTATAGACATTGTGAATAATTGTAAATATAAAACATCTACCGATTTAAATGAAATTGATATGGTGGTGGTAAAACAGGTCATTGAATGGATTGTAGAACCATTAACATACATCTGTAACTTATCATTTCAAACCGGTAAATTTCCCAATCAAATGAAAATAGCTAAGGTTGTGCCGCTGTATAAGACTGGGGATAGACACCACTTCACAAATTATAGACCTGTTTCTTTGCTTCCACAATTTTCCAAATTATTAGAAAAGTTATTCAATAATAGATTAGACAAATTCATAAATAAACATAAATTACTTACTGATAGTCAATATGGATTCAGAGCACATAGTTCAACATCACTTGCATTAATAGAATCAGTTGAGGAGATTACAAACGCCATAGACCACAAATTACATTCAGTTGGAATATTTATAGACCTTAAAAAGGCTTTTGATACAATCAATCATGACATATTAATCAGTAAACTTGAACAGTATGGGATTAGGGGGTTGGTGTTGCACTGGGTGAGAAGCTACTTAAGTAACAGAAAACAGTTTGTGAAGTTGGGGGAATATACATCATCATGCTTGGACAATGCTTGTGGCGTCCCACAGGGGTCAGTATTGGGTCCAAAACTGTTTCTAATTTATATAAATGATATTGTCAATGTTTCCAAAATATTAAAATTAGTATTATTTGCAGATGACACAAGCATTTTTTGTTCAGGGGGGGATTTGCAGGAGTTATTAAGGAGGATCAGTATAGAAATGGGAAAATTGAAAATATGGTTTGACAGAAATAAATTATCATTAAACTTAAGTAAAACAAAATACATGTTATTTGGCTATTGTAATACAGACATACAGGTTCAGTTACAAGTCGAGGGGGTAGATATTGAAAGGGTACATGAAAATAAGTTTCTGGGGGTGATAATAGATGATAAGATAAACTGGAAGACTCATATAAAACATATACAAAGTAAACTGTCAAGAAGCATTTCAGTTCTAAACAAAGCGAAACATATTCTGGACCACAACTCACTCCGCATTCTTTACTGCTCACTGGTTTTACCATATTTACAGTACTGTGCAGAGGTATGGGGTAATACTTATAAAGGTACAACACAATCACTATCAGTAATGCAGAAAAGAGCTATAAGAATTATTCATAATACTGGCTATAGAGATCATACAAATCCACTATTTTTACAATCCAAATTATTAAAATTCACAGACTTGGTTCATTTTCAAACAGTACAAATTGTGTATAAAGCAATAAACAATTTACTTCCAGCAAATATTAAAAATATGTTTTTTAACAGATCAGGGGATTACAGTCTGAGGGGGAAATTTAATTTAAAGCATCAGTGGGCACGAACAACATTAAAAGGTTTCTGTATTTCTGTCTGTGGGGTGAGGATGTGGAACAGATTGGGAGTGGGGCTCAAGCAATGTCCAAGCATGAACCAGTTCAAACAGCGGTACAAAAATATGGTTTTTTCTGGGTATAGGGAGGAGGAAGGGTAATGAGGGTTAGGGTGTTTTTGTTGTTTGCTTCGGCTTGTAAATATATAGTATTTTGTATGTAAGTAGGTATGTGTAGGTGTATATTTATGTTTGTGTATATATACGTGTATATATGTATATGTGTATATATGTGTATGTTGATGTGTATATGTATGTGTGTGTATATATATGTATATATATATATATTGATATCGGTTTAGGTGTGTAGGAATTTATGTGTATATGTGGCAAAGGGTATTACTGGTTGTGGGGAAGAAGGGGTAGGGATAAATAAGCTGATGCTTCACCCTACCCCTTTTCGGACATGTTGGGTACACAGTAGGAACTTTTTTGTTGTTGTCTTTACTGATCTATCTTGTAATTGTTGTTGTATCAAATGTTCGAAATAAACAGTTTTCATTCATTCATTCATTCATTCATTCATTCATTCATTCATTCATTCATTTGTGTCTTTAGATTGGGTTAAACAGAACTTTATTGATCCCTTGGGAAGACTCCATCAGGGAAACTGAGGTTCCAACAGCATGTATAGCAACACACAGAGTATCAAAAGTAAGAAACTATTTTACTCACTCACACACTCATTTTCAATCGCTGAGCCCAGTTAAGGGTCGCGGGGGGCTGGAGCCTATCCCAGCAGTCATAGAGCGCAAGGCAGGGTACACCATGGACAGGACACCAAAATTTATCTTTATTACAGATAACTGATAACTTTTAGTATTGATTCGGACACGGCCACATCGGATTACACTGGTGGCTTCTGATAAACCAGTTTCACATTCACTTTTCACTGCTGGGTAAATTCAAGGATCACAACCACATAAGAATACATGATAAATTAATGAATGAAAAAATAAAACCCCAAACACTGTCATCATCTTTCAAAAGCAGTAAAACACAGTATTAGAAGTCACAGTTTATCTCGGTATTAGATGCACCGTCATTTACGAACTAAAAAGCTGCTGCTTTTTTCACACACTTTCAACCCTGCAGCTTAAACAACTGAAATACGTCCATTAATGCATTGATTGGCAGAGTAAAATACATGTAGTAAATATAAATTCTTACCTGTTAGTGTCAGTGGGATTCATCTGAAGAAATAATCTACATAAAGTGTCCTCTTTTTTAAAAATCCAAAACAGTGCCTAAACGTGAAGAAAAGTCCGTCTGTACCCACAGCTGTGCCGTGAGAGCTCCTCTCCCCCACCAAGTTTTGGCGATTAAATTACAGCCACAAAGAAATAAACTAAAATAATGTTAATATTAGTCTGTTTTGTTTTTGTGTTGAGCAGACTCACTCACTGTAACGTTCAACGTGAACCTGAACTACACTACCCACAATGCTCCCTGTGTCGACCGGCCAATCACATTTTGAACTTAATGATGACATCATCAGCAAGTGACAGGCAGCCAGTCTGCTACAAACACACAACAGATGGACTAAAATGTTTGGTTTTAGGGTTTCCAAAAGTTTTGACCGTTAAACTTTGCTCACTTTTCCAGTAAAAAAATTATCGGTCTGAAAGTTTTTAGAACTAAATTTATCGGGAGATAATTGGTCCAATGATGGTCTTAAAACTTATCTGCAAAGCTAATCTGCTAGCAAAAACATTAGTTGAACCACCCACCACTGCTTGCTACTGGCTACTGGTTCACTGGCTGCCACCGCTCCTCTCCTTCCCATCCTCTGTTTTCCTGTTACTGCTCCTCCCCCTGAGTGAGGAGTTGTACCATCTAACGGCCTGAGGGACAAAGGACTTTTTCAGTCTGTTGTTCCTGCACTTGGGAAGGAGCAGTCTGTGGCTCTATTTATCTTAGCCCTCGGTACCTCAGTTACTGGCTGGTTATTTATTTATTTATTTAATTTTTTGGTGTGTTTTGCTTCTGTCATATTTTTACTCATTGTGGCTCATATTTCACTACATCTGCAAGTCCTGCACCTCTATAAAAACAGCAGAATCATGGCTAGATGTAGAGAGAACTCAAAAATGGTTTTTGTACAGAGTTGTGTCATGAATTATAAAAGCCATCAAAAAGATGGAATCTACAAATACATTTTCCTAAGAATTACCAATATGAGGCTCCACATACTATTCATTTTATTTTTCAGTTTTTGTTTTGTTTTTGCTTCTTTTTTTTTTGGCATGTGACTGTTGCTCTCAGTTGACTCATTCATGTCTTCACAGTTGCTCTGAGATGCACAGATTTTTTTATGCTTTATTTTACAGCATAAGGATTGTGGGCAGCATAGTGGATTAGTGGTTAGCACTGTTGCCTCATGGCAAGAAGGTCATGGGTTTGATTCACACCTGTGGCCTTTCTGTGTGGAGTTGCGTGTTCTCCCCGTGTTTGCATGGGTTCCCTCCTGGTGCTCCGGCTTCGTCCCACATCCAAAGACAGGTTAGGTGGATTGGAAACCTTAAATTGTCCGTAGGTGTGCATACGGGTGCAGATGTGTTGGTTTCTCTATATGTGTCTCTGCGACAGGGTGTACGATGCCTCACACCCTATAACTGCTGGGATAGGCTCCAGCCCCCCATGGCCCTAAAGTGGACTAAACGGTTGAAGATGTGTGTGTGTGTGTGTGAGCATTAGGATTGTGCAAATGGTTTCATTTTTGCAAAATTTACAGTAAAGTAGGATACAGGCTTTTTGATTAAACCTCACAATTTGAAGCTTTGATTTGGATGTTTTGTTTTTTCCTGATAGAAGTGTTCAGCGCACATGATTAAGTTATAGACTGTTGTAAATTTGAATAACAGACTTTTATTTATTTATTTATTTAATCCAAATCCTTTGATTTCAGCTTCTTGAATGTGAATATTTTCTGGTTTAGTTTAAGAAATTTTGTTGTGAATTGTTTTGTGCATTGTTCTGTAATTTATGTCTGTAGCATGGCCCAAGCAGAGGGTCACCCCCTTGAGTCTGGTCTGCTTGATGTTTCTTCCTCAGAGGGAGTTTTCCTTACCACTGCTGCTCTTGGGGTTAGTAAGGTCAGACCGCCTTGAGGGAACTGTGTTGTGATTTGGCACTATATAAAGGAAAATAAATTGAAATTGAAAATTTTTGCACTTGTTGTAATGACAATAAATCTATCTCTATCGATCTATCTTTCTTCGTATCTCTCTGGCAGTAAACTGAATATCTGCGGGCTGTAGACAAAACAAGACATTTGAAGGCATCATCTTTGGCTCCAGAAAACATTGATCAACATTTTTCAAGATTTTCTGACATTTTATTAACCAAACAACAATTAATTGATAAAATAATTATTTGCAGTGCTAGCGTCAGACTGCTAATGTTGCTAATTGTGGATTGGTTGTCACTCTTCACTGTGTGAATGGATTAATGACATCTTGACTGTCCAGTCACACGAAGCCTGTTCTCATGGTGAGGCTGAGTTGGCTGATGTGTCACTTCTTTGCGACCCCATAAATCAGTATGACCTCAGCTGTCCAGACTGTGACACCTCACTGTAGGTCAGGAAAAATGACCCAGACAGTTGAGAATTATTGGCTTTCCAGAGTGATCATGTCTGGGCCATGCTGGAAATCACAGGAGTCCGGTCTAATCAGTTCAGTGTGAGCTAGCGGCACGTCACAGGTGGATACAAAGGCAGAGAGTGTGGCAGATAATCAACACATCCCCGCCACCATCCCCACCGCTCTCTTCTTAAAACCGTTACCCCGTAACATCGATTCCTTGTTGGGCAAAACATCAAACGCTATGATAAACAGTCCCATCAGCCAACAGGTTGGACCATCTTGCGTCGCTTCTCTTTTTGTGTCTTTGGCCAAATTATGTGCTTTGAAAAGTGTCGCGTCCATCCCACAAACCGTCACATCTGACACCACACTGATATCCACCACACCGCCGCCGCCGCCGCCGTTGTTGCAATTCCTATTGATTTGTATTCAAATCAGCCTGCTGAGGCATTAAAATGAGATTCATTGTATATTCTGTTGTTTCATTTTACAGCCAACAAATGGCGCTGAGGCTCTCAGAGGTCCTCTCCTGCCGTCGCATTACTGCAGCTCCGAGGCTTTTAGACGAGTCCATTTGATCCATTCCAGCCAGTCGTGCAGATAAACTGCCAGCAATTTAAATCAGAAAAGGGAAAACATAAAGCAGGTGTTTCAGAACCAAGAAAAGCTTTGTGCGTGTGCTTCGTCTGGTAGTCTGGTGCATGTGTGTGCGCAAACGTCTGTCAACATGTGTGAGCAAATGTGTTCTTGTAAACATATTTTAAAAGGTTATATTTCTGTTTGCACATGTTTCGTGTGTGTCTCAGCTGTGCCGCACGTCCTCGCTGTGACTCAGTGGTTTATTAAGTCGAGTCCTCGAGGGCTGTGGATTTGCCCAAGTCAGGTTTTGGAAACCAGAAGACAAATCTGTCCAAACTCAAAATAATACAGTCCAGAAGTACTCACTCCTTCAGGAGAACACAACTAAAACATAACTTGTACACCTGTGAAATCACCTGCTGAAAAACTGAGTGAGCATGTGTGAAGAACACGAGTGAGGGAAGCCACCAAGACACCCATGACAGATCTGAAGGAGGTTAAAGACCCAGTAGCTGTGATTTTAGAGACTATGTGTAAATCTTTTGTCTGTTGCACCAGTCAGAAGACTTTGTACGTCATGTTTTCTTGTTACTGTGCACCCTCATACACCTGAAGCTTGGCGGTGTCAGCACTGTACTGTGGTGGCAGCGCCAAGCTTCAGGTTAATCTGAGATACTTGGTACTTAACCCATTGTTTGGTTTGACATTTGTATTTAATTTAATTTATATTGTAGTGGTTTGGCTTCAATTTGAGAACAAAAGGCATCATTTAAAATAATTATATCAAAGAATAAGCTTCTATATCTGATGTTGAAGAAATCTTGATTTCTTCAGTAGAAATGCAGCTGCAGAAAGCAGGAGGACTCTGATCTGGTCCTAATTACAGAAACCGTGATTCCTCTTTTGTCTGTTACATATTAGAGGTGAGGCAGACAAAAATGATAAATTAAAGTCAGGTGGACACACCCTTCGTTGCCTAAAACCAGATTGAATGGTGGCATTCTGCAAAGTAGAGGCTTCTTGGACCCATCGAGAAGCTGCTGAGAAAAAACTGGAAGTGAGACAGCTGATCCTCTTGTAAACCACAAACCGTACTGTCATTTACCAAATCAGCTAAAGCTGTTAAGAGTTAAATGATGATTTATATTTTTCTGAAGAGAAACAGAAGCAAGACTCGGATAAACACATGGACTCCGTGCCGGAGACAAATGAGCTCTCGGCGAACATAAGGAGCTGAGTTTTGATGGACAGTTAGGTTTGTGTTTTGATGTTTAGTTGGAGAACGTCAGCATGTTGCTGTGAACAAACAAGCAAGAAAGAAGAAAATGTCACACTGACAAGTGAGGAAAACCTTCAAAAACATTTCACTGAGTCTCTTTATACTGCATCAACAGCAGGGGGCACTGTAACACCTTTCTGACAAAATAAACAAACAAAAAACCAAAACACCAACACAGAAAAAAATAAACACCTTTTATAATCTGAACATTGCCACATGTCTTGGGTCTTGAATGGCATCTACCCAGGTTAAACCTGGGCGTCATCCCCTCGGCCTTCTCCAGCCACTGGGATCCTCAACACTGAGTTAAAAAAAACAAGGTGGCGGAAAACCACCACAGAAAACAGCTTTTTTCTGTATAAATCTAACATGTTTGTCATATATTTTGCAAAGGTTAGTGAGGAATAAATACTTCTAAATCTAAAAACGCAGGTAACACCTCTGAAGTGATTTACAAGACATCTTACAGATGTTAGTGTGCACACCCCGGGAACGCGCATCAGGCAAATGCATCAGCTCACATGTAATCTCAAAACCGCACAAAGGTGCACACACCTGAGAAGAAATTCCTCCGACATAAATGTGTTCTCTTCATTAAAATGAGCTGTAATTTTGCAACACCTTACAAAAATAAACCGACATTATAATGCTTGGATTCCGATAGAAACTAAATTTTGTAATTTTTTTGAAATTTCAAAGGCTGTACAGTTTGAATTAATCAAAAGTCTAATTAAACAAAAAATAAAACAGATATAACTTGTTCAAGTTTTAAAAGTATGTATGATGCAAAACCTTTAATTGGGACATATTTAAATAAAACTGACTTAAAATTCCATGATTTTCCCCAGGCTGTGCTGTCCATCTCAAGTTAGGATTAATTAATGTCAAACACTCACTGACTGTAAATATTGTCAATAACTTTGACGTGGAGATAACTGAGAGAAATTGGATTGATGAAATAAAATGCTCAATACTTAACAAGATACATCTTGCATGCAGTGGTGGGCACAGATAACCGAAAAATTAACTTCAATAACAGATAATCAGATAACTGAAAAATTATCTTCGATAAAGATAAAACAATAAACCACCCAAAAATGTATCGGAAGTTACAGATAACCGATAAATTCCAATATTACCGCTGACACATCTACAACTAGTAGTAGAACAAATTTAATAGCTTACAATAATATTAAAAATAAAGACAGACCCCAACGAGACCACACTTTTCTTTCTATATTCTGTCCCTGCTGGAAGCTCTTATGTACTACAGAGCTCCCAACACAGAGGCACTCCAAGACGGGCCATAAAGCCAATTCTCTATCAATTATGACACTCCGGTCAGGCGCAGGTCTTGAAAAATAAAGTCATGCTGACTTATGGTTTTAATTATAAATAACATTAATACTGATAGAATAACTCCATTAATGTCAATTATGTCATTTGTACAAAGTTAAAATATAACATATATCTTTAATGTTGAGTAATGCACTAATTTTGAGGTTTTGTAACAAACAGACAGATCGCAAAGGATTCTGGGTAAAAGTGCCTCTTTTTGGAGCGAGGCGGAGGGGAAGGCGAAGGGCTACAAATCCCTCCGTTTGGAGGGGTAGGAGGAACTTACTGCTGTCTCTGAAAAAACAAACATGGTGCCGAAAGAGCCGCACAAATGAAGCGGCTTTCATTACAAATTACGCTGTTTAGAAAGTTATAACTTGCCAAAAAACTTTACACGCAGTTGTCTATGACAGTAGCGTGTCTGCTGCTGGATGCATGTTGCGTATGTTGTCGTTCTGAAGAATATCGTAACGTCGCTCGTGCGCTGCGTTATAATGCATATACACACGAACGCTATGATAAGACACTTTTATATCTCACAACAGAGAAAATCATGATAAAGTGTAAGCACGTTAATTTGTATGTTCATAAATCTTTGGATAATATAAATCCCTGCTGTTGGATTTCAAGGTCTGTAACGTGTGTGTATTTTGTAAACAAACGGAGCTCTGAACACACTCATCTAATAAGCTTTCAGGCAGAAAATGAAAAGTTTCATCAATGGGAATAAGTTGGAAAATATATACACACACATGTATATGTGTAACACATAACCTGACGTCCTAATAGACTGATATTATTTGTCAAGGAAATTTCTAAAGGAAATAAGGCTGGATGCAAAAAATGGGAGAATTTGAAAAATAAATAAGGTTGTAATTCCATTAAAAAAGTGAAACTTGTATAATGTATACATTCATTGCACACACAAAAAAGCCATTTGCAAAGCCAAAAAGTTGATTTGACAATCATCTGACATAACCAGGGTCAAAATAAATAGAACACTGCTATCTACTGGTTCCCACACGCTTAGTGAACACTATTGACCAGTAGATGGCAGTAGAGGCCTTGAAAACAAAATTCCAGCTACAGTAATCCCTGTCTGCTATATTTAAAATGCGTGGAATTTAACAAACGCAAATAAAACCAACATCTATAAACGCAGAGAATATATTCAAGAGAGTTTTAGGCACTAGAGTTTAATGCTGTTGTCTGTGGAGCCTGAACAGAGTGTCTGAAATGCATTTGTCCTGTCTTGATGTACTGAGATTACATCATCCTACCCAAAATGCATTGCAGGTCACAGGATGTGCTCACAAAACCTGAAAAATTAGCACATTACTTTAAAACTAAAACATGTATCTGATATTTTCACTTAATAAAACTCAAACATGACAGTAATTTTAAATAACTTGTCCAAAATTTGTTTGGTTAAAATTTGAACCATAAGTTAAAAACTTATGACTTAGGTGATATCGGCAGCCTTTTGGTATGGTGTTAAAGGAAATGTTTCTTTTTTTTTTTTTTGTTTTGGGGCTGTTTCTCTTTTGTCTGCACATGATTGAGATGCTTTTCATACAAGCGGCTCTCTTCTATTTGCAAAGGTTATGGCTGTGTGTCTGTTACAAAACTTTTAACAGGTGAGTGCTAAACTAATTTTAAAAATGCTTGTTGCTGTTAAGCTTTGTTTATTTTGTTTATCGGACAAAGATTAATTGGAAGATAATTGGGCTGATAATGGTTTTTAAAGTTATCTAAAAAGATAATCCGATAAAGAAAACATTCTTTGATAATTATCTGTTATCGGATTATCGAAAGTGTGCCCACCACTGCTTGCATGTTATTCAGAGGTAAGCTCGTACATTTCTAATTTAATAAATATGTTGATTTCTGTTACCTTCCTTTGATAATGTTCACAATGTTGAATTTTAACGTGAAGATTGTAATGACCAAATACAGGAAAAAATGCTTCATTTCAAGGGTCAGTTATTAAAAACTGCGTAGGGGAGAAAACTGCCCGTCCACATGCAGGAGAGTTAGACTCTTCCGTCTGCTTTCAGCCTTCTTTTCATTTTGCCAATTTGCTTCCAGTGGCTTCAAGGAGAGATAATTGGTCTATTATGACTGCTTCTTTTTTTTTTAAATTGTGAATTCCATTTGTAAATGGACCTGTTGGGCTCTTCAGTACAGAGATTTAATACTTAATTCTGCTATTTTGTCACAAAATATTTATTTTCTAATGCAAGTAACTATTATACAAGAGCAATGGGACAATTTTGTTAACTTGTTCATAAATCTCTGTTTATTATTTTCTTTGTTTTTTGTGAGATTTCACTCAAAGAAAAACAGTGAAACCAAATTTCATTCAAACAACATTTTGACGGAAAATAATACAGTAATTTTAGAAAATGATCTGGGAGTGAATTTGATCTCCGAGCAATGGATGACTGTGCCCCCCCCCCCCCCCCCCCCCCCCCCCCACACACACACACATTCGCCCTCCTCCCTCAGCGTCGGGGCTCCTCGCTGAGCTTCCGCAGCAATCAGGTAGATGTATTGTGACTGATGGGAGAAAGTGGGAGTCTTTGTACTTGGACCTTTAGGTTGCAGAGGCCCAAAGGATTACAAAAGCAATTGTCCACCTTTAGTTGTACATCTCGTGATGTGGTTCTGTGTGCTGCTTTAGCCCCCAATGATTTTTCACTGCCACACCAATAACACACACTCCACCTCGGAGCACACAAACCTGAGACCTTTTTCCTACACTTTTTAATAAAACTCGAGTCTTGTTAGTTGAGCAATCTGGGTCAAAGCTGAGCAGTCAGGATCAAAGCATACCAGAGAAGAGATGAAAGGACAAACCTCACAATAAAAAACAAAAGAAAAGAGAAAATACCAGCAGAGATGTACAGAGATGAATGTTGGACTTTAGCATGAGAAAACACTCTGAGTGCCCTTCTACTTCTGTTTATTATTTTTTTTTATTTCAACTTTGGCCCTTCAGAACTCTGATGGTCTTGGGGGAGAAAACCTGTTCTCTTGAAAGTGGGTGTGGACTTAGATGGAGGTGCAGATCAAGGACATTTTCAAAGATTGTAAAAAATATATATATTTTTAATTATACGAGGGCTGTCAATAAAGTTACGGTCCTTTTTATTTTTTTCAAAAACTATATGGATTTCATTCATATGTTTTTACGTCAGACATGCTTGAACCCTCGTGCGCATGCGTGAGTTTTTCCACGCCTGTCGGTGACGTCATTCGCCTGTGAGCACTCCTTGTGGGAGGAGTCGTCCAGCCCCTCGTCGGAATTCCTTTGTCTGAGAAGTTGCTGAGAGACTGGCGCGTTGTTTGATCAAAATTTTTTCTAAACCTGTGAGATACATCGAAGTGGACACGGTTCGAAAAATTAAGCTGGTTTTCAGTGAAAATTTTAACGGCTGATGAGAGATTTTGAGGTGATTCTGTCGCTTTAAGGACTTTTCACGGTGCGAGACGTCGCTCAGAGCTCTCAGGCAGCGTCGTCAGCCTGTTCAAGCTGAAAACCTCCACATTTCAGGCTCTATTGATCCAGGACGTCGTGAGAGAACAGAGAAGTTTCAGAAGAAGTCGGTTTCAGCATTTTATCCGGATATTCCACTGTTAAAGGAGATTTTTTTAATGAAAGACGTGCGGACGGGTCCGCGCGTCGGGACGCAGCCGCCGCGACGCTCCGCCACAGGAAAAACACCTCTGTTGAAAGCCTTAAGGACAAGTTGGAACATGTCCTGCCTGTTAAACAATTTCTCATATACTCACTCCACTGAAAGCCATCAAAAGCTGCCTGGATTTTACAAATGGTTATCAACACGGAGGTGTTTTTCCTGTGCCGCCGCACCGCGTCGGCTGCGTCCCGACGCGCGGATCCGTCCGCACGTCTTTCATTAAAAAAATCTCCTTTAACAGTGGAATATCCGGATAAAATGCTGAAACCGACTTCTTCTGAAACTTCTCTGTTCTCTCACAACGTCCTGGATCAATAGAGCCTGAAATGTGGAGGTTTTCAGCTTGAACAGGCTGATGACGCTGCCTGAGAGCGCAGCGCGACGTCTCGCACCGTGAAAAGTCCTTAAAGCGACAGAATCACCTCAAAATCTCTCATCAGCTGTTAAAATTTTCACTGAAAACCAGCTTAATTTTTCGAACCGTGTCCACTTCGATGTGTCTCACAGGTTTAGAAAAAATTTTGATCAAACAAAGCGCCAGTCTCTCAGCAACTTCTCAGACAAAGGAATTCCGACGAGGGGCTGGACGACTCCTCCCACAAGGAGTGCTCACAGGCGAATGACGTCACCGACAGGCGTGGAAAAACTCACGCATGCGCACGAGGGTTCAAGCATGTCTGACGTAAAAACATATGAATGAAATCCATATAGTTTTTGAAAAAAATAAAAAGGACCGTTACTTTATTGACAGCCCTCGTATATTCTACAAAACCTGGTGATGAACATAATTGCTGGTCCAGAATTTATACCATCACATTTTGGGGTGGAGACTATAAATTAAAAAAAAAAAAAGTATTATTATTGTCAACAGGTTGATGGATTTAATCAGACAGGAGTCTCCATGGATTATGATGTTTGCTGATGACATTGTGATCTGTAGTGAGAGTTGAGAGCAGGTTGAGTCTAGCCTGGTGATGTGCAGTGGCGGCGCCAAGGGGGGGCATGGGGGGGCTTAAGCCTCCCCAATAATGAGCCAAGCCCCCCCCCCCAATAATTCTGCCAATAATGTGAATAGCGACTGACATATTTGTGGATATCAACTGCAGTTTTGCGCTGACAATGTCTCAGTATTACGTAACTGAGCAAAGTCATGAATGTGTGTGTTTGGTGATCTGCCAATGCTGAATCACCCTTCACAAATAAAATTTTCAGTTTTGCAAATAAACATTTATTTATAAAAACCCACACACAAGTTACAAATCAGAAATTTGTGTTTGTGGATCACAAAACACGTGTACAAATCAAAGGATATTTGGGTTAGATTGTATACAAACTTCATAAAGAATCACTTTTTTTGTATATTGTTTACAACTAAGTTTCTCAGGCTATATCTTTTACTTACTTTTATCAAATGGTTATGACCTCAGTGTTAAATTGGCAATAAATCTTTGATATAGACGATTTCTGTAAGGTTGATTCCATGCATTGTCTTGAGCACCATTTCAATGAATTTAGCTTGGATACCTACGAGGTCTGTCAATAAAGTATCGGACCTTTTTATTTTTCTCAAAAACTATATGGATTTGAATCATGTGCGATTACATCAGACAAGCTTGAACCCTCGTGGGCATGCGTGAGTTTTTTTCACACCTGTCAGTTACATCATTCGCCTGTGGGCTGGCTTTGAGTGAGGAGTGGTCCACCCCTCCTGTCGCAATCTCTTTGTCTGAGAACTTCCTGAGAGACACCTCCGAAAAACACCTCCGAGGTCGGGATCAGCAGTTTATTTGGACATTCCACTGTTAAAGGTGATTTTGTAAGGAAAGAAAGTGCGGACAGGTCCGCGCGTCGGGACACAGCCGGCGCAGCGCGGCGGCTCAGGAAAAACACCTCCGTTGGAAGCCTTAAGGACAAGTTGGAACATGTTCAGCTGTTAAACAATTTCTCAGATACTCACTCAACTGAAAGCCATCAAAAGCCACCTGGTTTTTACAAATGGTTATCAACACGGAGGTGTTTTTCCTGTTCCACCGCACGGCGCCGGCTGGGTGCGCGCGTCGGCACTCAGCCGATAAACTACCCAGCCGATAAACTGCTGATCCCGACCTCTCCTGAAAGTTCTCTGTTCTCTCACGACGTCCTGGGTCAACAGAGGCTTAAATTTGGAAGTTTTCAGCTCAAAACAGGCAGACAGCGGCGGCTCAGGGCGCATCGCGACATCCCGCTCCATGGGCAGTCCTTAAAGCAACAGCATCACGCCATAATCTCTCATCAGCCGTTAAAATTTTCACCGAAAACCAGTTGAATTTCTCGAATGGTGTCCACTTCGATGTGCCTCTCAGTTTTTGAAAAAATTTTGATCAAGCAAAGCGCCAGTCTTTCAGGAAGTTCTCAGACAAAGAGATTGCGACGGGAGGGGTGGACCACTCCTCACTCAAAGTCAGCCCACAGGCGAATGACGTAACCGACAGGTGTGAAAAAACTCACGCATGCGCACGAGGGTTCAAGGTTTGCTGATGTAATCGCACGTGATTCAAATCCATATAGTTTTTGAAAAAATAAAAAGGTACGTTACCTAATTGACAGACCTCGTATGTGCAAGTTTACTGAACTTGCAATCATTCTAAGTGATGTGTGTGTGTGTGCACTGATACCACATTTTAGAGGCGCACAGGTGACTAAAACATGTACCTTGGTATTTATAAAGCAATTTACTATATATTGTTCATTTCGACGACATTTTGTGGAGCCCCTCCAACAAAAATTTCCTGGCGCCGCCACTGGCGATGTGAAGATATGCTCTGGAGAGAAGGAGAATGAAACTCAGTAGGAACTAGACTGGGTACATGTGCGTGAATGACAGTGAGCCCGGTGGAATAGTGTGGTTACGGAGTAGAGGCGGCGAAGGTAAAAGAGTTTAAATACTTGGGGTCAACTATCCAAAGTAATAGAGAGATGAAGAAGAGAGTGCAAGCAGGATGGCGTGAGTGGGTGGAGAAAGGTGGCAGGAGCTCAGACGTAAACACACACATCCAGAGAGCCATTTGAGTTGAGTGGTACTGATGGGAGCTTCCTGTGTCTGAGACGCTCTCGAACCCTTTTCATGCCAAACACGTTTGAAGAACTAAACTCCTTCTCACCATCCTTGTGGTTTATGCCCCTGTTTTTACACCTTCTTCTTTATTTTTCTGTCATCTCATTTCTCTCTCACGTGTGATTCTCTCATCGCCCGCTCAAGCCAGGAGCGGCGACTGCTCTCAGCAGGTCGTCCGTAAGTGCTGCAGGAGGTTCTGCAGCGACGGCTCGGTTCACAGAGCTGCAGATGAAGAAAAGAAGGCAAAGCGTCGATGATGAAAAAGCATAAAGGTTCAGCTTCGGGAGTTGGAGATGGAATAGGCGAGAGCCCAATGTTGGGAGAAAGAGAGCGCGAGAGCGAGAGCGCATCAAATAGCAGAAGAAAGAATGGCATGAGAAGAAATGTGGCTGTCACCGTGCGAGCTGATCAAAGGCTTTCGCACCGCCTCCCAAAGACAAACCGATGCCAGTTTTTCACAAATCTGATTTAGTCGCAGACATCGAGTGTCACATTCTAGCGGTGATTTACCGTTACCTTTAGTTCCCTTTGATATATATTTGAGAAATACATACTCCAGCATGTTTGATCAAGTGGTAAAGGATAGTGGATGTGCTATGGGAGGGAGAACACAGACATGAAACTTTGACGCCTTATTTGTTATTCATGCATAAGCTCGTGCTCGTCTTGCCTCATTCATATCGTACTTCAAATGATTTGGCAGTCAGGCCTCAGGGGGCGTACTGGAGAGGAGGGCAGCTCAGGCAGGAGAAATATAACTCGCTGTTTGAGCTTTTCAGTAATTATTTCTCAGGCGGTAGTGGAGATGCCCAAAGGCTGATGAAAGACCGGTAGATCTGAAGGTCCTCGGAGAGCCCAAGTGCTCCATTCACTGAGGCATTATGGGAAATCTTACTCTTCAAGCTGGACAGAAGCCAAATATGAATTCTCACAATAAGCGCTGTAATAACCAGCATCCACATACAGAGCCATACGTATTTGGACTCTGATATAGTCAGCAGCACTGTGGGGTAAATCCCAACAGCGTGTCTGTTACTGTGAACGATCTGCAGAGACGTACTGTAGGAAATGCGCTCGTAAACAAACAATAATGTTGTCAGGTTAGGTCTGGAAGCATTTCCATCACACTAAGGAACTGCCCCAGGTCCTGGTCCATCCCCACCTCTCCAAAGTAGCCCTCCATCTGCTGCAGCCAAGTGAAATATGGGTGTATTGTTGATCTTCTCCAGTTACTGGGGTCATCAACACTGAGGCACCTGCATGGATCATCATGCTGGGAGAAATGCCCCACATTGCCAAGACTGACGTTTCTTCATGACACAGCTGATCCTTTTCATCCGAGTTTCACTAAGTAACTGTTTGTTTAACACCAAGTCATTCCATGGGGATCCTCCAAAGAGACCTGCTACCAAAGAAAGACATCTAGTCATCACCTTAAACCTTCAATATCAGGATCACCAAACACCTCCGTCGGTGACCTCATGACTCCGTAAGATCTTCCCTGGCGTCTTTGGATCTCAAACACCGAGAAGCAGAGACGTGAACATCTCCCCAAGGTCTTCGCTTTCACCACAGACAGATAAACCTCCACTGTCCAAGTCCAGGAAGTCAAAGGTCTTATTTTACATTGGCACTGTAAATTCTTGTTTTTGTATGGTCTTGCAAATTTGTAGACTTTTTGAGCCTATATATTGTAGATTAGATTAGATTACATTAGATTAGATAGAACGTAATTGATCCCTTGGGAAGACTCTCTCAGGGAAATTGAGATTCCAGCAGCACTGTGTATACTGTATAGCAGCACACAGGGTAAGAAGCACACAGAGTACCAAAAGAGAA
This sequence comes from Thalassophryne amazonica, assembly GCF_902500255.1. NCBI lineage: Eukaryota > Metazoa > Chordata > Actinopteri > Batrachoidiformes > Batrachoididae > Thalassophryne > Thalassophryne amazonica. Next base: position 63,354,083 of record NC_047120.1, on the reverse strand, counting down.
GGTTAAAAAGTTTGCAAATATAAATACAAATAAATAAATACAAATATAAATATATAAATACAATACAATAAAAATATAAATCCAAATAAATATACAAATATAAATAAATAAATATTGTGTTTTAGAGAGTGATTGATAATACACCGCAAGATAAACTGGAAGCCCAGAATATTCTCACAAGCCTAGCCCATTTTAACCCTGGGTATAATCTTTGAAAGGGTTTAGCAGCAGGGGTGCTGTTACACCAGAACGTCAGGATTTGTGCACTTTTGCTGACAAAACTGAAATTAACAAGACTTCCACAGATGGTTTATGTCAAGTTAAACATTACTGGATCATAGTAACTCAGGTGATGCATCGTGTTACTGATCCAAAGGTTGGCCTGATTTCCAGCTTCTCTTCTATATAGTATGTTGGTATATGTATTTGAACAAAACATTCATCCTCAAATAGCTCCCAATAGGCATTTGACTACAATAGGTGGCAACGTATGGAAGTAAATCTGTGCCATCAGAGTCTGAATTTGAATTTTGAAGGTTGAATGTTTTTAGCATCAAAATCAGAGTTTGAAGTTGAATTTCTAAAGTTGAATTTGTTTAGCATCAAAATATTCAGCGTCAAAAACGTCAACCTAAAAAAATTCAACCTCAAAAAAATTCAACCTCAAAAAATAGAAAAGCAGGGAGAAGCAGTTGATCCCTGTCTCAATCATCCAACGTTTATGTATGGAAGCAACTCTGTGATGTTGGATGAGTGAGACAGGGATCGATTGCTTCTCCCTGCTTTTCTATTTTTTGAGGTTGAATTTTTTGAGTTTGAATTTTTTTTTTTTGGTTTATTTTTTTGAGGTTGAATTTTTTTAGGTTGGTTTTAGGTTAAATTTTTTGAGGTTGAATTTTTTTAGGTTGAAGTTTTTTTTTTTTTTTTTAGGTTGAAGTTTTTGAGGCTGAATAATTTGATGCTAAAAATATTCAACCTTAAAAATTCAAATTCAAACTGTGATGGCACAGGTTTACTTCCATAGCAACGGATCTAAAGTCCAAAATTAAAATTAATGTGGACACTGTTCTGTGCTTTTGTAGCAGCAAACACTATTTTCCAGTCACTTTGATGAGACAGGACAGAATAAATACATTTCCTCACCACATGTTATCAATGTGTAACTGTGCTAGCCGCGGACGTATGAAGCCGATCTGAATCAGCGGCTGGTTTGCTTGCTAAAAGGAGCTTGTTGGACCCCATTTACAATCAATTATTCTACTGTGCATAAGCTAGTATGTGTAGAAATATACTGAAATACAAGATTTTACACAATAATGTTGCGCATCACTATTTTTCCAGCAGAACGGTTTCCGACCATGTCTGAAGAATATTCCTGTTTCAAACTTAGTTAGATTAAAGCATCAGTAAAAGGGCCACACTCGCAAATGCTGTTCTCTCATCAAACACTGGACATGATCTGGAACAGAATTCCGTTGATGTTATCTTTTGACAACCTGGAGAAAGTCACCAGGGCTTTTATATTCTCATTTCCTGCTGCTTTCAGAGTCCAGTGTGTTTAGCGTGTCCAGCGAGTCTTTAAATAGAGTGAAGAAGATGTCACATACCTTTATTCTGGCTTTTGTGTGGTTCGGCGGCAAATTTTCTTTGGTGTCACGGCTGGAATTTGCTCCCAGCTGTAGATGTGCTGTTGAACCCTGACACAGAAGATCCTGTTTCAGACTGAAGGCTTAAAGCAACTTGAGCAGCAAGAACAAAATGCAGCTTTGCAGTTTGTCAATGTCACGTCTTTGAGAGGAAACAGGAGGGAGGAAAGCATAAATTAATCATGTAATATGACAGCGATAAACTGCACGCAGCGTGTGCAGCATTCCCGCTGATCTGTGAAAGCAAAAGAAAAACATCGCTTTGGTTACAGCTTCTTTCTCCTTAATAGTATTTCTTCATTAAACCTGCACTGCTGGACTTCCACACGTATGGAACCGCTGTGGTAGGAAGTAACATGAAGATGAACTCGGCATCTAATGGAACCAGGCACTCTTCCTCCTCCAGCTGCTTCCATTAGATGTCCCCACAGCAGATCATGTGTCTCCATCTCACCCTGTCCTCTGTATCTTCCTCTGTCACACCAACCACCTGCATGTCCTCCCTCAGCACATCCATAAAACTCCTCTTTGGCCTCCCTCTTCTCCTCCTGCCTGGTGACTCCATCCTCAGCATCCTTCTCCCTATATACCCTGGGTCCCTCCTCTGTACATGTCCAAACAATCTCATTCTCATCTCTCTGACTTTGTCTCCAAACCATCCCACCTGAGCTGTTCCTCTGATATGTTCATTCCTAATCCTGTCCACCGACGTCACTCTGAAAGGGAATCACCACCTCCAGCTCTGCCTCCTGTCTCTAAGCCGTACATCATAGCTGGTCTCACTACTGTCTTCCCCTTCCACTTTTTCAGATGTCTGTTTGTCACAAATCACTCGTGCCATCTTTCTTCACCCACCCACCCTGTCTGCACTCTCTTGTTCACCTCTCTAACACACTCTCTATTACTATGAGCAGTTTTCAGGCAGAATGTGGAAACTGTAGATGCAAAAGCCAATTGTTGAACATTTTAAGTGATATTGTTCTGTATTATGAATTTTGTGGACCTCTTTTCTTCTGTATCTGTATGAGGAAACCTGAAAGTAATGGACTGTCCTTGAAACTGTGAGTAATACTGAACCAGGAGGGAGGTCTACCATTACAACCCTAAAAAAGTACCAAGTGAAAAGCATTTGTTGGCTTTGAAAATGGAAATGCAGTGAATGAGTTGATGGATAAGTCCGTCCTCTCCAGTCCAACACAATAAGTCAAAACCAATAAATGCTTTCATCTTGTATGTCTCCAAATCAGTACTAAATGGTTAAAATTGAAAAAAAAATATAGACCTGTGATACATCAAACTGAAAAGCAATGTGCTGGTGTAATATGCCATAGATGTCTGCCACCTGCTGGATGGTCAGTGGATGCCAGTTTGATAATGGATTAGGAGCAGGTGTGGTTGTCAGTGAGTTTTGATTTCTGCACAGAAAAATGTACTAAATCAGAGAAGTAAACTGAATTAACAGTAACAATAATTACATTCTAAAACTACAAATAACATCCACACAGGACACAGAATTTTTTATGAAACAGACACTTCTTCATTCTCTCCCTTGGTCTCTCTCAACATTTGTGGCTTTGAACTTGCAAAAATGTAGCAATAAATTAATTATATTGTTGGACAAAGAAACTTTTAATCTAATGCTTGTAAAGCCAGTCAGTTTCTAGAAGTTGGCACCAACTAGACGTCTTGCTTATCTTCAAGGTGTTTCACCACAGTGGCAAGTAGTGTAAATGTCTACATACATATATCCTCCATGGACCACTGAGAACTTTCTTCAACAAATACAACTTTATTTGACCTTTTTCTAAGACTTAAGTTGCCAGAAAAAGGCTAATACCGTCTGTGATGCCAATGACGTGTGGACTCTGCACACTTTCTCCAGTCAACATTTAGATGTGTATAACTCACTAAAACGAGCTATAAGCGTTTGTTGTCTGCTCAGTATTCCCCGTGTAGCTTCCCTGCCAGAATACGCCTGAAGGTTTGCCCGCAGCCTCAGACTCTTAGCACCGTACCTAAAGTTATGCTCAGACCACGCAGACAGGAAGAAAAATGCATATCGTGTGTCTAACACCCTGTAACCTTCAGCATTGACTCATTTATTTCAAGTCACCACTTCATACATCACCCACTGCCTGTCAACCTGCAGCCCTCTTTGATCGACACATTCCAGATTATCACATCTTTGTAGATATAGTGATACACGCCGCGTTTTTCTCTTTTTGCCACCAACTCTGTCAACTCCCTCTCCTTGTTTTTTTTTTCATTTTCCCACGAGCGAGCCGATCCTGTTTATCTATGTTTGTTAATGATGCCTGCTTCCAGACATCTACAGTAGTGTTCAGAATAATAGTAGTGCTATGGGACTAAAACGATTAATCCAGGTTTTGAGTATATTTCTTATTGTTACATGGGAAACAAGGTACCAGTAGATTCAGTAGATTCTCACAAATCCAACAAGACCAAGCATTCATGATATGTACACTCTTAAGGCTATGAAAGTGGGCTATTAGTAAAAAAAGTAAAAAAAAAAAAAAAGGGGGTGTTCACAATAATAGTAGTGTGGCATTCAGTCAGTGAGTTTGTCAGTTATGTGGAACAAACAGGTGTGAATCAGGTGTTCCTTATTTAAGGATAACACCAGCACCTGTTGAACATGCTTTTCTCTTTGAAAGCCTGAGGAAAATGGGATGTTCAAGACACTGTTCAGAAGAACAGCATAGTTTGATTAAAAAGTTGATTGAAGAGGGGAAAACTTATACGCAGGTGCAAAAAATTATAGGCTGTTCATCTACAATGATCTCCAATGCTTTAAAATGGACAAAAAAAAAAAAAAAAAACAGAGATGCGTGGAAGAAAACGGAAAACAACCATCAAAATGGATAGAAGAATAACCAGAATGGCAAAGGCTCACCCATTGATCAGCTCCAGGATGATCAAAGACAGTCTGGAGTTACCTGTAAGTGCTTTGACAGTTAGAAGATGCCTGTGTGAAGCTAATTTATTTGCAAGAATCCCCCACAAAGTCCCTCTGTTAAATAAAAGACATGCGCAGAAGAGGTTACAATTTGCCAAAGAACACATCAACTGGCCTAAAGAGAAATGGAGGAATATTTTGTGGACTGATGCGAGTAAAATTGTTCTTTTTGGGTCAAAGGGCCGTAGACAATTTTCTGCTGAATCTACTGGTACCTTGTTTCCTATGTAACAATAAGAAATATACTGAAAACCTGGATTAATCTTTTTAGTCACATAGCACTACTATTATTCTGAACACTACTAAAATAACAATACTAAAATATTTACTAATGGTGAGCAAAATGTAAAAATGTGTAAAAGTTTTCTAATGGCATAACCAAGGTTGTTACCATGACTTCACAATTATGGACAGGAACAGCCCATGACGGGTGAGCTAATGCTAACAGCTTCAAATATTTATTAGAACAACAGTTTTAAACAGTAATTTACAAAAAAGAAGGATATCTACAGAAAACATGCTTTTTCCAAAACAATTTAAGCTACAACCTTTTATCATGCTGCAATCCATTGGCAGCATGATGGCTTAGTGGTTAGCATTGTTGCCTGACAGCAAGAAGATCATGGGTTTAAATCCCACCTGTGGCCTTTCTGTGTGAAGTTTGCATGTCCTCCCTGTGTTTGTGTGGGTTTCCTCCCACATTTAAAGACATGCAGGTTAGGTGGATTGGAAATTTTATAATTGTCCAGGTATCCCTTGCAAAAGAGGTCTCAATCTCAATGGGACTAACCTGGTTTAAGGGCCCTTTCACACATAGTACGAATGTGGCTGAATTGCACACAAAGCAGGAATCATATGCAATACATGTAAAATTGGAGCTGCCTCCAACACCTGGTACACCTGTTGCTACAACTATTTCCACACATCAGCGGCTGAAAGACAGAGTGTGCCCTGTGAGAGTCTACTTGTATTTGATCCCTCTTGCGGCAGGTGTCGGCCAAATTCCAGGTGAAACACACGAACATCTGAAATCGCTCGCTTTGGCACTTAGAAAATGTGTGGCCATTCGCATTATTAGCACGAAAACAGTGAGCAGACAATCACTGTCGAGCTAGCTGTGAAATTTGTTCTGCAGTGAGCGAGTGCACGGAGTGGACAATGACAGGCTGTTCCAGGTGAGACGGACTGTCAAATCATAACACGCAGCGGGAAATCTGAATGTCACATCACACGTGAGCTCTGTTCCACATGACGCGGTGTCTGTCCTGCGGCGCGCCAGTGACAGGACTCACGTGTCAGGCCGGACACTTGTGCAGGGCCAGCTGGACATGCCAGGCCAGTAGACGTGGACATAAGAGTGCATGAATTGCTTCATTCATCTCATTACATGTCTCTACGTCTGTGACCATGGGTCCTCTAGAGAGGAACAGACGGTCCATCCTTGTATTGTTCAGTTTTTTTCATTTTTTTTTTTCATTTATATAGCGCCAAATCACAACAGAGTTGCCTCAAGGTGCTTCACACAAGTAAGGTCTAAAGTTGCCAAACCTCAGAGGAGCAGTGGTAAGGAAAAACTCCCTCTGAGGAAAAAACCTCAAGCAGACCAGACTCAAAAGGGGTAACCCTCTGCTTGGGCCATGCTGCAGACATAAATTGCAGCACAATTCCCAAAACGAATATACAGGAAATGCTGTTGGTGCACAGGACAGGAGGGTCTGCAGCACAAATACCACACCCATCTCTGGCTGGAGCTGCACCTTAAACAGAGAGAGGAAAAAAAACAGAATCAAGCATCAGAAAGACAAGAAATACAGTATAATTTGCCAGCATTAAACAACAAGAAAACCAGGAAATACTAAGATGATCGCCGGCCACTAGCCCTAAGCTTCACTAAAACACCCAGAATTTAGGTAAAGTTGAGGCCTTGGCAGGTTCGAATCTTGTGGGTGGCATGCATTTTTTTTCACAGCAGCTGCGTGATGATGTTAGACATGCTACAGCTGCTCACACTGTGTTCCCGCAGCAACGATCTCATGCATAAAACCTTCGCAGCTGGATCATTCATGCTTGCCCGACGACGTGTCCCTCCTGACGTGGGCTTGATGTTTTCGTGGTTCACTCATGTGAGCTGTTTTGCCATGATTAGCCCTGATGTGTGAAGGGGCCCTAAACAAAGGTTAAATTAAATTAAATTAAATCCCACTTAGAATCCAATGAAACACAAGATAGCCTAAAATGTGGCACCTTTATTTTCTGATTTGATGGAAGACTAACCTCCCGTTTACACTGAGACCAAGTTGTGATCGAAAAACGCCCTCGGCTTGCAGTCACCGTCACTGACTCCCACTGGGATTGGACGCTGACAATGACAATGGCGTCTCCATGGTCGGGAAAAAGATCCCTCTTGGTCTCCATCACTCCCCATCGGTCTCCAACAGGTGTGCAAGTATATTGAACTGTTTAAAATACTCGCACAGTTAGTGAGACCAGTTAACAGATACATGGGTCTCATAATCGGTCTTGATCAACTCTCACACGTCTCATCTCAGTCTCAACATGATCCCACAGGTCGTAATGGACTCTCAATTGACTCTGCATGGGGTCAATGATTGCGGATATTAACATATTTTTCACACGTACAATTCAGTTGCAATGCAAGCTTGGTGTAAATGCAAAGAGTTGACAAACGCAAAGATATGACAAATGCAAAGAGTTGACAAACGCAGAGTTGACAAAAGCAAAGAGTTGACAAATGTAAAGAGCTGACAAACGCAGAGTTGACAAACCGAAGAGTTGACAAACCGAAGAGTTGACAAACGCCGAGAGTTGACAAACGCCGAGAGTTGACAAACGCCGAGAGTTGACAAACGCCGAGAGTTGACAAACGCCAAGAGTTGACAAAATGTGATGATCTTGTCGGTCTTACATAGGTCTCAGTCTGGTGTAAACAGGGCGTAACAGAGAGTTGGATCCATGGGTTTGTTCTATCAGCTTTTGCTTAGCCATGACACACTTGCTCAAAGTGCTTAAAACATGTCAAATGACGGTGGCCAAAGAGGGTCAAACAGCTATGTAGAAATGGAAAAAGGCAAATGTGAAGACATAGAAGGCTTTTTAAGATTTTCACAGTGTGGGAAAAAAATCTGCAAGTTCAAAACAAAAAGCCAGCTTTTAGAATAGGGGCAACATTTATCACTTATTATTTATTTATTTGTTTGTTTATTTTTATTTTGTGCAAATACAGTTTACATGTTTAATACCTTGCCAGAAGTTAATCCAAGCAGCTGGTTTGTTGTGTTCCTGAAGTAATAATTTTGAAACATGTATAACTATAACTGTTCACTTAAATGTTTGTGTTTTTATCTTCATTGTTGAAAATGAGATTTTCTAAATATGGTGCAAAGTAATTTTCCTGATATTTTGAAAGTTTTTCTGTCAGTCGGTGCAAAGTAATTGACTCTTTTAGTGCATGTTTAGGAGAAAGAAATTTTTACTTTTGGGTAATTTAATTGCACAAAACCACCCACAGGTCAAAAAGGGCTTAATTATTTCATTGTCCTTTCTGCTTGTTTGAACACCACAAGGTTGAGCTGATCAGTCACCAAACTGAATTTGTGCCACACAAATAGAATTATGCTTTTTCGAGTTAACGTTCGTGTCAGTACTGCAAGATGATGATTCCACAGTCCGTATGTTCTACATCTGGGAGGATGGTCTTCAGTTTGCTGGGCTCAGGGTCTTATCACTGCTTTTTGCAGATGATGTGGTCCTGTTGGCTTCATCAGTCTGTGACCTCCAAGACACACTGGATTGGTTTGCACCTGAGTGTGGAGTGACTGTGATGAGGATCAGCACCTCTAAATCTGAGGCCATGGTTCTCAGCAGGAAAACGATGAATTGCCTACTGCAGGTAGGGAATGAGGTCTTGTTCAAGTTCAAGTACCCCAGGGTCTTGTTCATGAGTGAGGGGACAATGGAGCTTGAGATTGGCCGGAGAATAGGCACAGCAGAGATGGTATTGCCTTCACTCTACTGTACTGTTGTGACAAAAAGGGACCTGAGTGAAAAGACAAAGCTCTCGTTCTACTGGTCAATATTCATTCCTACTCTCACATGTGGTCATGAGGGTTGGGTCAAAAGAACCAGACTAGGGTTGACCGAAAGAACTAGACTGCGGGTACAAGAAGCCAAAATGCGTTGCCTCAGCAGGGTGGCTAGTGTCTCCCTCATAGCTATAAGGTGAGAAGCTTGGTCATCCATGAGGAGCTCGGAGTAGAGCCGCTGCTCCTTCGTCTTGAAAGGAGCCAGCTGAGGTGATTTGAGCACCTGGTAAGGATGCCTCATAGGGGCCTCCCTAGGGAAGTGTTCCAGGCACGTCCACCTGGAAGGAGACCCTGGGGAAGACCCAGGGCTAGGTGGAGAGATTATATTTCAACACTGGCCTGGGAACGCCTTGGGATCCATCAGTCGGAGGTGGTTAATGTGGCCCGGGAAAGGGAAGTTTTGGGTTCCCTGCTGGAGCTGGAGATAATGTGGTGATTAAGTTTGTTTTGCTTCCTGTTGCACGAAGCAGTAGTACCACATTAAAAAAAATATACATATGACTTATAGACCAATGCAACTTAAATATGTTTTTCTTCTTCATGATGTACAGTATTTTTGAAAAGATGTGATTAATACGCCGGTGTGGTTTAAAGTCTGAATGTTTCTGTGTAGGCTCTCAGTTGTCCAGGTGGTTTCCATAGTAGAGAAGCTTGAATCTTCGACTGGACTGGGTTGCTTGACGTGAGGATGTTTCGCTTCAAATCACAGAAGCTTCCTCAGCTAAAATTCTTGCTCTGGTAGTCTGTTTGTGCTCTAGTTAGCACTCTCCTAATGATGGGATGGAAGCCTCCCCTGATGGCTCCCTTGACGACTCTCCTGATAACGTGAATGACTCATTACCATGAACAAAAGATTGAAACTGCTTTGACCTGAGTACCCCATTGTAAACAGGGGACAAAGCGTGTCTGAGACCCACCCCCGGTTAAGTCTGGGTTTCAACTGTTTTACAAAGAATGCTTCCTTGACTTCTCTCTCAAACCATTTCTTCTCTCTGGCTAAGATTTTAACTTCCTTGTCCTCAAACGTGTGGTTAGTGTCTTTCAGGTGGAGATGAACTGCAGACTGAGGTCCACTGGCGACCTCTCTGCGGTGCTGGTATAGCCTCTTGTTTAAAGGTTGCTTAGTCTCACCTATGTAGTGTTCATTACAGTTTTCCTGACATCTGATATAATACACTACATTGCTCTGTTTGTAACTAGGGATCCTGTCCTTTTAAAGTCTGAAAAATACCATACTACTGGGTGGTTTGACTACAACGTTGTCGTTTTTACGTTAGATAATTAGAAGGATTTCTTCACATTGATAATGCTGCATCAACAAGCTTCCAGCAATGCCCAGTTCCCTCAGCGGTATCGATAAACTGTGCTGGCGCATGGTGTGATTGCAGTAAAATCCATGTTGGTATTACCAGATCAAAATGATGTGTCACTCGTGGTTGCATTTGTCTGAAGATTTGTATATTCCAGTCAGTGTTTATGACCCTGTCACTGTGGTGACCTTTAGCAAATATGAAATATTACAGAAGATCTATGGAGTCATTTGACTTCATTGTCAGTTTATCTCTCGGCGCCTTCTATTGTGACGCGATTCAGTGGCGTGCACAGAAGGATCCATTTGTATGATAATGTAAAACAGACTCTCTGGACCGGCTGCTCACTGTGATGCCAAGCAGGAGACAGCTGACATAAGCACTTATTGAATCTTGCCAGCGATTCAGTAAAGCAAAGGCAAAGAAAGAAAGAAAGAAAGAAAGAAAATGAGAAAAATAGTTTGTGCTTGTAAAAGTCATCTTCACGGTGCCTTGTCTGCTCACTTTGGACTTTTTAGCATTTCAAAGAGAGAGATGACTACATGATGTGGGTCTCTTGTGGTTGCTGCAGTGCTGAGATTTAACTATGGTGACCAGATTAATGAGTCTGTGTTCCGCCCACTTGCACTCCCACACTGTCTTTAGAAGAGGCTTCCAACAAGCCGCAGATGATACAGTATGATATCGCACGCGCTCCCACCTCAGCTCGTATCTCTTTTTGGAGATGCCTTTGAATAATGGGTACCTGCATTAGGATATTCAGAGCTCCAAAAGCCTGTCTGGGGACATTACCGACAAAATATTTCATCCTGAGATAAAAGAGAAATGCAGTGTGAGGGTGTGTGCCATCACTTTGAAATATAAGCATTGATTAGCTGTGAATTGGTTGGGACTGTTTGGACATGTAGAGCGGAAAAGAAATGTTCAAAATGACAAATATTTCACCACTCGGGTGGCTTGGGTTTTTGTCCAGATTTAAAGATTTAAAACACAAGAGAAGCCCTTCAGAATGTCATCTCTCAAACTGACTCCATGAGTGTTGGGAGCTCAAGTTCTTCCAATACAGGAACTTCTTTTTCCTGTAACAGATAATGGAACAGAATGTTGTAGATTTAGTGCAGCTCCCTATCATGGTAGAGAGTAGAATTGAGATGATCATAAATCCTGTCAATGGAAAAAGCAGGAGTGGAGCCTACACCTGGGCAGCAGACAGGGACCAACTGGTGGTGGTGGGGTGGCGGAAGGGATGTTTTGTCTGTGATCTGCAAACAGCTAGAGGTGAGTGAGAACACTGACATTTGAAGGACTATGTGCAGTTCCTATTGGTTGAGAGCTGATGACTAATAGGGAATGCCTGCATCATTTACAGATTAAAGTTGTTGTCAGTTAACTGATTCTGAGTGAATACTTAAAGATCTGAGTCTTCAGGTTGAACCTATGCTGTGCTGCATATCTGTTGTGGGAAAACGGACACTGAGCCTGAGGACGGGGCAAGTCAAGCTTCGGGTGCTGCATTCACCATGCTGTGGAACTGCCCCGGGTCTTGAATGTTTACCACTCAGGCAGGCAACTGACATATCCCCACCTCTCAAAGGAAATGGCTACAGAGAAGAACAAGACTATCTTATATCTAACACCCTGATACCACGACCTGAAGCAAAGTAACATGGAAGGATGGACTGAGCTTCCAAAGACCCATCATACTTATTAAATCAGCTGCAGGGTGCAACAAAATGTCTCTTTTTGGTGAACCAAGTTACGATGCTGGACTTATGATAATCATTGCCGGTGAAGGAACGGAAAACTTACCACAAGCGTCACCCGGCAACACAAACACAAACAGTGTCAACAATTCACACAAGATGCATTTAGATAAGAGAAAAGAAAAGTGTTGATAACTCAGCCACATGGGGTGTGCAGCCAGTACATTCTGAGTGCCGGTCCCAAGCCCGGATAAATGAGGAGGGGTGCGTCAGGAAGGGCATCCGGTGTAAAACAAGCCAACCCAACTATGCAGACTCAGAATCGAATTCCCATACCAGATCGGTCGCGGCCCAGGTTAACATCGTCCCCCACCGGTGCTATTGCCTAACATGGTGCTGGTGGAAATTGGGCTATTGCTGGGCGAAGACGACGAAGAAGAGGAGGAAAACGTTGCCACAAACAGCGTGAGAAGAAGAAAACTAGAAGGGGGGAAATGAGAGTGGGGACTTTGAATGTTGGTAGTATGACTGGTAAAGGGAGAGAGCTGGCTGATATGATGGAGAGGAGAAAGGTAGACATATTGTGTGTGCAAGAGACCGAGTGGAAGGGAAGTAAGAGCAGGAGCATTGGTGGTGGGTACAAGTTGTTGTACCATGGTGAGGACAGGAAGAGAAATGGTGTTGGGGTCATTTTAAAGGAAGAGTATGTTAAAAGTGTGTTGGAGGTTAAGCGAGTGTCTGACAGCATGATGAGTGTGAAGTTGGAAATTGAAGGGGTGATGATGAATATCATCAGTGCATATGCCCCACAGGTAGGTTGTGAGATGAAGGAGAAAGAAGATTTCTGGAGTGTGTTAGATGAGGTGGTGGAGAGTGTGCCCAAGCATGAAAGAGTGGTGATAGGAGCAGACTTCAATGGGCATGTTGGTGAAGGGAACAGAGGTGACGAGGAAGTAATGGGTAGATATGGTATCAAGGATAGGAATGGGGAAGGACAGATGGTAGTCGATTTTGCAAAAAGGATGGAAATGGCTGTGGTGAATACCTACTTTAAGAAAAGGGAGGAGCACAGGGTAACATATAAGAGTGGAGGAAGGTGCACACAGATGGACTACATTCTTTATAGGAGATGCAAGCTAAAAGAAATCACAGACTGTAAGGTGGTAGCAAGAGAGAGTGTCACTAGACAGCATAGGATGGTTGTTTGTAGGATGACTTTAGAGGTAAAGAAGAAGAAGAGAGTGAGAGCTCAACAAAGGATCAGATGGTGGAAGCTGAAGGAGGAAGACTGTTGTGTGAAATTTAGCGAGCAGGTGAGAGAAGCAGTAGTTGGAGGGGAAGCAGTTTTGGACAACTGGAAAAGTACTGCAGATGTGGTGAGGGAGACAGCTAGGGCAGTACTGGGTATGACATCTGGACAGTGGAAGGAAGACAAGGAGACTTGGTGGTGGAATGAAGAGGTCCAGGAAAGCATAAGGAGAAAGTGGTTGGCGAAAAAGTTTTGGGATAGTCGGAGAGATGAAGAAAGTAGACAGGAGTACAAGGAGATGCGGTGTAAGGCGAGAAGAGAAGTGGCAAAAACAAAGGAAAAGGCATATTGCGAGCTGTACAAGAAGTTGAATAGTAAGGAAGGAGAAAAGGACTTGTACCGATTGGCCAGACAAAGGGACAGAGCTGGAAAGGATGTGCAGCAGGTTAGGGTGGTAAAAGATGCACATGGTAATGTGCTGACAAGTGAGGAGTGTGTGCTGAGAAGGTGGAGGAAATATTTTGAAGAGTTGATGAATAAAGAAAATGAGCGAGAGAAAAGGCTGGATGATGTGGTGAGAGTAAATCAGGAAGTAAAAGAGATTAGCAAGGAAGAAGTGAGGGCTGCTATGAAGAGGATGAAGAGTGGAAAGGCAGTTGGTCCAGATGACATTCCAATGGAGGCATGGAAATGTCTAGGAGAGATGGCAGTAGAGTTTCTAACCAGATTGTTTAATAAAATCTTGGAAAGTGAGAGGATGCCTGAGGAGTGGAGACGAAGTGTGCTGGTTCCTGTTTTCAAGAACAAGGGTGATGTGCAGAGCTACAGTAACTACAGAGGCATAAAGCTGATCAGCCACAGCATGAAGTTATGGGGAAGAATAGTAGAAGCTAGGCTCAGAAAACAGGTGAAGATCTGTGAGCAGAATGTTTGCTCTGAGAATACTGTTGGAAAAGTACAGAGAAGGACAGAAAGAGTTACATTGTGTGTTTGTGGACTTAGAAAAAGCTTATGATAGGGTGCCAAGAGAAGAGTTGTGGTATTGCATGAGGAAGTCTGGAGTGGCAGAGAAGTATGTTAGGGTAGCGCAGGACATGTACAAGAATAGTGTGACAGCGGTGAGATGCGCAGTCAGAATGACAGACTCATTCAAGGTGGAGGTGGGATTACACCAAGGATCAGCTCTGTGTCCTTTCTTGTTTGCAGTGGTGATGGACAGGTTGACAGATGAGATCAGACAGGAGTCCCCATGGACTATGATGTTTGCAGATGACATTGTGATCTGTAGTGAGAGTAGAGAGCAAGTTGAGTCTAGTCTGGAGAAGTGGAGATATGCTTTGGAGAGAAGGGGAATGAAAGTCAGTAGAAACAAGACTGGGTACATGTGTGTGAATGAGAGGGAGCCCAGTGAAATAGTGCAGTTACAAGGAGTAGAAGTGGTGAAAGTAGATGAGTTTAAATATTTGGGGTCAACTGTTCAAAGTAATGGAGAGTGTGGTAGAGAGGTGAAGAAGAGAGTGCAGGCAGGGTGGAGTGGGTGGAGATAGGTGGCAGGAGTGATTTGTGACCGAAGAATATCAGCAAGAGTGAAGGAGAAAGTTTACAAAACAGTAGTGAGACCAGCTATGTTGTATGGTTTAGAGACAGTGGCACTAACAAAAAGACAGGAGGCAGAGCTGGAGGTGGCAGAGCTGAAGATGTTGAGATTCTCTTTGGGACTGACAAGAATGGACAAGATTAGGAATGAACATATCAGAGGGACAGCTCAGGTGGGACGGTTTGGAGACAAAGTCAGAGAGGCGAGATTGAGATGGTTTGGACATGTGCAGAGGAGGGACCCAGGGTATATAAGGAGAAGGATGCTGAGGTTGGAGCCACCAGGCAGGAGGAGAAGAGGGAGACCAAAGAGGAGGTTCATGGATGTGCTGAGAGAGGACATGCAGGTGGTTGGTGTGACAGAGGAAGATACAGAGGACAGGGTGAGATGGAAACGATTGATCTGCTGTGGCGACCCTAACGGGAACAGCCGAAAGACAAAAAAGAAGAAAAGAAAAGTGTTGATAGCAATGACGTAGAGGTGCCTGCAACTAATCAGCCAGTCCAATGCACCTAGAAACACTCCATCAATGCAGGAGTTTCTGACAGACGTGGGATGAATGCAAGCCAGCAGAGCTACAGGCGAAGAAACAAAGCCATGGACCAACACACCACAGGATGCTCTAAGCCAGTGAGCGCCAAGCAAGAGACCTTCCACCCTCGAGCAGAGCCCACAGCACAGTAAGGAACGTTCAGCACACACCACCCATGTAACCTTGGATGTTCTGTCGAATGGTTCAAGTTTTGTCTCATGGATTTTGCTTGTTTCCTGGCTGTGTTTTTTGTGTCTCTAATACTTTGCTTTGCTTTTTGTTTTCTTCTGTTTGCTTCTGCCCTCATCTGTTTTAGGCAGTACAAATGTAATTTAGCTGGTTTAGCTTGTTGTGGCTCAGATGCTGTCTGCCCACCAGTCTGTTTTTACCTCCATGCCAAGGGCACACCAGATCTTGGAACAACGTAGCTCCGTGTATGACTGTGTGTAAATATCAAGGTGAAATGCGGTGCACAAGGTCACCACACTAAAACCTCAGACTAGTTCAGTATTGGGTGTTTCTTTATTCTAACTCTGGCCAGCAGGGGGCTGAGTATTTGAAACCTTCATGGATTGTGACAGAACTTGCTGCTGTTCATTAGACCTCGGTGAGACCTTCCACAGCTTGTGGTTGGGCTCTGCAATGCAGGTTCGGTTTATGTGTGCCAGGTAACCCCCTCAGCTGGGCACCTGGAGCGCCGCCCCTGAAACGAGCCCACATCCACAGTGTCTGCATAAGAGCTTTTGAATGTGGGCTGTGATCTTCTCTGTGGCTTCATTAGCAGTACGCTGTGTGTTTGTGTGGGAACGAGAGAAGAGCGGCATTGATTCTGTCGCTCGGCTGCCAAAATCCCCCAAACTCCCCACCGCAGTGGCAGACGGAGTCAAAAACAGACCCGTTATTAATATTTCTTTCTTTGAAGTGATTGTAAAAGCAGCATATGGACTCTCATTGTCTGTCGCCACTGAAGTCTCCTTTTTTGGGGGACATGAAAGCGAACACAATGATTTCTATTACTGGACCTTATCAGGCACTTAGCCAAGAGATTAGTGCTGGTAATTCTCTCTCTCTCTCTCTCTCTCTCTCTCTCTCTCTCTCTCTCTCTCTCTTTGTATAAAGTCTTTTATGAAATTCATCTTTGAGTGAGGGGGAGGTTATAAAAAAAAGGAATCATCCATTGAATTGGCAGCCACATTTAAAAATTTCTATTCAAGCGCTTTTTGTGAGTTTACAGGCAGGATGAAATTAAATCAACTTCAGCTCACATTTATCAGCATCTTTTCTCCAAGTGGCATCACGGAACTTGACTTTTCACCTGGTGCAACAATCATTTTGTTTATTCTGTTAAAGCGTTTCTGTAAATTAACCCTCTCGACCCGAGCAACCTTTGCCGCATTACATTTGCGTTACATACTGCAAGTTGTGCACCTGTGTGCAAACAGCACAATCATGGCTAGAAGGAGACAGAACTCACGATAACACAGTTAGAACAAAAAACTTAAGTTGTATTTCTTCGGATAATTTATTTTACAAAAATTTAACATTTCTGCTAAATTCTCCTCGAGTATTAATCGGTGTTAATGAAATCTGTCAGGTGTGTGTCCAATTTTTGCCATGTCACTGTTCAGGTTGAGCTGGGTACTGCATGGATCCAGACAATGTAGGATTGCTCATTTTGTATCTTTTCAGGGTTTTACTCGTGTATTTTCACGAGTTGTTCATTTGACCCTGGAGGACTAAAATCCTGAGCCACCGCATGTTTTAATCAGGTTCTTCCTCCTTCTGTATGGACTTGGCAGCGATTACCTCCACACATTCTCACAGGGATTTGTGGCTTCAAATGATTGGGACATGTGGTCCACATTCTGGAGCAGATCTCAAATAAAATGTGATGACACGGACTTTGGAGGAGGCCACAGCTCCCCGCTGGCATTGAAATAGAGATACAAAACTATGGGAAATTGGAAGAAAAGCTGAGTGAGTTTTATTCAGCAGTGTGGAACAGGCTTATTTTATTCACTTCTGATGTGTAAACTGACGTTAAACATCTTTTAAATTGGTTTTATTCACACTGTCCTGTCTGCACAAACCAGATCTTCTCAAGGACAGATTTGGCAAAATGGTGGATTTTTACACATGCACCTGTTCCTACCAATGTGCCTGTTCACACTCACACATCTGCTTGTACCAGTGTGTGTGAAAATACCAATGCACCTGTGGTATCCATGGGTCTTCACATACCCGCACATCTACTTGTACCAGCTCGTCTGCTCTTACCCATTAGTCGCTGCATTTGCAGGTTCTTCTGTTGTCCGTGTTTATGCCATGGTGATTGAGTGCTCTGATGACCCACTCAAAACTCAAAACTGACATTGTGAACAAGTCAAGAATGTGAGCATGCTCTGACACGCCCTGTCGCAACATCCACAACACTACAGAATCACTTTGAGCTCCGGATGGCAACCACACAGGCAGACAACCGGTCCATCCACACGTCTCCAAAGTAACCATCTGTCTGTTGCAGCCAGTTTATACACGGTTATATTGATGACCTTCTCCAGCCACTGGGGACTCAATCCCGAGGCACCTACTTGTTAGATCACATCCAGAGAATGCCCCACATGGCCAAAATGTTGTGGCCTATGATCCATCACAATATCAGTGATCCTGTAACTCTCACTAACACCACGTTGGACGCAAACATTGGCTTAGTGGTTAGTACTGATGCATCACAGCAAGAAGGTCGTGGGATTGCTTCCTGCCCTTTTCTGTGTGGAGTTTACATGTTCTCCCTGTGTCTGCGTGGGTTTCCTTTAGGCACTTCAGTTTCCTCCCACAATCACAAACATGCTTATTTAGGTCTGCTCCTTTCTCTGCCCCTGCACAAGGCAGCATCTCTACATCTAGAATTGGTCCCTGGGCGCTGTAGTTTGGCTGGCCACTGCTCCTAGTGGTTGGATTGTGTCTAACTGTACTTAGGATGGGTTAAAGGCAGAGAACACAATTAGTTGTATGTATATATGTACAATGACAATAAAAGCTCTATTCTATTCTGTTCTGTTCACTAAGTAACCATTCATTTGACACTGTCATTCCACTAGTACCCAAATATCTTTCAAAGGGACCTGGTACCAAAGACATCCAGGCATCACCTTAGGTCAGTGGCCAGTGGTTAGAGTCCAAATGTCACAAACATTCAGTAAGACAGGAAAAACCAGGACCCCAAAGACTTGGACCTTCCTTCTCTGGAAAAGGTATCAGCATCACCCAACACCTCTGTCCAACTACCTCATGATTCCATGATTCCTCAGTTATTCCCAGGAGTCTCTCTACTTTTGCTCTGGTTGCCCCAATGGTCAGTATAGTGGGTCACTGGCAGACCAGCTCCTTGTCAGTTGACAGGATGTCCCCCGTTAGTGAGCGTCTCAGACTCAAGCATTCATCATGAATAAAAAATAAACTAAATCTATAATATAGCTATTAGTTTTAATCTGAACTTTATATGAAAATAAGTCACATTCAACTTGGTTGACACGTTTGTATTGTTTAATAAATATGTGCAGGAGGCAAAAATTGATTTACAATGTTTTTAATTCAAGCTTTGTTTAGTTGTGTTTGCATGGTATATTGTTTTTACTTTTGTCGCGGCTCGTCTTTAGTCTTCTCAGGATGTCGTCTTTAGATAACACAAACTAATTTGCAAGTGATATGCTAGAAAATGCACAACACTTTAGAATAATTCAGCTTAAGAAGATAAAATGCACAGGAGTTTTTAGTTTATTTAAGCCTTCGACACAAAGCTAGACAAACTGAGTCCTCTAGAGAGACTGAATATGACAACCGCGCTCGTCTATTTATTGGAGACCCGCGGGCATCGCTCCTCCTTCGACTTTTTATTTATTTCATTCCCAAGACATGGTTTTCTATTGGAAGCATCCTCTAGTGAACCCTAAGCAGGTGTTAGGCCATTATTTCAATGTGACAAACGCTCCCATTAAAACATGAAGGATTTACAACTGATTTTTTAAAAGACCTTCAGCCACAGGTGCAGCTGGCCTGAGGCCCCCTCCGCACGTGGCCTCAGCCACAGGTGCAGCTGGCCTGAGGCCCCCTCCGCACGTGGCCTCAGCCACACGTGCAGCTGGCCTGAGGCCCCTGCACGCGGCCTGCGGGAAAGCACCTAAAAGGCCTTGGAAAGCCCCTGACAGACTAAATGACTAATAGAGCCCTTTTTTGGGTTGAACACCTGCTAGTTCAACCAGAGGACATACAGTTCGGATCAGGACACTTGATAGTTCATCACAGTTCAAATATGGACCTAAAAATTCTTCTACAGTCCCTCCTCTGGGACTCGAAAGAGTCCCATTACATCAACTATACTCTTGGGTTGTTTACTGACAAGACATCCTCATTTGTGCATTGCAATAAAAAAAATAAAAAAAACACAGCACTCGACTTACTGATAACTCTGGTGCGGATATGAATATCAGTGATACTTCACACGGTAAATATATTGCAGTGCAGGTGAACCTACATACTAAGGCACAAGGTGAGCAATTAGCTGGATTATATCAACACAAGGTGACATTCAAACATTGAGTTTTGGTGTAATTCAAGGCACTTAAAATGGCCACATAAAACAGTTACATCAACCTCTTAATCATGGCAAAGTAAAGGCTTCACATTGACATCAGTGCAACCAATCATCTTCTGGCATCTATTGACTCACTCAACCAGAGGCTCCAACCCATTATACTTGGTTCTACATATTATTTTGTTAAAGCGTCACACATTTATATTTAAATGCATCAAATAACCCCTACGTTACCACTATTTAGTCAACCAATCAAGTAACTATTCTAAGGTTAGCGCAGCTATGTCTAGTTAAATGATAAACACAATAAATGGTTTCCCTTCATGTCCGTCCTTAATCATTGCCTTAGTCATCGGATAATGGTTTTCATTATAGGCCATTTCTCAACATTCTCCACTTTGTTTTTCTTCTTTTTCAGCTTGTTTCTAATGCCCTTTTTTGCTAGACGCCAAATTTAGGCGATGCATGTCCTCTTGAGGCATGCTATAATTTAGAAAAAAGGGTCCCTATGGTGGCATCTTTACGACTAAATCTACAAACACGCCGTGTAAGGGTCCCTTTTTATAACTTTGCAATGTGAGATCTATGTGTATGCATTTAGCTTTATCTGTGTTACGCAGATGATGGTAAGGACAGACATTACCCAACCTTCGTTACTAACAATATCCTTCTTTGTTTTATTTACACTCAGATTTCTGAAACCATCCGCAATTCAAACTCAAGAACCAAGATCATAGTCCGTGTTCAGTGCCATTACGTCAGTCCGCGCTCCTCAGCATTTACTCAGCATCTGAAGTTTGGGAGAAGTTGGGGAACATGGGGAGGTTGGCCTTTCGGGGGCAGTGGGGGAAGGATCAGGAATTCTGGCTTTCAGACAGTCGTGCAGTTCTCTGATGGATCTTTCCAGCTCCTTGTGCTGCTTGGCCAGGTTGTACAGGGCCCCCAGAGAATTCTTGCCCACATTCAGGGTGGTGGTGCCAGCCCTAGCTGTTCCCTTTCCATATGCTCCATCATGCAGGCTAACATGTCCATACTAGACTGAAGACCACACAGTTGAGTATGGAGGCCCTCCTGAGCACAAGAGATGTTGGCATTGTCACGGTGTATCCTGAACAGGTATGCAGCTGTCTGACTTAGTTGTGGCATGATTTCCTCAAATAGCTCATGGGGAATGTGATTTGTGAGGGGCAGGAGCTGCTCCAAGGTTTTTGGAACAGACTCTTGTGGAAGACGAAGCTCTCGAACCAAGATTGCCATGTCCTGTGGGGTGACCATGACCAGATTAAGGTTGTGCAGTCCAGGGGACAGGAAGTACAAGGGGGAAGGCATTTCGTGTGTGGGGGGAGTATTGTTGATGTCGCACAGGCAAGTGGTTGGGACACTCTGGGCATTTAGTAGCCTGTACAAAGCTCCCCTCTGTCCTGGTGGGTGAGTTCGACTAAGGTCCACCCCTGCTGATCCTCCTCCAGAGGTACTGGGCTGATCAGAATATCTCTCCTGCCTTGGGGGTGGAAAGCTGGGGACAGGGCCTAGCAGTGAATTGGGTCTAGGATGCACTCGGGCAGTTGCTGCATATGGCCGACCTTGGCTGCCTCCCCTGGAGGGTATCGTTGCCACTGGCACATGTGACTGTCTCCATGGCATCTGCGGAAGGGGTGTGTTCCTGAGTCCAAAGGGTCCTTCAGGTGATGGTGGAGTCCTCGGGCCGACTCTTGCTGCAGGCAGATTCTGTGAAGCCGTCATCGCCAGGTGCTGGAACGATGAAGATCCTTCTGTTGCCAACTGGTTTAGCTGCTGGATGGATGGCGGCTGTGGCGACCAATCATGTCTCGACCATCCTCCTGTATATCCTCTTCTCCAAACAGTTCTGAGAGTCCAATCAGACTTGATAGAGGCAGATCAGGCATAGGTCCCTGATCAGGGAGTCTGGTCTCTCAGCCATACTCCTGTGTCCTAGTAATATACATATACGTCATTATTACAGCTCCATGTCATTCTTTCAGATATTGTCTATCCTATCCTCATTTTGTGGGTGCATGTGTGTGAATGTAAATGTGCGTGCATGTCTTCTTCCTCGTCTACAATATCACCAAGCACGGTCCGTCCCAGTCCTCCCTATCTGGGGTGTACGCCACAATATTAGGGAGCTGGGGGCTGTCGGGGAGGATAATTGGTATTTCATCCATTTCCATATATTCTGGTTCTCTGTCTGTTTCGTTTGTGCTTTCTTCCAGGGCTCGGATGGCTAACAGTGGGAGCTGTCCTACTGTGGATGAAATCAATTTATTGACCAGAAATTTTATCAAGTGAATACCACAACATATTACCAGCAAGACCGCCACCCCTGTAGTGCCAAGATTACACCTATCTGGTATAACCAGTCTTTCCATGATATCCACCCTCTCCTTAGAGTCCCAAACAGTGAAAACAGTGGGCCATATTCATTCCATTCCCTACAATGTATCCAGAATCGTCAGTTTTACATTTCTCCCTCCTATGGAGTTACTTAACAGTTCCTGTTGCATCTCCTCAAGTGTGATTAAGAGCTCTGTCAAATTTCCATCTTCCCCTGTACGCATGGGAATAGCTGTGCAACATTTGGTGGCTTTGATCATAATACAAACTCCTTGTTCATCAGCCATCATCATCTCGATAGCTAATCTATTTTGCATTGTCATTAGCGAGGTGGCGTGCAGTTGTTCGGTTAAGGCTCCTACTGCTGCCAATGTCCAGTTCAGGTATCTTTGCTGATTATACCACAAGTAATTAATCCACTGCACCTCCTGGAACCTAGAACGGATTTTTGGAGTAACCCCAAACAGAGCCAATGCCCATCCCCATTTATCCGCATCTTCATCTGCTTTAACTCTGCTACTGTCTATGGCTTCTAACTGTCGGGGTATCCCTTCTGGTATCCCGTTTCTTACTGTGATGTTGTAGTCTGTTTTAAACGTCATTATTCCTCTTTTCTTACGAAGTTTCTGTGGCATGGGTTGTATTGAATTTGGCATTTCAATTACTGTTATTGCTCCTGTGAACATCACAGGAGCACAAAGGCCTTTCCAATTCGGGGACAGCGATGACAGGAGTTTCCTTTTTTGTCCGCATATCCAAAAGATGGTCAGCTAAGGGTACCGTCCCTTAGCTAAATTTGGAGTAGATACCCATGAAGCATGGGTGAGATTCAGTCCATTACAGACCCCCCTGTGGCCGGTACTATTTGTTCACACTGTATGCCTGCTGCTGGCAGGGTGTGACAGACAGTAATGTTCCATGCTGTTTTGGCCGTTTGTATTCTTGCTTGCTTTTGCATACACTGTATGGGTGTTTGGCTGGGTCGTCCCTACCTGCCAATCGCTTATGTATTGTGCTACTAAGCCTTTAGCTATACGAATGGGTGTATCATCCTTTCTCTATTTTAATCATAGGTGGAACGGTTCCTTCTGTACTTAGGGCACTGGACAAGTTACTGTCGGCAGCATATTTTTCATCACCTACTGCCATTTTCATAACACATTGTGTATAGCATTCTGCTTGGTCTGGGTTATGTTGGGGGCTCCTATAACAGTTGTTGATATCAGGTAGGGGTTTAGCCTGAGGTATCACACCTTTCCGGTGACAGGCTATGCAAGGCTTTTCACTGATCTGCCTAGCCGAAAATTTCAACCATTGTAAAATAAATTGGTCTTCAACCCTTGTGTGCGGGCTAGGTCTGTACTGGGATCCCATCTCCCTAAGTGACTGCTTGTTTCTAGGCTTCTAATTGTCCTCTTTTTCCTTGGTTTGATTTTTACCCATTTTGTGGCTTCATGTACTGTAACAGTTACGTCTTGCTTGGTTTCCCTGCATCCTCTTTTATCACAAATTACCTCTATGTTGAGTGTTCCCTCCTCTTCACATTTGATGCTAATGGCTTCGCCTAATATGTAATCCCCCAGCTTTCCTGTATTCCTATGTTCTTGTAGGCTTTTGATTTAATGTATACCAAATTATATGTTTTTCCTGTGTTTAGAATGCCTTGTTTAGCTGCTATTGCGGCCATTGGCCACGGCACAGTCCGTTGTATGTTTGGATGTCTATTTTCTCCCATACTGACCACCAGTAGTATTGTCAATCCTTGAATATTCCTTAATCATTGCTCTGATGACTGTTGAGATGTGCTACTAGATGTGCTACTAAGTGAGCCGTCACTAGATGAGCTGTCACTAGGGATGTGTGGTGTATCTGTGCTTTGTCTGGGTTGTACTTCCTGCGGTTCTTCTGTCGGTAAATCTACTGAGTTGCTGTCCGAGTCTGATGTCTCCTGTGGCCTGTCTATCTGTCGGTCTGTATTTCTGTCTGTCTGTTGGCCTGCGTCTCCAGTTGTCTCTGAGTCCTGCATCTGAGTCTGTCGCTGCTCTATCTGGCAGGGATCCATACTCTCTGAAGCTGTGCGTCGTCTTTGTTCAATCAGTCTCTGTGAGCGCCTTGGCCAGTGTTCGCCTGGCTGCAGGGAGGCATGGCCTTCCCTCGTGCTTCTTCTGGCTGCAGGGAGGCGTGGCCGTCCCTCGGTGCTGCTGTAGGGTCTCTGGCTTCTCCTGCTTCCCCCTTGGCCCGGCGGCTCTGCCAAGACGAGCTTGCCGAGGCCGCAGGGGCGCTGGGCCACCACCCTACAGCAGTGGTTTAAATGAAACCAAGTGTCCTTACCGTCTACTTTGACTGCTGTATGTGAGGCAAGAATAACTTTGAAAGGACCTTCTCGGCGGGGCCTGTCCCACTTCTTTTTGAACACCTTGACGTAAACCAGATCACCAGGCTGGATGCTCTGATTTTCAAGTGGAATCTCTGCTTCTCTGTCTTCTGTAGCACCTTGACCTGCAAAAAGATAGTTTTGTGTATTTGGGTTAACTGTCTCAGATAATTATGCCATTCGTCTTGTAGCTACTCCAGCGATGGTCCTTCGTAGGGTCCTCTCAGGTATGGAATAGGCATCGGCCGACCTGTAAGAGCTTCAAATGGTGTCAAATGGGTTAGTCGGTTAGTTTGTGAGCGCATTGACAATAAGCAAGCGGCAACGCATCCAGCCGGTTATTTTGCCATTGCTGTCTGCTATGATTTTTGCTAGTTTGTTCTTTAAAATGCCATTAGCCCGTTCCACCGCCCCATTTGATTGGGGGTGATAACACACCCAAACTTCTGTTTGATACCCAATTGTTTGAATGTTTCTTGTGTAACCTTGGCTACAAAAGCCCTACCGTTGTCAGATGAGATAGTATCTGGAATGCCAAATCTTGGAAAGACGTCTCGGCACAAGAATTTGGCTACCGTTTTATGGTCTTGATTTGCAGAGGCTACTGCCTCAATCCATCGGCTGAATCTGCATATCACTACCAAAACATATCTCATTCGTTTAACCTCGGTTTTCAGCTCCCATGTCTATGAAATCCATCATAAGATGTCTGAATGGCCCATCAGGGACCGGAATGTGGGCTAAAGGGGCTGTGAATGATTTCCGACATTGTACTATGCACATACCTCACACTCATTCAACAAAACGGTCCACTGTTGCTGCCATATATGGTGACCACCAGACAGCTTTTAGTTTGTTCATAATTTGGACTCGCGAACAATGATCGGGTCCGTGGGCCCTAATGATTGCATGTCGTATAAATTGGTGGGTAACACAAAATGTCCATGACTACTGCGCCACAGCTTGTCCGCTGGCCCCTGACTGCGTGTCTCAATAGCGCCTCGTTTAACCCACATTCGTTTTTCTTCTCCACTGGCCCTACTTTGAGCCACTATCAGTGCGTCAAGTGAACCAGTGGGGCACAATCTTGGATGGTTAACAGGGGAAACACATTTCTCCTGTGCTCCTTTGCGCGCTGCGTCATCTGCTAGGCTGTTACCTTGAGCTATGATGTTATTATTCTTTTGATGACCTGCACATTTAATGATGGCTACCTCAGACGGTAATTGGAGAGCTTGTAACAGTTGGGAAATCGCTTCTCCATGAGTGACAGGGGTGCCATCTGCTCTCAGGAATCCCCTTTGTTTCCAAATGTTTGCATGTACATGACATACGCCATAAGCGTAGGCTGAGTCTGTGTAGATATTAACACGTTGATCTTTAGCTATCTGGCAAGCCATAGTTAAGCTTTGATTTCTGCCAGTTGGGCTGAACAAGGCTGATCAATTCCTTGGGACTCCAGTAATTCAAAGGTCTCGCCATCCGTGTTTAGTTTAACAATCCCCATACCCGCATGCAATCCCCGCGGCATCCCGAAAGCATGAGCCATCCACGAACAGGGTTAGATCTGCATCTATGGCGTGATTATACAAATGTTCTCTGGCTCTCAAAAATTTCTTTCTCTGTCTCTGCCACACAGTTATGTGGAGTACCATCTAACGGTGTGGTCAATTTGGTGGCGGGATTCACCGTGTGACAACGTTGTATTGTTATTTCTGGGGCGGACAACACAACTTCATATCCAGTGCGTCTAGCTTGTGTTAAGACAAAACGTTGACTGGTTAGCAGGGCATGTAACTGATGCGACGTGTACAACGTTACTCTGCAATGTCCCATGATTATGGATGATGCTTTTTGAATGCAAAGGCAGCTGCTGCTAGACCCTGATAGCATGGTGGGCAGTCCTGTTTCAATGTTTCAAGCTTTGTACTATAATAGGCCAATGGTTGTTTTCCTTCATGTGTTTCCTGCATTAGTACAGCACAAGCATAACCAGCTTTTCAGTAACATACAAATGGAAAGGTTTCCCATAATCTGGGTTACCTAACGCGGGAGCAGATTGCATGTCTGTTTTTAGGGCCTCAAAAGCTCCCGTTGCCTGATCTGTCCAGACGAGGAGAGCTGCATTGCTTGTTTGCCCCACTGCTCTAATCATGGCACGCAAAGGTGCAGTTTTTATAGCATAATCACAAATCCACGGCCGACTGTACCCTGCCATCCCAAGGAATGAAAGCATCTGTCCCACTGTTTGGGGTTTGGGAGCCTTGATTATAGCCTCCACTTGGCTTGGGGCTATACATCGCGTGGTCCCACACAACTTACTTCCCAAGTATTGTACTTGTTGTTTGCAGAACTGCAATTTGTCCTTACTTACTTTATGACCTCCATCTGCCAATGCATGCAATACAATTAATGAATCTTTTTCACACTGTTCTTGAGTCTCTGATGCAATAAGGAGATCATCCATATATTGCACCAATGTACGGGTATATCAAGGTGTTGTAAATCTTCAGCCAGGACTTTGTTAAAGATGGCTGGGGACAGGTTCAGTCCCTGAGGTAGCCGTGTATACGTTAGCTGTTGTCCCAGAAATGTGAATGCAAACAAATGTTGTGAGTCTGGGTGCACAGGCACACTGAAATAGGCTGAACACAGATCGATTACTGTGTACCATTTTGCTCCAGCAGGGATGCTTGATAGTATAGTATGCGGATCAGGTACTATAGGTGCATCCATTTCTATTATTGCAATGATAGGACGCAAATCATGTACCAGCCAATACTCTTTGGTATTGTTTTTAGGGATAGGATAGATAGGAGTATTGCATGGGCTTGCAGTTTTTATTAGAACTCCAGCTGCCATTAGTCCCTTAATTACTGGTTTATGCCTTCAATAGCCTGAGGTTTTAATGGATACTGCCTTTGGTGAGGCAGTTTTGCTCCCGGTTTTACTTTTTTTTGTACTGGTAAGGCTGTTTTACTAGTCCTACATCCGTTTGCTTTTGGACCACACCACTGGTGGTATTTGCTCTAACAATTTCTCTTGTTGGGCCGATAACACCATCTGTCCTCTGGTCTAGGATTGAGCTCCACTTTTTGAGCTATAGCCTCATCATTTACTTTAATTAATTCGTACAAACTGCTGGTCTTTTGACAGATGTACTTGTGGACTTTCCATGTTTTGTGCATTCTTCAACTTCTGAGGCTGTCTTACCATTGGACCTAGGTCATGGGATTCGTACTTTTCTGAGACTAAAAGGGTCACATGAGGCGTGGCATTCGGCACTTGATACCATGTTGTTCAGCTGAAGTTAGCTTGACAGAAGCTGCGGCCCCTTGGGGCCTAAATAAATTTCTGTGGTGGTTATGTGAAACAGCCGTTGATTCATCATACATCCCAGCAGCATGCATAGTCAGTTTGTTCTTGTTTGGCATCGAACATCAGGGTGACATGTAAAGGTAAACTAGGGGTATATACTGCTTCATAGTGTTGTTCGGCCCAGGGCTTCCATTTTTCCCATTGCAGTTGAAGATTTGAATTTTCTGGTTGTAACTTCAGCCAGTATACCATGGGTTGCACAGGTCGGACCTTGTTTTCCATGTCCATAAGCACCATAATGTTGGCGAGTGCTTCGTCAGGAAAGTGTATTTGCAGTCCTTGATGGGTACACACTATCTGGGTTTGTAGCTTACATAAATGTCTCTTCCCAGCAAATTCACAGGTGTATTTTGTGAGTATAACAGGGGTGCTTCAATTGTTTTTCCTGCAATCGTTACAGGAAGTGGGCGTGTAAAAGGTATTATTTGAGTTTTCCCAGAGAAGCCGATGGTCTTAATTACAGACCCAGAGAGGGGGAGATGATCGCCCATTTTCCCTATGCAAGAGTATGTTGCCCCTGTATCCACCATGAACGGGAAATCTCTGTTTTGTATATTAACAGTGACGGTTGGCTCTTCCTTAGGTATCATCGAAATAGCCAATACCACCGTTTCCCCCTCTGTCTTCTCTAGGCCTCCCTATTGCCAATAGGCAGAGGGTCCAACCCAAGGTCGGGCCGGACAATTTCTCATTCGATGTCCAGGTTGTCCACAGCTCCAACACTCATTAGAGGGTTGATCCCCTATTGGGGGTGTTGGTCCCATAGGCGGTCCCGCTTGACTGTTCCTGGGAGCTGAGTTTTGGAATCTGTTTCCAAATGAAGGTTGGCGAGATCCTCTTCGCCACCCTCCTCTTTGACCTTGAAAGTTCCGTGACTCTCCTCTCCACCCATGACTGTAGGTGGGTCCATTTCCGGGTGTGCCAGTGCTATGGTAGTGATAGTGATGCTCCACTGGTGCTGAGACTTCTCCTGCAGCAGTGCTCCCTGCTGCTCCTTGGGGGCTCTGTGTGGCTGTTACCACAGGTGCCTGTATGGTGGCAGCAGTGTTTGTCGTAGGGCCTGTGCTTGCCGACTCAGAAGGAACAGGGGTCATCATTGGTGCCTGGGTCTTTGTTTTTTCTTTCTTGACTTTGGTTAGCTCTCCCAACTGCATCTGCACCAATTTTTTCGTCAGGGATTTTGCTGCATCTTCTTCTTTTTGTTTTTCTTTCTTGTAGATTTCAAGATGGTGACAAATATGCTCAGAGTATAAAGTCCAATTCATTTTTGATAGTCCCACGACTCCATCTAGGGCTTTCTGAACCTCATCTGGTAGAGCTTTTTTTTACAGTTATTTTAAACAGGATTTCAGTTGCTGGAGAATGGTTCCATGCATTTCCTGTTTCCTCCGCCCATCTCTTCTGGAATCGGTGCAGGAACTTCTTTGGGCACTCTTCAGGTGTCCACTCCTCATCATCCAATTTAGAGGGATCCAAGACCTCAGGGTACTTTCTTCTCAGTCCTTCCCACATGGAGTTTCTATAGCGATTAAAGGGGACTTCATCATGTTGATTAGTGCCCATCATTTGTGTTAGTCCAACCTTTCCTGCTAATTCTTCAGTGTCATGTTTTCCCATGACATGCATTAGCAAGGCTTTTATGTCACCTAAAGACAAGGTTACCCCTGCAGTGCCTTCTTCTAAGGCAGTTATCCATCTCCCAGCTCCTTGGGTGATGTCTGGCAGTCTGTTGGCCAGCCCCACCATGTCTGTCCAGCTCCATGGGGTATACACATGATGACCATTTCTCACCACCAATGGGCATATGAGGTCTTCGTCCTCCTCTTCTTCTGTGCGGGCTCCATACTGTCTTCCAGATCGAGTGCGACTGACTGGTTCCAGGCAGTCCATCCAGTCAGTTATATTCTGTTCTAAAGCCGCTATGTCTTTGGCTACACATTGTTGTCTTTGCCTGAGTCGGGCCTCTTTTGCAGTCTCAATGACGATCTCACCAGAAATTTTTCGGGTGGGTGGCTCTATAATGTGATTCCCTTGATTGGGCGTCGATTGTTGTAATATTCTTCTTTCCTCGGCGTCCCTATGTCTTTGTATTCTTTCCTTCGCTAGCCGAAGTTGCTCAGCTAGTTCTTCATTATCTCTTCTGGCCAGATCCAGTGTGTCACAGAAGCTCTTGTGCCACTCTTCGGAGCCTCTATAGCCTGTGAAGGTCCAGTCGGCTGACTTATGGTGAGAGGGGACGGTTTTTAATGGACCTCGATGTGCAGGCGGAGCCTTCAGGTCTCTCTCTTATCCTCGTCTGCCTCCGTGTCACTGTTATTTGTGGCCCCCTGCTGGTCGTGGTGTGCGACCACTTACTTTCGGACTTGGAGACCTTGTATGATCCATTTGACAGACTGAGGACCTGTCTCCTTGTGGCTCTTGAGCTTTTAGTGTCAGTGTGAATTTGCCCTCCACATCCATGCCTTGGTCCTCTTCACGAGTTCCTAATACAAATTGTCCAGCTGTCTTCCCCATATCATGACGTTTATATGGGGGTGGCTCTGCTTCCAGCTCGGTGCACTGGCTTTAGTCTCTTTGGATCTTTCCTCTGTCATTTTTTCTTTTTCTGCTGTAGCCTCTGTGCTTCCTGCTTGAACAAGGCCAAAACTTCTTTTCTTCAGTGCGTTTTTGTTGTTTTTTACGTTCTTCTGCTGATCTTTAATTTCTTTTTTCTGTATTTCTACCGCAACTGCTTCACACATCACCGGATCAAATGATCCCACCAAAGGCCATTGCCTGCCCCCATGTGACCTTTTGTGCCACTTTCTCATACATTGGTTGGCCTTAGTGCGTTTTCCTGGATTTTTTTTAGTACTAAGTCTAGCGGGGTACTTTCCCGACCTTGACCTTGAGAGTTACCCATGTAACCCTGACAAATGCTATGTGAGGTGTTTCTATGGTGTTCTGGTAGTCCCTCAGGGGCTGTCCTGATCCAGACCAATAACTTGCTGGCTGTAACACCTGTTTTGTATTTTAAATCCTTAAAAGGATTAAATTTCCAACTGCTATGCCCGTCTTCTTTTTCTTTAACTAAATATGAAAATTTACCTGTTTCCCACCGAACCTTCCTTGGGACCACAGTCAGAGTCAACCTAGGAAACAGTCTCCACCTGGATCGGTTGGTAGTGTTACTAAATGATTTAATGGTATGCTAAGTTCTTTATTAGGGTCAGCACAAAGCAGCTCCAGCCACGGGGTTAAACCCTGATGCCACAGACGTCTTATCAGCAGCTCCCAATTAATTAGAGGGAATTGTTCTTTCTTTTGCTTCAGATTGATTACCTTAGTAATCTGCCATAATTTCTGATTGATCTCTTGTTCGTGCCAATGTTCTGCTCCTACCCTGTCAAAATAGGTCCTTTCCAGCCAAAAATGTGTCCTGATTCCCTGGGTTTCGATGTCTCCGTCAGTCAAGTAATGTTCTGGGAGTATTATTTCATCATCACTTAAGTCTCCCATCAATGACTGTCCCAAGCATTGATCAGTCTGTCAGCTTTTTCACTATAATCTAAGCTTTATCTCTTTTGATTTATAACCAATTTTATTTATTTAATCCTCTTACAACCCTAACACTTCCTAATGTCTTTGCTCCCGACTTTCTATTTTCCTTCTAATTTTTTAACTTTCTGCTTCTAGTCTTTTCTGCTATATTTGTTCATTAGTTTTCTCTCTTTGAAATAATATCTACCTTCTCTGTATTTACATAGCACTCTTCTCCTGTCTTTTTCTTCACTGTCTCTGTTTCACACTTTCCTCTCTGCCTGTCATGCACCTCCCAAGTCCTCCTGTTGGGTCTAAATACCTCCCCCTCGTACTCTTTCACATTAATCTTGTATGTCAGCCAGCTTGCAAGCCCTCACAGCTTTGCTTGCACCTCCCCGCTTACTCTCCACTCTCCCACACACAATTTTCAACAGCTTTATACACAAAAATTATTAAAACAACTTTCTATATCTATCTAGACTTCTGCCACTTTTCACTCCGCGGCTTTAAACAACCTTTTTATTCACTTAACACCAATGTGTTCTGTTTAAGCATGTATCTCTTCTTCACGTTAGACAGCTTCTCCGGCGCTGTCAGCAACTTCATATATTACTTTTTTCAAGCCCTCTTTGAGCGTACAATATTTCATTTACTTCTACGCCTTACCGCGCCTCGCGTGCGTATCCTGTGCTTAATATATTATTTTTCACCAGCTCCTTTCTGAGCATACAATATTTCATTTATTTCTACGCCTTACCGCGCCTCGCGTGCGTATCCTGTGCTTACTATATTATTTTCACAAGCTCCTTTCTGAGCATACAATATTTCATTTATTTCTACGCCTTACCGCGCCTCGCGTGCGTATCCTGTGCCTTTCTGCACTTTCTTCTACCTTTTTTTTTCACTTACTGAGCTCCTCGTGAGCTTAATGTGCCTTTGCACTGAAAATACTCTTTTTCTTGTCTTATAAAAAACTCATATTACTGTGTACTTAATTACTTATTCTTCTCCCACGCCCCACAAGCGTGTATCTGGTGCCTTACTGCACTATTTTTCTGCTTCATTAATTCTCATGTATTCTGCACTAACTCTTCATTTATTTTTTTTTATTTTTTTTTTATACTTTTTCTCTTTTCTTAAAAAATGACGTCCTTTATTGAGCTCTTTACTTACTGTCAGCGGTGCCACTTTGCACTTTCCTCTTTAAATCTCTTTATCATGTACGGTATTTCTACTGCGCCCCCTCAGGCGCTTATCTTGTGCTTTCTCTGCACGTATTCTCTTGTTAAACTCTTTTTTCTCACTTATTTCACTTCAGTCTCTGTTAAACTCTTTAAATAACCTTGTATTACCTTGTATCTATTTGTCAGTATACTCCCCTAAATTAACCCCTACAGCACATGCTATCAGCCGGCACGTTAGTAACAAATTTCAACACCAATTATTCCCCAAGCATCCAGGTTAGTTCTCCACGCACTCTTTCCGCACCAGAGTTCATGAACATTCCTGACCTTTCACTCACACAGACATTCTTTTTCCCGGGAACACACACACCTTCTGAGCATTTTATCTACAATGCCTGATAATTTTCAATCTTATCTTTTTTAGTCTCTTATCAATTTTCTTAGTCCAGGTTCTTTTGGGTAAGAGGCAATTAAAAAATATCACCTGTCAACTTGGGCGGAAATCCCGACTCACTCCTCCAGATCGTGCAGAAATTATAAAAGGTTTCTGCTTACCTTTTAGTCGTGATCACTGTTATTTACGGTCTGGAGGGATGAGCTGGACTGCCCCAGGCTGCCGGAATGCCCCTGGACCCTCCTGAAGCTGGCTCGCCAAGTTCTGTCGCGGCTCGTCTTTAGTCTTCTCAGGATGTCGTCTTTTAGATAACACAAACTAATTGCAAGTGATATGCTAGAAAATGACACAACACTTTAGAATAATTCAGCCTTAAGCAAGATAAAATGCACAGAGTTTTTAAGTTTATTTAAGCCTTCGACACAAAGCTTAGACAAACTGAGTCCTCTGGAGAGACTGAATATGACAACCGCGCTCGTCTATTTATTGGAGACCCGCGGGCATCGCTCCTCCTTCGACTTTTTTATTTATTTCATTCCCAAGACATGGTTTTCTATTGGAAGCGTCCTCTAGTGAACCCTAAGCAGGTGTTAGGCCATTATTTCAATGTGACAAACGCTCCCATTAAAACATGAAGGATTTACAACTGATTTTTTTAAAAGACCTTCAGCCACAGGTGCAGCTGGCCTGAGGCCCCCTCCGCACGTGGCCTCAGCCACACGTGCAGCTGGCCTGAGGCTCCTGCACGCGGCCTGCGGGAAAGCACCTAAAAGGCCTTGGAAAGCCCCTGACAGACTAAATGACTAATAGAGCCCTTTTTTTGGGTTGAACACCTGCTAGTTCAACCAGAGGACATACAGTTCGGATCAGGACACTTGATAGTTCATCACAGTTCAAATATGGACCTAAAAATTCTTCTACACTTTTTATAAAAGTATGTATAATGTAAAATATAGCACCTGTTTGTATTTTACATCATCATTAAATATTAATCTGACTCCTTCGAAAAAGCCAGGGGGTGTGAGCAGCGTAGCACTGAAGTTATTGGTAGTGAGCGTGCTGTGCAAGTGGTTTTGATGGAAGTAAATCAAACCTGTGCAATGTCCACAGTGGACAGTCTGTGCTATGTATACAGCTAGGAATGCTAACGGAGAGCCAATTCCAAATTTTTCAATCCATTGTAATTGTATGCCTCAGACGTTATCAATACTTTTCATCAATGCCACAGTTCCATTTTGCAAAAACACATGTCGTGACACTGGATGTAGCATTGTAATGACAAACTTTGTATCTAGCAACAAGGAAAATGGCTGAATTGATGCTAAAAATCTTTGGAGATCAACATTTTTGTACACAGGAAATTGATCAGGTATCAATTACAGCCCAAACGATATATGAGTTTCCCAATAATATTAGCGGATTTGAGCCTTTCGCATCGGCATCAGGTTTATTTTGGAGATACGTAAGCTTTTGCAGAATAAACAATGTAGAAAAGCACTTTGGCTGTTTGAAATGGTGCTGTTACTTTTTTTTTGTCCGGCAGGGGGGGTCTCCAACGGTATTTTTTAAGATGCTGCCTAGCATGGCTGGGACCCCCATCATCCCTTGACCCCATTAGCTACAACAGATGGAGGCAAAGCCACCATTCATTTTCAGTCAGAAGTCAGTTTTTTATGCAAATGCTGAGCAATGCGAGATATACTGTTTACATCACAGTGCTATTTTTGCACAAGTTACTGATTGTATGAATTGCTCTAAATGTAATTTCGTTGTTCCCTTGACAATGACAATAAACTCTTGCATCTTAAATCTATGCGACATGCTGACTGTCAATCAGAGTGAAGGCAGAATGACATATGTTGGTTGGTTGGTTGGTTGTTTTCTTTATAGTTATTTAAAATAACATTTGTGCTTAATCTATAAAACCAGCATGCCTGAATTACATTTGATAACGAAATGTTAGGAATCATTGCCATATCTAGAGACCTAATATCTGTATTGTATCGGCCTTTAAAAAAATCCATATTGGTCAGGCTTTAGTGTCAATAATGAATCCATAATGTAATCAGAATCTGTAATGGCAGTGATATTGACTTAAAATCTCATCTGTTCCCCTTAGAGCTGCAATGATTAACTCAATTTAAATTCAATTTAATTTATTATATAGTGACAAATCACAACAAAGATGCCTCAAGGGACTTCACATGGGTCAGGTCTAACCTTACCAACCTCCCTGAGCAAGCACATGATTACACTGATAAGGAAAAATGCCCTCTGGTGTTTTATGAGGAAGAATCCTCAAGCAGACCAGATTCAGAGGAGTGTTCCACAGCTAAGGCCATTCTGCCAACTAGCAGAGAAAAGAAAAAGAGAGTGGCTATACGCCCAATGGTTTCAACGCGGTATGGAAAAAAGGCGGATATTTTCTCGCCGGCTGTAGTAGGGTTCGCAGCCCGCGGAGGAGCTGTGATCTAAAGCGGTTCTGTTTGGCTCATCACACCCAGGGAACAGTGTCAAACTAACACCATCTTACAGCCAACAAGCAGCATTTTGTTCACAAACTCTTTGTCGTTATTAACAGGCTTCCATTCAAAATGCTTATGACGTTTGTATGGTTTCATCCATTGCGGTGTTTTCGCAGTAATTAAAGATGGTGCCATTAAAAATGTCAAGCATACGCCGCAATAGAGCCTTAAAAAGTGGTGTAAAAAATGTAGTTTAGATGCACAAAACGTGTCAAATACACGATCACGGTTGGGCGAATAAGGTAGGACATTATATTTATCTGCCCAACGGTTGGGCGTATAGCCTTTGCCAAAGAAAAAACAAACACAAAAAACGCATAGAGTGCAGATGGCACCATGGGATCAATGTCAATGAAAGTCAGTCATTACATCGTCTCAACAAAGTCCAAGTTCCCACTTTTGTTTGTGTTGCCCGGTTCTTCTTCTTATCTGTGTGGTGTGGGTAGCATGCTATCCATTCATTCTGCATGTGGCTCCATACTACCCAAGCCAAGGCCCCAGTCTTGGCCATAATGCTCTAAAAAGAGACAGAGTGCAGAATCAATCAGGCAGAATTACCAGCACCTAAGGCATTTGTTTCACTAACAGTAACTCAACAGAGAAGCAGAGAGGGTACATCTGTGATCAATGGCAGCTATCCCTATGCTTCACTAACAAACCCAGAATTTAGGTATAATGAGGCTGAGACCGGCCCCATTGTTGATAATACAAATATGTTAGTCATACGAAAGGGAAAACAGATGAGTCTTTAATCTAGACTCAAAAGAATCCAGAGAATCAAACTGTTTTATCTGAGCTGGCAGATTGTTCCATAGAACAGGTGCATGATGCTCTGTGGCCTGCTGACTTCTTTTTAACCTTCGGGACACATAGTAGTCCTGCGTCCTGAGAATGCAAAACATGCCGGTGCATAAGGTTTAATTAGATCAGCCAGGTAGGAAGGCAGTAGTCCTTGAATGATTTTGTAAGTTAATAACAAAACCTTAAAATCAGACCTTGCAGTGATTACTGATCGGCTACTAAATTAATCAACAACTATTTTGTTAATCGATTAATTGTTTTGGGTCTTCTTTTTTATCCAAGTTCTTTGATTTCAACTTGCTAAATGTGAAAATTTTTTTTGGTTTTATGAGCTGTTTATCCCTAAATCCCAACCCTGTATATATAGCAAACCCTGTGATTGAAAAGAAGAAATGCTCAGTGAAAAAGCTGCAGAAATGCATTAGTTTTCAAGTTGTACAAAATATATTCTCTCCATTGCTTTGCAAAGTATCCAGTGTTGGTGGCCTGTTGGCTGGTGGTGAAAATGTTTATCAAATTTGAAGCAAATTTAAAATGAAGTCTGTGGTTCTGTGTTTTTCTACCAGCTATTCAGCAAAAAAACATCCAAAGACTGAAACACTTGGCATGTTCATCGATCACCTGCTGTGTCATTTATTCTGCTTTCAGGAGTAAATTTAGCTTCATATTTTCACACACACACACACACACACACGCTGTGCCATGTTGCATTTTCTGCCGTCCATCCCTTTTGTCTATCCCAGCATGCACTGGGTGAGATGGAGCTTTGTTTGGTGGATTTACTCGGGTGTAATGTCGCGTCACTGGAACCTCTCTGTGTTTGACGTCACTTCACACTTTGACTCAGTCAGAAGGAGCTGTTGGTTTGCTCCCAAACACTCGCTGACAGCAGGCCTCGTTGTCCTGCAATGTCGGTGTGATGCTGTTGGTCCAGCACACAGAGGCCTCATTAGCTCCGCCCAGTCAACACAACAATAAACACACCCGTCAAGCTAACGCCTCCTGTCACGTTGTTAATGGTCTGCGATATACGAGCTGGCGGCCAGCAGAAGCCTTTGCTCTCAGGGGCGGAATAACAAACACAGCATCCTTCAGATTACAGAGGAGGGGGAGATGGGAGAGGAGGAGGAGGCGGGGTGAGACGGAGAAGCATTTGTCTTCAGGCCTGGGTGTTTTCATGGTGTCCTGTGGCTGGTAGTCAAATATTCAGGGGTGTGTCCCAACACATTTATCAATGACTGACGAGGAACTTTTCAAGGAACTCGACAAAAACTGTATGGCTTTGGTATGGCTAGCATACTGGTGTAGTGTGTTGCTATGATTTTTACTCTTTTATATTCATTTTATTAGGAAACGGAGCGGGCCATGGCCTCAACTTTATCTAAATTCTATCAATTCCCTTATCGATACCTCTTGTGAATTTTCTGTGTACTAAAAGTAGGCTTTACAGGTTTTCTATGTCAACATTTTATTGAGTCTTAAAGGAAATAAATATGAAAATGGTCACTGGATCTTTAAGCTCTGGACATAATAAACTCTACTTGGTGGATCATTGATCTCTGGACATAAACAGAAATAAACAAAATCTGTAGTTTTTGTCAAAAGCATTTCCTTTCAGACATTAATGGCATGAATGTCTTTCCATACATCTGAGCTGAGCTCTTGCAGCTGCTGTGCTGCACGTCAGGATGTAATTCATAAAGAATGCAGGACGGCTCATTTTGGGAGGAAAAAAAAAACGTTTTAGTCGATTGTAGTTTATTGTCTGTATTACAGCTTTTAGAAAGAGGTGTCATTTTATTTAAATTGGCAATTCATTTTGAAGTTATTAATTCTGACCGGTCTCGGCAGAGAGCCGCACAGCATTTGGATCTGTGCCAGTGGAACGGAGGACGATTCTCATTTCTTGACTGCAACAAGACAACAGTCCCAGTTAGTGACTTTAATCCACACAAAAGAGACTCACGAATGACATATTTTAATAGCTTTTAGAGGGGTTAAGAATCAGACTTTCTGCTTCTGAAGAGCAGCAAATCAAAGAACCAATGAGCCAACGGTTCGAAGCATTGCTTCATTAGTTCACGCTTCAAAGTGGGGTCACGCTGCAGAAGTGGTTGATTACAGACCCGCTGCAGGGTCTGTAATCAGCGTAGAGAAATGATTATTTTCCCGACAAACACCCTCAAAACAACAGCCACTCTGAAGGACTGATAAGGGAATCGTTAAGCAAAAAGACTATTGATATCAGTGGATCGAATCATTTCTTAACGATACCTGAAAAGAACCAGTTCTCGATACCCAACCCTAGTGTGGTGTCTGTTTCTGAAACCCTCCTGTCCTGTGCACCAGCAACATTTCCTGTATATTGTTTTGTGAATTGTTTTGTAATTTGTGTCGGTAGTGGGTCACCACTTTGAGTCTGGTCTGCTTGAGGTTTCTTCCTCAGAAGGAGTTTTTTTCTTACCAGTCTCCTGTGTGCTTGTTCTAGGGGTTGGTAAGGTTAGACCTTACTTGTGTGAAGCACCTTGAGGCAACTTTGTTGTGATTTGGCGCTATATAAATGAAAATAAATTGAAAAACTGTGTTGAAATGAAAACAATCTGTATCTAAATTTAGTTTGAGTCTCTAAAATATGTTTGACAACTATAATGCAACCCCTGGCAAAAATTATGGAATCACCGGCCTCAGAGGATGTTCATTCAGTTGTTTAATTTTGTAGAAAAAAAGCAGATCACAGACATGACACAAAACTAAAGTCATTTCAAATGGCAACTTTCTGGCTTTAAGAAACACTATAAGAAATCAAGAAAAAAAGATTGTGGCAGTCAGTAACGGTTACTTTTTTAGACCAAGCAGAGGAAAAAAATATGGAATCACCCTGTAAATTTTCATCCCCCAAATTAACACCTGCATCAAATCAGATCTGCTCATTGACATTGACCCTATGTGTCTTTTTGCAAGGAATGTTTTTGCAGTTTTTGCTCTATGGCAAGATGCATTATCATCTTGAACCATCATCCCAAACATCCTTTCAGTTGTCCAAAATATCAACATAAACTTGTGCATTTATTGATGATGTAATGACAGCCATCTCCCCAGTGCCTTTACCTGACATGCAGCCCCATATCATCAATGACTGTGGAAATTTACATGTTCTCTTCAGGCAGTTATCTTTATAAATCTCATTGGAACGGCACCAAACAAAAGTTCCAGCATCATCACCTTGCCCAATGCAGATTCGAGATTCATCACTGAATATGACTTTCATCCAGTCATCCACAGTCCACAATTGCTTTTCCTTAGCCATTATAACCTTTTTTTTTCTGTTTAGGTGTTAATGATGCCTTTCGTTTAGCTTTTCTGTATGTAAATCCCATTTCCTTTAGGCGGTTTCTTACAGTTCGGTCACAGACGTTGACTCCAGTTTCCTCCCATTCGTTCCTCATTGTTTTGTTGTACATTTTCGATTTTTGAGACATATTGCTTTAAGTTTTCTGTCTTGACGCTTTGATGTCTTCCTTGGTCTACCAGTATGTTTGCCTTTAACAACCTTCCCATGTTGTTTGTATTTTGTCCAGAGTTTAGACACAGCTGACTGTGAACACCAACATCTTTTGCAACATTGCGTGATGGTTTACTCTCTTTTAAGAGTTTGATAATCCTCTTTTGTTTCAATTGACATCTCTCATGTTGGAGCCATCATGTCAGTCCACTTGGTGCAACAGCTCTCCAAGGTGTGAGCACTCCTTTTTAGATGCAGACTAACAAGCAGATCTGATATGATGCAGGTGTTAGTTTTGGGGATGAAAATTTACAGGGTGATTCCATAATTTTTGCCAGGGGTTGTATACAGCTCTGGGGTTTGATTCCAGGTGTGTATGTTAGGCTACCTGTCTGTGTCCTTGGACAAAACATTTAGTCTACATTGTCCCAGTCCACCAAGTTGAAAATGGGTACAAGTCTCAGCTGGGGAAGTAACCTGCAATTGACTGGTGTCTCCTCCAGGGGCAGTCATAGACTGTCATTTGCTTTACGATTCGGAATGTGGGGATAAACCCCATCCTGATGGGCCTGTTTAGAACTTCTTTCAGATGAAGTTGTATTTTACACTGCAGGGATGAGTTCAGGTACTTGGAACCTGTTTTGCATCTGAATAACAGGTCCATGTTTGACACATTTGGACTACTGTCAGCAAATGGATAAATTTTAAAAAGCAGTGATGACTGACAACTATCAGGTCACTCAGAGTGTCAACCGCTGCCTTTGATGCATTTTCGTAGCCACACACCACCATCCTCTGTTGGATGGGTTGAACTGCACGTGTTTTGAAATAAAAAGTTGTGCAGTCGGCTCTGTGATTATTTGGGCATCGATAAAGTTATGGTGTCACATCAATCAAACAGCAATTTTTTTGCGTTTACATTATCACATAGATGTGCCACCTGCTGAACACTGCCACCTGCTGGATGAATGATGGAACTTAGGAGCAGCTGTGAAATGGGTTTGCGAGTTTTTAGGGTGTGCAGCCAGTACATTCTGAGTGCCAGTCCCAAGCCCGGATAAATGAGGAGGGTTGCGTCAGGAAGGGCATCCGGCGTAAAACAAGCCAACCCAACTATGCAGACTCAGAATCGAATTCCCATACCGGATCGGTCGCAGCCTGGGTTAACAACGTCCGCCACCGGTGCTATTGCCCAACAGGGTGCCGGTGGAAATTGGGCTACTGCTGGGTGAAGACGACGAAGAAGAGGAGGAAAACGTTGCCACGAACAGCGGGAGAAGAAGAAAACTAGAAGGGTGGAAATGAGAGTGGGGACTTTGAATGTTGGTAGTATGACTGGTAAAGGGAGAGAGCTGGCTGATATGATGGAGAGGAGAAAGGTAGACATATTGTGTGTGCAAGAGACCAAGTGGAAGGGAAGTAAGAGCAGGAGCATCGGCGGTGGGTACAAGTTGTTGTACCATGGTGAGGACAGGAAGAGAAATGGTGTTGGGGTCATTTTAAAGGAAGAGTATGTTAAAAGTGTGTGGAGGTTAAGCGAGTGTCTGACAGGGTGATGAGTGTGAAGTTGGAAATTGAAGGGGTGATGATGAATATCATCAGTGCATATGCCCCACAGGTTGGTTGTGAGATGAAGGAGAAAGAAGATTTCTGGAGTGTGTTAGATGAGGGGGGGAGAGTGTGCCCAAGCATGAAAGAGTGGTGATAGGAGCAGACTTCAATGGGCATGTTGGTGAAGGGAACAGAGGTGATGAGGAAGTAATGGGTAGATATGGTATCAAGGATAGGAATGGGGAAGGACAGATGGTAGTTGATTTTGCAAAAAGGATGGAAATGGTTGTGGTGAATACCTACTTTAAGAAAAGGGAGGAGCACAGGGTAACATATAAGAGTGGAAGAAGGTGCACACAGGTGGACTACATTCTTTATAGGAGATGCAAGCTAAAAGAAATCAGACTGTAAGGTGGTAGCAGGAGAGAGTGTCACTAGACAGCATAGGATGGTTGTTTGTAGGATGACTTTAGAGGTAAAGAAGAAGAAGAGAGTGAGAGCTCAACAAAGGATCAGATGGTGGAAGCTGAAGGAGGAAGACTGTTGTGTGAAATTTAGCGAGCAGGTGAGAGAAGCACTAGTTGGAGGGGAAGCAATTTTGGACAACTGGAAAAGTACTGCAGATGTTGTGAGGGAGACAGCTAGGGCAGTACTGGGTATGACATCTGGACAGTGGAAGGAAGACAAGGAGACTTGGTGGTGGAATGAAGAGGTCCAGGAAAGCATAAGGAGAAAGAGGTTGGCGAAAAAGTTTTGGGATAGTCGGAGAGATGAAGAAAGAGGACAGGAGTACAAGGAGATGCGGCGTAAGGCGAGAAGAGAAGTGGCAAAAGCAAAGGAAAAGGCATATTGCGAGCTGTACAAGAAGTTGAATAGTAAGGAGGAGAAAAGGACTTGTACCGATTGGCCAGACAAAGGGACAGAGCTGGAAAGGATGTGCAGCAGCTTAGGGTGGTAAAAGATGCACATGGTAATGTGCTGACAAGTAAGGAGTGTGTGCTGAGAAGGTGGAGGGAATATTTTGAAGAGTTGATGAATAAAGAAAATGAGCGAGAGAAAAGGCTGGATGATGTGGTGAGAGTAAATAAGGAAGTAAAAGAGATTAGCAAGGAAGAAGTGAGGGCTGCTATGAGAGGATGAAGAGTGGAAAGGCAGTAGGTCCAGATGACATTCCAATGGAGGCATGGAAATGTATAGGAGAGATGGCAGTAGAGTTTCTAACCAGATTGTTTAATAAAATCTTGGAAAGTGAGAGAATGCCTCAGGAGTGGAGATGAAGTGTGCTGGTTCCTATTTTCAAGAACAAGGGTGATGTGCAGAGCTGCAGTAACTACAGAGGCATAAAGCTGATCAGCCACAGCATGAAGTTATGGGGAAGAATAGTAGAAGCTAGGCTTAGAAAACAGGTGAAGATCTGTGAGCAGCAATATGGTTTCATGCCGAGAAAGAGCACTACAGATGTAATGTTTGCTCTGAGAATACTGTTGGAAAAGTACAGAGAAGGACAGAAAGAGTTACATTGTGTGTTTGTGGACTTAGAAAAAGCTTATGATAGGGTGCCAAGAGAAGAGTTGTGGCATTGTATGAGGAAGTCTGGAGTGGCAGAGAAGTATGTTAGGGTAGTGCAGGACATGTACAAGAATAGTGTGACAGCGGTGAGATGCGCAGTCGGAATGACAGACTCATTCAAGGTGGAGGTGGGATTACACCAAGGATCAGCTCTGAGTCCTTTCTTGTTTGCAGTGGTGATGGACAGGTTGACAGATGAGATCAGACAGGAGTCCCCATGGACTATGATGTTTGCAGATGACATTGTGATCTGTAGTGAGAGTAGAGAGCAAGTTGAGTCTAGTCTGGAG
The DNA here is from genome assembly GCF_902500255.1 of Thalassophryne amazonica. NCBI lineage: Eukaryota > Metazoa > Chordata > Actinopteri > Batrachoidiformes > Batrachoididae > Thalassophryne > Thalassophryne amazonica. The sequence continues at coordinate 63,310,927 of NC_047120.1, read as the reverse complement.
AAGTGGAGATATGCTTTGGAGAGAAGGGGAATGAAAGTCAGTAGAAGCAAGACTGAGTACATGTGTGTGAATGAGAGGGAGCCCAGTGGAATAGTGCAGTTACAAGGAGTAGAAGTGGGGGAAGTAGATGAGTTATGGAGAGTGTGGTAGAGAGTGCAGGCAGGGTGGATTGGGTGGAGAAAGGTGGCAGGAGTGATTTGTGACCAAAGAATATCAAGAGTGAAGGGGAAAGTCTCTTTGGGAGTGACAAGAATGGACAAGATTAGGAATGAACATATCAGAGGGACAGCTCAGGTGGGACGGTTTGGAGACAAAGTCAGAGAGGCGAGATTGAGATGGTTTGGACATGTGCAGAGGAGGGACCCAGGGGATATAGGGAGAAGGATGCTGAGGATGGAGCCACCAGGCAGGAGGAGAAGAGGGAGACCAAAGAGGAGGTTCATGGAGTGCTGAGAGAGGACATGCAGGTGGTTGGTGTGACAGAGGAAGATACAGAGGACAGGGTGAGATGGAAACGATTGATCTGCTGTGGCGACCCCTAACGGGAACAACCGAAAGACAAAGAAGAAGAATTTATGGTTTAATCCATATTTATATATTGACATTCAGGCTTTTTGAACTCACCAGAATTCTGATAAAAGACTCTCGCTTCTTTTATTCTTTTTATTCACATCTTTTAAATCTCCTTTCTCTGTGCAACTCCATATAAATGTGGCTGATAAAGCAAACAGGTAAAACTGTCTCTCCAAAACAAGGTCTTCAGTGTTTAAATAATATTTTAAAGTAAAACAGAATTAACCTCTGGCTTGGTACTAGTGTCAGGCACAACTCACCACACTGATGGCCCCATGCAGCTTTGGCCTGGCCGCATCAAGCCCTCCCAACCAGGCACACCACTCGATAAATGTCAGGAAAAACTCAAGAGAGCTCAGTGGACGCTTAGCGACTATGGTGCTGCACACACTTCAGTCCAGAATAACACAGAGTAGGCACAGCCTGCACTCCTTACTCCTGATATTTCGGAGTGATTCTTTCAGTGCTTGAATCCTGCCGGGTATCAAGCACGCAGCAGGCAGACTCGAGCCGAGCAAAAAGGTGGGGGGTATGTGGAGGGTATAGGTATGGATTTTAGATACTGTAGATCATTACATCGTTAGCTCCTTAGCATTCCAGATCAGACACGGTTGAGTCCAATTTCCTGTTTCTTCATTAAAAACCAGGTGTACGTCTTCTTGTCCTCGCTGAAGAATTTAATGTCTGTTTATATCTGTTTGATAAATATGCCCAGAGCCTTCTGGAATCTTTGACAGCACTTTGAGTTGAGACATGATTAAAAAAAAGGTTTGACAAGCACTGACTTCAATTATCTCCGTCCGTGTACTTTTTAATCCCCAGGCATCTCAGATTTACAGAAAACCTTTGTGTGTGTCCAAAAAGGATGACAGGATTTTTAATATAAATGTCGTGCAGCTGTTGGCCGTCCAGAGCGTTTATATGAAAGACATCGCCGTCTGTTGAAAAGTGGCTCCAGTGAGTAAACAGGACAGAACGTGCAGGCTTTCAAATTGAGAGCTCGCACAATATGACAGCTTCTGTAATGCTGCGTTTACACATTCATTATCATTAAGATGTTCACTTCCACACCTGCTGAATTCAGCATTTGTCCCGGCACTCTCAGGCTCCGCCCACTGCAGACACTTTTGCAAACCAGTTTTGCATCAGCAGTTCCATCGTTTTTTTCCAAGAGCAGATCAGGGTTTCAGGGACTCCCTCCTGTTTCGCAAAGACTATTAGTGGAACTTTTCATCCATAACCAGCTGACGGAGTGAAGATGTTTCATTAAGGTTGGCGGCGCACCACACCTCTGTAATGAAACTCCTGCAGTGTGCTGCTTCTCATTGACAGTGAGTTTGCCTTTAATTTTTTTAAAAATTATTTCACTCAGTCACTTTACAGAAGGGAGTTTTCAGGGAATACTGTTAAGTCTTCAATTTCCATACCATAAGTCAGAACAAGATCTAAGATATGATTAAAGTGGTGGGTGGACTCATTTACATTTTGAGCAAAGCCAATTGAGTCTAATAATAGATTAAATGCAGTGTTGAGGCTGTCATTCTCAGCATCTGTGTGGATGTTAAAATCGCCCACTATAATTATCTTATCTGAGCTAAGCACTAAGTCAGACAAAAGGTCTGAAAATTCACAGAGAAACTCACAGTAATGACCAGGTGGACGATAGATAATAACAAATAAAACTGGTTTTTGGGACTTCCAATTTGGATGGACAAGACTAAGAGTCAAGCTTTCAAATGAATTAAAGCTCTGTCTGGGTTTTTGATTAATTAATAATCTGGAGTGGAAGATTGCTGCTAGTCCTCCGCCTCGGCCCGTGCTACGAGCATTTTGGCAGTTAGTGTGACTCGGGGGTGTTGACTCATTTAAATTAACATATTCATCCTGCTGTAACCAGGTTTCTGTAAGGCAGAATAAATCAATATGTTGATCAATTATTATATCATTTACTAACAGGGACTTAGAAGAGAGAGACCTAATGTTTAATAGACCACATTTAACTGTTTTAGTCTGTGGTGCAGTTGAAGGTGCTATATTATTTTTCTTTTTGAATTTTTATGCTTAAATAGATTTTTGCTGGTTATTGGTGGTCTGGGAGCAGGCACCGTCTCTACGGGGATGGGGTAATGAGGAGATGGCAGGGGGAGAGAAGCTGCAGAGAGGTGTGTAAGACTACAACTCTGCTTCCTGGTCCCAACCCTGGATAGTCATGGTTTTCATTCACAAATTCACAAAACAAACATACAGGAAATGTTGCCGATGCACAGGACGGTTTCTGGAACAGATACCAAACCCATCTCTGGATGAAGCCGCACCTCAAACAGAGAGAAAACAAAACAAAACAGAATTAATCATCAGAAAGACAAATACAGTGTAATTTGTCAACATTAAGCAACAAGAAAAACAGAAGAAATACTAAGGTGATCACCGGCCACTAGCCCTAAGCTTCACTAAAAGACCCAGACTTTAGATAAAGTTGAGGCCGCGGCATGCTCTGTTTCCTAATAAAATTAATTTAAAAGAGTAAAAAGCGTAGTAACATACTATGCCAGTATGCTAGCCATACGAAATGGAAAATAAGTGCGCCTTACGTCTGGATTTGAAAGTCTCTACAGAATCTAACTGTTTTATTGACGCAGGGAGATCATTCCTCAGAACAGGTGCATGATAAAAGAAAGCTCTGTGACTTGCAGACTTCTTATTCACCCTAGGGACACTAAGTAGTCCTGTACATTCAGAATGCAAAGCCTGGGCTGATACGTAGAGTTTAATTAGGTCAGCTAGGTAGGGAGGTGCCAGTCCGTGAACAATTTTATAGGCTAGTAGCAGAACCTTAAAATCTGATCTCACTGGGACAGGAAGCCAGTGAAGAGATGCCAAAATGGGTGTAATATGTTCAAACTTTCTGCTTCATGTCAAAGCTCTGGCAACAGCATTTTGAACCAATTGGAGACCCCTAATCCTGGACTGCGGCAAACCAGAAAATAGAATATTGCAGTAGTCCAATCTAGAAGAGATAAACGCATGAATCAGGGTCAGGATGGGATGAATCGTCACTATATTTTGTAGGTGAAAGAAAGCAGTCCTCATAATTTTATTACAGAGATTAGAGCATGCCATAGGTATTAAAGGCACTGCGCTGCGGTGGTTTGAATCATATTTATCTAATAGATTACAATTTGTTCATGTAAATGGGGAATCGTCTTCACAGACTAAGGTTAGTTATGGCTTCCACAAGGTTCTGTGCTAGGACCAATTTTATTCACTTTATACATGTTTCCCTTAGGCAGTATTTTTAGAAAGCACTGCTTAAATTTTCATTGTTACACAGTGATACCCAGCTTTATCTATCCATGAAGCCAGAGGACACACACCAATTAGCTAAACTGCAGGATTGTCTTACAGACATAAAGACATGGATGACCTCTAATTTCCTGCTTTTGAACTCAGATAAAACTGAAGTTATTGTACTTGGCCCCACAGATCTTAGAAACATGGTGTCTAACCAGATCCTTACTCTGGATGGCATTACCCTGACCTCTAGTAATACTGTGAGAAATCTTGGAGTCATTTTTGATCAGGATATGTCATTCAATGCGCATAGTAAACAAATATGTAGGACTGCTTTTTTGCATTTGCGCAATATCTCTAAAATTAAAAAGGTCTTGTCTCAGAGTGATGCTGAAAAACTAATTCATGCATTTATTTCCTCTAAGCTGGACTATTGTAATTCATTATTATCAGGTTGTCCTAAAAGTTCCCTGAAAAGCCTTCAGTTAATTCAAAATGCTGCAGCTAAAGTACTGACAGGGACTGGAAGGAGAGAGCATATCTCACCCATATTGGCCTCTCTTCATTGGCTTCCTGTTAATTCTAGAATAGAATTTAAAATTCTATTCTTACTTATAAGGATTTGAATAATCAGGTCCCATCTTATCTTAGGGACCTCATAGTACCATATCACCCCAGTAGAGCGCTTCGCTCTCAGACTGCAGGCTTACTTGTAGTTCCTAGGGTCTGTAAGAGTAGAATGGGAGGCAGAGCCTTCAGCTTTCAGGCTCCTCTCCTGTGGAACCAGCTCCCAATTCAGATCAGGGAGACAGACACCCTCTCTACTTTTAAGATTAAGCTTAAAACTTTCCTTTTTGAAAAAGCTTATAGTTAGGGCTGGATCAGGTGACCCTGACCACCCTTAGTTATGCTGCTATAGACTTAGACTGCTGGGGGGTTCCCATGATGCACTGAGTGTTTCTTTCTCTTTTTGCTCTGTATGCACCACTCTGCATTTAATCATTAGTGATCGATCTCTGCTCCCCTCCACAGCATGTCTTTTTCCTGGTTCTCTCCCTCAGCCCCAACCAGTCCCAGCAGAAGACTGCTCCTCCCTGAGCGTGGTTCTGCTGGAGGTTTTTTCCTGTTAAAAGGGAGTTTTTCCTTCCCACTGTCGCCAAGTGCTTGCTCACAGGGGGTCGTTTTGACCGTTGGGGTTTTTCCATAATTATTGTATGGCCTTGCCTTACAATATAGAGCGCCTTGGGGCAACTGTTTGTTGTGATTTGGCGTATATAAATAAAATTGATTTGATAATATTTCTAATGTGGAGGTTAAAGGAAAATGTAGGATCAAAAATTACCCCAAGGTTCCTCACTTTGTCAGTGTGATGTATGACACATGAGCCTAGGCTAAGTGTTAACTGGTCAAATTGATGCCAGTGTCTCACTGGACCAAGAACCATCATTTCAGTCTTATCAGAGTTTAAAAGTAGGAAGTTGCTAGACATCCAGCTTCTCACTGATGCAAGGCAATTTTCTAAGGATTTTATGTGGATGAGATTACCAGCAGTTATCGGCATGTATAACTGAGTATCATCAGCATAGCAGTGAAAGGTCATCCCAAAGCGCTGCAATATGTGCCCAAGGGGTGAATTAAAACAGCTTCCAATAACCATGCAGGCGGGGCTATAAAGACTAGTATTACATAAGCAAATCAATGTTTTTTTTGTTTGTTTTTTGTTTTTATCTGGTGCTTCAAAGTTCACCAGATTTTCATTGCTGTGCTTTGGCAAAGGGATGCACTCTGAATGCAGTTCTTAATGTGTTGTGAGACCACCAAGTTATGACATGGTCTTCAGATTGATGTGACCTAACAAGTGGCTCATTGATTGCTTTTCTTTTTAAGTCTGTAGCAGTAACATGGCTGACTTATTGAAAACACCATCACATTAATATGCTCACGTACCGCACTGGTCATGGTGGTTACACCATTAAAACTGCCCTCTCTATTCAACTTATCAGTGTATTGTGACATTTAAAGCAGGAAACGGGTCAGGAGGCTTGGTCTGTGTTGTCATTTATTTATTTAATTGCCTGTGTAGAGTTTAAACTGCATATGTGTCACTTTTCCAATAAGACATTTAAAAAGATTCCTTCACTATAATGAGAATCTGTCTCTTCTGGATTTAAACTTATAACTGCGTCGCCCACTGTGAGATATTTGACTCTGGATGTAATTAATGTCGAGCTTAATTGTAGAGCGAGCGTCTCCACAGACCTCGGCTCCACTTTCGCTGTAACCCTGAACTCTAATAAGCCCAAAGGTACGGCCTGGCGTGCACCGAGCCGCAGCCGCATAATTAGTCTGCAAACACGACCTCACGCCCACGCCGACCGTTCAGCCTGCAGCTGCACAACCAAAGTTTTTATGAAAAACACCCATTCTGTTAGCGGGAATAATAACATGTTACTGCAGCAGAACGCCGGTTCACAACTCGAGTGCCTGGACCCCGACAAAGGACTGCAAACCCAGCTGAGCGGTCCCAACATAATTATAGTTTCAGGAAAATTATGAGTTTCTGTTTGTTGTGTTTCTGCCAACATAAATTTTATTTTCTGACTCTGACAAGGCACATTTTTTCCTTCCATTTCTTCTTTTGTAAAGGATTTGAGCCAGTCATGCACTGGTTTAGTGGGTCTCTCCATGTCCAGTTGTGTCAGGAAGGATGTCCGGTATGAAGCCTGTACCCAACCCCAGTGTGGATCTGTGCTGGATCCATGTGGCCACCCTGGACAACTGGGGGCAGCCAAAAGACCCACAACATGAGCTGGTTTACTGGGGTCAGCAGAACTGAAGGAGAAAAAAATAATTTGGGGGAGGTGATGGTCTAGTGGTTAAGCGTTGGGCATGAGACCAGAGGATCCTCAGTTCAAGGCCCAGCCTGACTGGAAAATTACTAAGGGTCCTTGGGCAAGGTCCTTAAAAGTAGATAGGACAAATATTTTTTGAGAAAAAGCTGAAGGAGGAAGACTGGTGTGTGAAATTTAGCGAGCAGGTGAGAGAAGCAGTAGTTGGAGGGGAAGCAGTTTTGGACAACTGGAAAAGTACTGCAGATGTGGTGAGGGAGACAGCTAGGGCAGTACTGGGTATGACATCTGGACAGTGGAAGGAAGACAAGGAGACTTGGTGGTGGAATGAAGAGGTCCAGGAAAGCATAAGGAGAAAGTGGTTGGCGAAAAAGTTTTGGGATAGTCGGAGAGATGAAGAAGTAGACAGGAGTACAAGGAGATGCGGTGTAAGGCGAGAAGAGAAGTGGCAAAAACAAAGGAAAAGGCATATTGCGAGCTGTACAAGAAGTTGAATAGTAAGGAAGGAGAAAAGGACTTGTACCGATTGGCCAGACAAAGGGACAGAGCTGGAAAGGATGTGCAGCAGGTTAGGGTGGTAAAAGATGCACATGGTAATGTGCTGACAAGTGAGGAGTGTGTGCTGAGAAGGTGGAAAATTTTGAAGAGTTGATGAATAAGAAAATGAGCGAGAGAAAAGGCTGGATGATGGGTGAGGTAAATCAGGAAGTAAAAGAGATTAGCAAGGAAGAAGTGAGGGCTGCTATGAAGAGGATGAAGAGTGGAAAGGCAGTTGGTCCAGATGACATTCCAATGGAGGCATGGAAATGTCTAGGAGAGATGGCAGTAGAGTTTCTAACCAGATTGTTTAATAAAATCTTGGAAAGTGAGAGGATGCCTGAGGAGTGGAGACGAAGTGTGCTGGTTCCTGTTTTCAAGAACAAGGGTGATGTGCAGAGCTACAGTAACTACAGAGGCATAAAGCTGATCAGCCACAGCATGAAGTTATGGGGAAGAATAGTAGAAGCTAGGCTCAGAAAACAGGTGAAGATCTGTGAGCAGAATGTTTGCTCTGAGAATACTGTTGGAAAAGTACAGAGAAGGACAGAAAGAGTTACATTGTGTGTTTGTGGACTTAGAAAAAGCTTATGATAGGGTGCCAAGAGAAGAGTTGTGGTATTGTATGAGGAAGTCTGGAGTGGCAGAGAAGTATGTTAGGGTAGCGCAGGACATGTACAAGAATAGTGTGACAGCGGTGAGATGCGCAGTCAGAATGACAGACTCATTCAAGGTGGAGGTGGGATTACACCAAGGATCAGCTCTGTGTCCTTTCTTGTTTGCAGTGGTGATGGACAGGTTGACAGATGAGATCAGACAGGAGTCCCCATGGACTATGATGTTTGCAGATGACATTGTGATCTGTAGTGAGAGTAGAGAGCAAGTTGAGTCTAGTCTGGAGAAGTGGAGATATGCTTTGGAGAGAAGGGGAATGAAAGTCAGTAGAAACAAGACTGGGTACATGTGTGTGAATGAGAGGGAGCCCAGTGAAATAGTGCAGTTACAAGGAGTAGAAGTGGTGAAAGTAGATGAGTTTAAATATTTGGGGTCAACTGTTCAAAGTAATGGAGAGTGTGGTAGAGAGGTGAAGAAGAGAGTGCAGGCAGGGTGGAGTGGGTGGAGATAGGTGGCAGGAGTGATTTGTGACCGAAGAATATCAGCAAGAGTGAAGGAGAAAGTTTACAAAACAGTAGTGAGACCAGCTATGTTGTATGGTTTAGAGACAGTGGCACTAACAAAAAGACAGGAGGCAGAGCTGGAGGTGGCAGAGCTGAAGATGTTGAGATTCTCTTTGGGACTGACAAGAATGGACAAGATTAGGAATGAACATATCAGAGGGACAGCTCAGGTGGGACGGTTTGGAGACAAAGTCAGAGAGGCGAGATTGAGATGGTTTGGACATGTGCAGAGGAGGGACCCAGGGTATATAAGGAGAAGGATGCTGAGGTTGGAGCCACCAGGCAGGAGGAGAAGAGGGAGACCAAAGAGGAGGTTCATGGATGTGCTGAGAGAGGACATGCAGGTGGTTGGTGTGACAGAGGAAGATACAGAGGACAGGGTGAGATGGAAACGATTGATCTGCTGTGGCGACCCCTAACGGGAACAGCCGAAAGACAAAAAAGAAGAAAAGAAAAGTGTTGATAGCAATGACGTAGAGGTGCCTGCAACTAATCAGCCAGTCCAATGCACCTAGAAACACTCCATCAATGCAGGAGTTTCTGACAGACGTGGGATGAATGCAAGCCAGCAGAGCTACAGGCGAAGAAACAAAGCCATGGACCAACACACCACAGGATGCTCTAAGCCAGTGAGCGCCAAGCAAGAGACCTTCCACCCTCGAGCAGAGCCCACAGCACAGTAAGGAACATTCAGCACACACCACCCATGTAACCTTGGATGTTCTGTCGAATGGTTCAAGTTTTGTCTCATGGATTTTGCTTGTTTCCTGGCTGTGTTTTTTGTGTCTCTAATACTTTGCTTTGCTTTTTGTTTTCTTCTGTTTGCTTCTGCCCTCATCTGTTTTAGGCAGTACAAATGTAATTTAGCTGGTTTAGCTTGTTGTGGCTCAGATGCTGTCTGCCCACCAGTCTGTTTTTACCTCCATGCCAAGGGCACACCAGATCTTGGAACAACGTAGCTCCGTGTATGACTGTGTGTAAATATCAAGGTGAAATGCGGTGCACAAGGTCACCACACTAAAACCTCAGACTAGTTCAGTATTGGGTGTTTCTTTATTCTAACTCTGGCCAGCAGGGGGCTGAGTATTTGAAACCTTCATGGATTGTGACAGAACTTGCTGCTGTTCATTAGACCTCGGTGAGACCTTCCACAGCTTGTGGTTGGGCTCTGCAATGCAGGTTCGGTTTATGTGTGCCAGGTAACCCCTCAGCTGGGCACCTGGAGCGCCGCCCCTGAAACGAGCCCACATCCACAGTGTCTGCATAAGAGCTTTTGAATGTGGGCTGTGATCTTCTCTGTGGCTTCATTAGCAGTACGCTGTGTGTTTGTGTGGGAACGAGAGAAGAGCGGCATTGATTCTGTCGCTCGGCTGCCAAAATCCCCCAAACTCCCCACCGCAGTGGCAGACGGAGTCAAAAACAGACCCGTTATTAATATTCTTTCTTTGAAGTGATTGTAAAAGCAGCATATGGACTCTCATTGTCTGTCGCCACTGAAGTCTCCTTTTTTGGGGGACATGAAAGCGAACACAATGATTTCTATTACTGGACCTTATCAGGCACTTAGCCAAGAGATTAGTGCTGGTAATTCTCTCTCTCTCTCTCTCTCTCTCTCTCTCTCTCTCTCTCTCTCTCTCTTTGTATAAAGTCTTTTATGAAATTCATCTTTGAGTGAGGGGGAGGTTATAAAAAAAAGGAATCATCCATTGAATTGGCAGCCACATTTAAAAATTTCTATTCAAGCGCTTTTTGTGAGTTTACAGGCAGGATGAAATTAAATCAACTTCAGCTCACATTTATCAGCATCTTTTCTCCAAGTGGCATCACGGAACTTGACTTTTCACCTGGTGCAACAATCATTTTGTTTATTCTGTTAAAGCGTTTCTGTAAATTAACCCTCTCGACCCCGAGCAACCTTTGCCGCATTACATTTGCGTTACATACTGCAAGTTGTGCACCTGTGTGCAAACAGCACAATCATGGCTAGAAGGAGACAGAACTCACGATAACACAGTTAGAACAAAAAACTTAAGTTGTATTTCTTCGGATAATTTATTTTACAAAAATTTAACATTTCTGCTAAATTCTCCTCGAGTATTAAATCGGTGTTAATGAAATCTGTCAGGTGTGTGTCCAATTTTTGCCATGTCACTGTTCAGGTTGAGCTGGGTACTGCATGGATCCAGACAATGTAGGATTGCTCATTTTGTATCTTTTCAGGGTTTTACTCGTGTATTTTCACGAGTTGTTCATTTGACCCTGGAGGACTAAAATCCTGAGCCACCGCATGTTTTAATCAGGTTCTTCCTCCTTCTGTATGGACTTGGCAGCGATTACCTCCACACATTCTCACAGGGATTTGTGGCTTCAAATGATTTGGGACATGTGGTCCACATTCTGGAGCAGATCTCAATAAAATGTGATGACACGGACTTTGGAGGAGGCCACAGCTCCCCGCTGGCATTGAAATAGAGATACAAAACTATGGGAAATTGGAAGAAAAGCTGAGTGAGTTTTATTCAGCAGTGTGGAACAGGCTTATTTTATTCACTTCTGATGTGTAAACTGACGTTAAACATCTTTTAAATTGGTTTTATTCACACTGTCCTGTCTGCACAAACCAGATCTTCTCAAGGACAGATTTGGCAAAATGGTGGATTTTTACACATGCACCTGTTCCTACCAATGTGCCTGTTCACACTCACACATCTGCTTGTACCAGTGTGTGTGAAAATACCAATGCACCTGTTGGTATCCATGGGTCTTCACATACCCGCACATCTACTTGTACCAGCTCGTCTGCTCTTACCCATTAGTCGCTGCATTTGCAGGTTCTTCTGTTGTCCGTGTTTTATGCCATGGTGATTGAGTGCTCTGATGACCCACTCAAAACTCAAAAACTGACATTGTGAACAAGTCAAGAATGTGAGCATGCTCTGACACGCCCTGTCGCAACATCCACAACACTACAGAATCACTTTGAGCTCCGGATGGCAACCACACAGGCAGACAACCGGTCCATCCACACGTCTCCAAAGTAACCATCTGTCTGTTGCAGCCAGTTTATACACGGTTATATTGATGACCTTCTCCAGCCACTGGGGACCTCAATCCCGAGGCACCTACTTGTTAGATCACATCCAGAGAAATGCCCCACATGGCCAAAATGTTGTGGCCTATGATCCATCACAATATCAGTGATCCTGTAACTCTCACTAACACCACGTTGGACGCAAACATTGGCTTAGTGGTTAGTACTGATGCATCACAGCAAGAAGGTCGTGGGATTGCTTCCTGCCCTTTCTGTGTGGAGTTTACATGTTCTCCCTGTGTCTGCGTGGGTTTCCTTTAGGCACTTCAGTTTCCTCCCACAATCACAAACATGCTTATTTAGGGTCTGCTCCTTTCTCTGCCCCTGCACAAGGCAGCATCTCTACATCTAGAATTGGTCCCTGGGCGCTGTAGTTTGGCTGGCCACTGCTCCTAGTGGTTGGATTGTGTCTAACTGTACTTAGGATGGGTTAAAGGCAGAGAACACAATTAGTTGTATGTATATATGTACAATGACAATAAAAGTCTATTCTGTTCTGTTCACTAAGTAACCATTCATTTGACACTGTCATTCCACTAGTACCCAAATATCTTTCAAAGGGACCTGGTACCAAAGACATCCAGGCATCACCTTAGGTCAGTGGCCAGTGGTTAGAGTCCAAATGTCACAAACATTCAGTAAGACAGGAAAAACCAGGACCCCAAAGACTTGGACCTTCCTTCTCTGGAAAAGGTATCAGCATCACCCAACACCTCTGTCCAACTACCTCATGATTCCATGATTCCTCAGTTATTCCCAGGAGTCTCTCTACTTTTGCTCTGGTTGCCCCAATGGTCAGTATAGTGGGTCACTGGCAGACCAGCTCCTTGTCAGTTGACAGGATGTCCCCCGTTAGTGAGCGTCTCAGACTCAAGCATTCATCATGAATAAAAAATAAACTAAATCTATAATATAGCTATTAGTTTTAATCTGAACTTTATATGAAAATAAAGTCAACATTCTAACTTGGTTGACACGTTTGTATTGTTTAATAAATATGTGCAGGAGGCAAAAATTGATTTACAATGTTTTTAATTCAAGCTTTGTTTAGTTGTGTTTGCATGGTATATTGTTTTTACTTTTGTCGCGGCTCGTCTTTAGTCTTCTCAGGATGTCGTCTTTTAGATAACACAAACTAATTGCAAGTGATATGCTAGAAAATGACACAACACTTTAGAATAATTCAGCCTTAAGCAAGATAAAATGCACAGAGTTTTTAAGTTTATTTAAGCCTTCGACACAAAGCTTAGACAAACTGAGTCCTCTAGAGAGACTGAATATGACAACCGCGCTCGTCTATTTATTGGAGACCCGCGGGCATCGCTCCTCCTTCGACTTTTTTATTTATTTCATTCCCAAGACATGGTTTTCTATTGGAAGCATCCTCTAGTGAACCCTAAGCAGGTGTTAGGCCATTATTTAAATGTGACAAACGCTCCCATTAAAACATGAAGGATTTACAACTGATTTTTTTAAAAGACCTTCAGCCACAGGTGCAGCTGGCCTGAGGCCCCCTCCGCACGTGGCCTCAGCCACAGGTGCAGCTGGCCTGAGGCCCCCTCCGCACGTGGCCTCAGCCACACGTGCAGCTGGCCTGAGGCCCCTGCACGCGGCCTGCGGGAAAGCACCTAAAAGGCCTTGGAAAGCCCCTGACAGACTAAATGACTAATAGAGCCCTTTTTTTGGGTTGAACACCTGCTAGTTCAACCAGAGGACATACAGTTCGGATCAGGACACTTGATAGTTCATCACAGTTCAAATATGGACCTAAAAATTCTTCTACAGTCCCTCCTCTGGGACTCGAAAGAGTCCCATTACATCAACTATACTCTTGGGTTGTTTACTGACAAGACATCCTCATTTGTGCATTGCAATAAAAAAAAAATAAAAAAAACACAGCACTCGACTTACTGATAACTCTGGTGCGGATATGAATATCAGTGATACTTCACACGGTAAATATATTGCAGTGCAGGTGAACCTACATACTAAGGCACAAGGTGAGCAATTAGCTGGATTATATCAACACAAGGTGACATTCAAACATTGAGTTTTGGTGTAATTCAAGGCACTTAAAATGGCCACATAAAACAAGTTACATCAACCTCTTAATCATGGCAAAGTAAAGGCTTCACATTGACATCAGTGCAACCAATCATCTTCTGGCATCTATTGACTCACTCAACCAGAGGCTCCAACCCATTATACTTGGTTCTACATATTATTTTGTTAAAGCGTCACACATTTATTATTTAAATGCATCAAATAACCCCTACGTTACCACTATTTAGTCAACCAATCAAGTAACTATTCTAAGGTTAGCGCAGCTATGTCTAGTTAAATGATAAACACAATAAATGGTTTCCCTTCATGTCCGTCCTTAAGTCATTTGCCTTAGTCAATCGTATAATGGTTTTCATTATAGGCCATTTCTCAACATTCTCCACTTTGTTTTTCTTCTTTTTCAGCTTGTTTTCTAATGCCCTTTTTTGCTAGACGCCAAATTTAGGCGATGCATGTCTCTTGAGGCATGCTATAATTTAAGAAAAAGGGGTCCCTATGGTGCATCTTTACTACTAAATCTACAAACACGCCGTGTAAGGGTCCCCTTTTTATAACTTGCAATGTGATATCTATGTGTATGCATTTAGCTTTATCTGTGTTACGCAGATGATGGTAAGGACAGACATTTACCCAACCTTCGTTACTAACATATATCCTTCTTTGTTTTATTTACACTCAGATTTCTGAAACCAGTCCGCAATTCAAACTCAAGAACCAAGATCATAGTCCGTGTTCAGTGCCATTACGTCAGTCCGCGCTCCTCAGCATTTACTCAGCATCTGAAGTTTTGGGAGAAGTTGGGGAACATGGGGAGGTTGGCCTTTCGGGGGTAGTGGGGGAAGGATCAGGAATTCTGGCTTTCAGACAGTCGTGCAGTTCTCTGATGGATCTTTCCAGCTCCTTGTGCTGCTTGGCCAGGTTGTACAGGGCCCCCAGAGAATTCTTGCCCACATTCAGGGTGGTGGTGGCCAGCCCTAGCTGTTCCCTTTCCATATGCTCCATCATGCAGGCTAGCATGTCCATACTAGACTGAAGACCACACAGTTGAGTATGGAGGCCCTCCTGAGCACAAGAGATGTTGGCATTGTCACGGTGTATCCTGAACAGGTATGCAGCTGTCTGACTTAGTTGTGGCATGATTTCCTCAAATAGCTCATGGGGAATGTGATTTGTGAGGGGCAGGAGCTGCTCCAAGGTTTTTGGAACAGACTCTTGTGGAAGACGAAGCTCTCGAACCAAGATTGCCATGTCCTGTGGGGTGACCATGACCAGATTAAGGTTGTGCAGTCCAGGGGACAGGAAGTACAAGGGGGAAGGCATTTCGTGTGTGGGGGGAGTATTGTTGATGTCGCACAGGCAAGTGGTTGGGACACTCTGGGCATTTAGTAGCCTGTACAAAGCTCCCCTCTGTCCTGGTGGGTGAGTTCGACTAAGGTCCCCCTGCTGATCCTCCTCCAGAGGTACTGGGCTGATCAGATATCTTCCTGCCTTGGGGGTGGAAAGCTGGGGACAGGGCCTAGCAGTGAATTGGGTCTAGGATGCACTCGGGCAGTTGCTGCATATGGCCGACCTTGGCTGCCTCCCCTGGAGGTATCGTTGCCACTGGCACATGTGACTGTCTCCATGGCATCTGCGGAAGGGGTGTGTTCCTGAGTCCAAAGGGTCCTTCAGGTGATGGTGGAGTCCTCGGGCCGACTCTTGCTGCAGGCAGATTCTGTGAAGCCGTCATCGCCAGGTGCTGGAACGATGAAGATCCTTCTGTTGCCAACTGGTTTAGCTGCTGGATGGATGGCGGCTGTGGCGACCAATCATGTCTCGACCATCCCTCCTGTATATCCTCTCTCCAAACAGTTCTGAGAGTCCAATCAGACTTGATAGAGGCAGATCAGGCATAGGTCCCTGATCAGGGGAGTCTGGTCTCTCAGCCATACTCCTGTGTCCTAGTAATATACATATACGTTCATTATTACAGCTCCATGTCATTCTTTCAGATATTGTCTATCCTATCCCTCATTTTTGTGGGTGCATGTGTGTGAATGTAAATGTGCGTGCATGTCTTCTTCCTCGTCTACAATATCACCAAGCACGGTCCGTCCCAGTCCTCCCTATCTGGGGTGTACGCCACAATATTAGGGAGCTGGGGGCTGTCGGGGAGGATAATTGGTATTTCATCCATTTCCATATATTCTGGTTCTCTGTCTGTTTCGTTGTGCTTTCTTCCAGGGCTCGGATGGCTAACAGTGGGAGCTGTCCTACTGTGGATGAAATCAATTTATTGACCAGAAATTTTATCAAGTGAATACCACAACATATTACCAGCAAGACCGCCACCCCTGTTAGTGCCAAGATTACACCTATCTGGTATAACCAGTCTTTCCATGATATCCACCCTCTCCTTAGAGTCCCAAACAGTGAAAACAGTGGGCCAATATTCATTCCATTCCCTACAATGTATCCAGAATCGTCAGTTTCATTTCTCCCTCCTATGGAGTTACTTAACAGTTCCTGTTGCATCTCCTCAAGTGTGATTAAGAGCTCTGTCAAATTTCCATCTTCCCCTGTACGCATGGGAATAGCTGTGCAACATTTGGTGGCTTTGATCATACAAACTCCTTGTTCATCAGCCATCATCATCTCGATAGCTAATCTATTTGCATTGTCATTAGCGAGGTGGCGTGCAGTTGTTCGGTTAAGGCTCCTACTGCTGCCAATGTCCAGTTCAGGTATCTTTGCTGATTATACCACAAGTAATTAATCCACTGCACCTCCTGGAACCTAGAACGGATTTTTGGAGTAACCCCAAACAGAGCCAATGCCCATCCCCATTTATCCGCATCTTCATCTGCTTTAACTCTGCTACTGTCTATGGCTTCTAACTGTCGGGGTATCCCTTCTGGTATCCCGTTTCTTACTGTGATGTTGTAGTCTGTTTTAAACGTCATTATTCCTCTTTTCTTACGAAGTTTCTGTGGCATGGGTTGTATTGAATTTGGCATTTCAATTACTGTTATTGCTCCTGTGAACATCACAGGAGCACAAAGGCCTTTCCAATTCGGGGACAGCGATGACAGGAGTTTCCTTTTTTGTCCGCATATCCAAAAGATGTCAGCTAAGGGTACCGTTCCCTTAGCTAAATTTGGAGTAGATACCCATGAAGCATGGGTGAGATTCAGTCCAATTACAGACCCCCCTGTGGCCGGTACTATTTGTTCACACTGTATGCCTGCTGCTGGCAGGGTGTGACAGACAGTAATGTTCCATGCTGTTTTGGCCGGTTTGTATTCTTGCTGCTTTTGCATACACTGTATGTGGTGTTTTGGCTGGGTCGTCCCTACCTGCCAATCGCTTATGTATTGTGCTACTAAGCCTTTAGCTATACAGAATGGGTGTATCATCCCTTTCTCTATTTTAATCATAGGTGGAACGGTTCCTTCTGTACTTAGGGGCACTGGACAAAGTTTACTGTCGGCAGCATATTTTTCATCACCTACTGCCATTTTCATAACACATTGTGTATAGCATTCTGCTTGGTCTGGGTTATGTTGGGGGCCCTATAACAGTTGTTGATATCAGGTAGGGGTTTAGCCTGAGGTATCACACCTTTCCGGTGACAGGCTATGCAAGGCTTTTCACTGATCTGCCTAGCCGAAAATTTCAACCATTGGTAAAATAAATTGGTCTTCAACCCTTGTGTGCGGGCTAGGTCTGTACTGGGATCCCATCTCCCTAAGTGACTGCTTGTTTCTAGGCTTCTAATTGTCCTCTTTTTCCTTGGTTTGATTTTTACCCATTTTGTGGCTTCATGTACTGTAACAGTTACGTCTTGCTTGGTTTCCCTGCATCCTCTTTTATCACAAATTACCTCTATGTTGAGTGTTCCCTCCTCTTCACATTTGATGCTAATGGCTTCGCCTAATATGTAATCCCCCAGCTTTCCCTGTATTCCTATGTTCTTGTAGGCTTTTGATTTAATGTATACCAAATTATATGTTTTTCCTGTGTTTAGAATGCCTTGTTTAGCTGCTATTGCGGCCATGGCCACGGCACAGTCCGTTGTATGTTTTGGATGTCTATTTTCTCCCATACTGACCACCAGTAGTATTGTCAATCCCTTGAATAATTCCTTAATCATTGCTCTGATGACTGTTGAGATGTGCTACTAGATGTGCTACTAAGTGAGCCGTCACTAGATGAGCTGTCACTAGGGATGTGTGGTGTATCTGTGCTTTGTCTGGGTTGTACTTCCTGCGGTTTCTGTCGGTAAATCTACTGAGTTGCTGTCCGAGTCTGATGTCTCCTGTGGCCTGTCTATCTGTCGGTCTGTTTCTGTCTGTCTGTTGGCCTGCGTCTCCAGTTGTCTCTGAGTCTGCATCTGAGTCTGTCGCGTCTATCTGGCAGGGATCCACTACTCTCTGAAGCTGTGCGTCGTCTTTGTTCAATCAGTCTCTGTGAGCGCCTTGGCCAGTGTTCGCCTGGCTGCAGGGAGGCATGGCCTTCCCTCGGTGCTTCTTCTGGCTGCAGGGAGGCGTGGCCGTCCCTCGGTGCTGCTGTAGGGTCTCTGGCTTCTCCTGCTTCCCCCCTTGGCCCGGCGGCTCTGCCAAGACGAGCTTGCCGAGGCCGCAGGGGCGCTGGGCCACCAACCCTACAGCAGTGGTTTAAATGAAACCAAGTGTCCTTACCGTCTACTTTGACTGCTGTATGTGAGGCAAGAATAACTTTGAAAGGACCTTCTCGGCGGGGCCTGTCCCACTTCTTTTTGAACACCTTGACGTAAACCAGATCACCAGGCTGGATGCTCTGATTTTCAAGTGGAATCTCTGCTTCTCTGTCTTCTGTAGCACCTTTGACCTGCAAAAAGATAGTTTTGTGTATTTGGGTTAACTGTCTCAGATAATTATGCCATTCGTCTTGTAGCTACTCCAGCGATGGTCCTTCGTAGGGTCCTCTCAGGTATGGAATAGGCATCGGCCGACCTGTAAGAGCTTCAAATGGTGTCAAATGGGTTAGTCGGTTAGTTTGTGAGCGCATTGACAATAAAGCAAGCGGCAACGCATCCAGCCAGGTTAGTTTGCCATTGCTGTCTGCTATGATTTTTGCTAGTTTGTTCTTTAAAATGCCATTAGCCCGTTCCACCGCCCCATTTGATTGGGGTGATAAACACACCAAACTTCTGTTTGATACCCAATTGTTTGAATGTTTCTTGTGTAACCTTGGCTACAAAAGCCCTACCGTTGTCAGATGAGATAGTATCTGGAATGCCAAATCTTGGAAAGACGTCTCGGCACAAGAATTTGGCTACCGTTTTATGGTCTTGATTTGCAGAGGCTACTGCCTCAATCCATCGGCTGAATCTGCATATCACTACCAAAACATATCTCATTCGTTTAACTCGGTTTTCAGCTCCCATGTCTATGAAATCCATCATAAGATGTCTGAATGGCCCATCAGGGACCGGAATGTGGGCTAAAGGGGCTGTGAATGATTTCCGGACATTGTACTATGCACATACCTCACACTCATTCAACAAACGGTCCACTGTTGCTGCCATATATGGTGACCACCAGACAGCTTTTAGTTTGTTCATAATTTGGACTCGCGAACAATGATCGGGTCCGTGGGCCCTAATGATTGCATGTCGTAATAAATTGGTGGGTAACACAAATGTCCATGACTACTGCGCCACAGCTTGTCCGCTGGCCCCTGACTGCGTGTCTCAATAGCGCCTCGTTTAACCCACATTCGTTTTTCTTCTCCACTGGCCCTACTTTGAGCCACTATCAGTGCGTCAAGTGAAACCAGTGGGGCACAATCTTGGATGGTTAACAGGGGAAACACATTTTCTCCTTGTGCTCCTTTGCGCGCTGCGTCATCTGCTAGGCTGTTACCTTGAGCTATGATGTTATTATTCTTATGATGACCTGCACATTTAATGATGGCTACCTCAGACGGTAATTGGAGAGCTTGTAACAGTTGGGAAATCGCTTCTCCATGAGTGACAGGGGTGCCATCTGCTCTCAGGAATCCCCTTTGTTTCCAAATGTTTGCATGTACATGACATACGCCATAAGCGTAGGCTGAGTCTGTGTAGATATTAACACGTTGATCTTTAGCTATCTGGCAAGCCATAGTTAAGGCTTTGATTTCTGCCAGTTGGGCTGAACAAGGCTGATCAATTCCTTGGGACTCCAGTAATTCAAAGGTCTCGCCATCCGTGTTTAGTTTAACAATCCCCATACCCGCATGCAATCCCGCGGCATCCCGAAAGCATGAGCCATCCACGAACAGGGTTAGATCTGCATCTATGGCGTGATTATACAAATGTTCTCTGGCTCTCAAAAATTTCTCTGTCTCTGCCACACAGTTATGTGGAGTACCATCTAACGGTGTGGTCAATTTGGTGGCGGGATTCACCGTGTGACAACGTTGTATTGTTATTTCTGGGGCGGACAACACAACTTCATATCCAGTGCGTCTAGCTTGTGTTAAGACAAAACGTTGACTGGTTAGCAGGGCATGTAACTGATGCGACGTGTACAACGTTACTGCATGTCCCATGATTATGGATGATGCTTTTTGAAATGCAAAGGCAGCTGCTGCTAGACCCTGATAGCATGGTGGCAGTCCTGTTTCAATGTTGTCAAGCTTTGTACTATAATAGGCCAATGGTTGTTTTCCTTCATGTGTTTCCTGCATTAGTACAGCACAAGCATAACCAGCTTTTTCAGTAACATACAAATGGAAAGGTTTCCCATAATCTGGGTTACCTAACGCGGGAGCAGATTGCATGTCTGTTTTAGGGCCTCAAAAGCTCCCGTTGCCTGATCTGTCCAGACGAGGAGAGCTGCATTGCTTGTTTGCCCCACTGCTCTAATCATGGCACGCAAAGGTGCAGTTTTTATAGCATAATCACAAATCCACGGCCGACTGTACCCTGCCATCCCAAGGAATGAAAGCATCTGTCCCACTGTTTGGGGTTTGGGAGCCTTGATTATAGCCTCCACTTGGCTTGGGGCTATACATCGCGTGGTCCCACACAACTGTCTTCCCAAGTATTGTACTTGTTGTTTGCAGAACTGCAATTTGTCCTTACTTACTTTATGACCTCCATCTGCCAATGCATGCAATACAATTAATGAATCTTTTTCACACTGTTCTTGAGTCTCTGATGCAATAAGGAGATCATCCATATATTGCACCAATGTACTGGGTATATCAAGGTGTTGTAAATCTTCAGCCAGGACTTTGTTAAAGATGGCTGGGGACAGGTTCAGTCCCTGAGGTAGCCGTGTATACGTTAGCTGTTGTCCCAGAAATGTGAATGCAAACAAATGTTGTGAGTCTGGGTGCACAGGCACACTGAAATAGGCTGAACACAGATCGATTACTGTGTACCATTTTGCTCCAGCAGGGATGCTTGATAGTATAGTATGCGGATCAGGTACTATAGGTGCATCCATTTCTATTATTGCAATGATAGGACGCAAATCATGTACCAGCCAATACTCTTTGGTATTGTTTTTAGGGATAGGATAGATAGGAGTATTGCATGGGCTTGCAGTTTTTATTAGAACTCCAGCTGCCATTAGTCCCTTAATTACTGGTTTTATGCCTTCAATAGCCTGAGGTTTTAATGGATACTGCCTTTGGTGAGGCAGTTTTGCTCCCGGTTTTACTTTTATTTTTACTGGTAAGGCTGTTTTTACTAGTCCTACATCCGTTTTGCTTTTGGACCACACCACTGGTGGTATTGTTCTAACAATTTCTCTTGTTGGGCCGATAACACCATCTGTCCCTCTGGTCTAGATTGAGCTCCACTTTTTGAGCTATAGCCTCATCATGTACTTTTAAATTAATTCGTACAAACTGCTGGTCTTTTGACAATGTACTTGTGGACTTTCCATGTTTTGCCATTCTTCAACTTCTGAGGCTGTCTTTACCATTGGACCTAGGTCATGGATTCGTACTTTTCTGAGACTAAAAGGGTCACATGAGGCGTGGCATTCGGCACTTGATACCATTGTTGTTTCAGCTGAAGTTAGCTTGACAGAAGCTGGCGGCCCCTTGGGGCCTAAATAAATTTCTGTGGGTTATGTAAACAGCCTTGATTCATCAATACATCCCAGCAGCATGCATAGTCAGTTTGTTCTGTTTGGCATCGAACATCAGGGTGACATGTAAAGGTAAACTAGGTATATACTGCTTCATAGTGTTGTTCGGCCCAGGGCTTCCATTTTTCCCATTGCAGTGAAGATTTGAATTTTCTGTGAACTTCAGCCAGTATACCATGGGTGCACAGGTCGGACCTTGTTTTCCATGTCCATAAGCACCATAATGTTGGCGAGTGCTTCGTCAGGAAAGTGTATTTGCAGTCCTTGATGGGTACACATCTGGGTTTGTAGCTTACATAAAATGTCTCTTCCCAGCAAATTCACAGGTGTATTTGTGAGTATACAGGGGTGCTTCAATTGTTTTTCCTGCAATCGTTACAGGAAGTGGGCGTGTAAAAGGTATTATTGAGTTTTCCCAGAGAAGCCGATGGGTCTTAATTACAGACCCAGAGAGGGGGAGATGATCGCCCATTTTCCCTATGCAAGAGTATGTTGCCCCTGTATCCACCATGAACGGGAAATCTCTGTTTTGTATATAACAGTGACGGTTGGCTCTTCCTTAGGTTCATCGAAATAGCCAATACCACCGTTTCCCCCCTCTTCTTCTCTAGGCCTCCCTATTGCCAATAGGCAGAGGGTCCAACCCAAGGTCGGCGGACAATTTCTCATTCGATGTCCAGGTTGTCCACAGCTCCAACACTCATTAGAGGGTTGATCCCCTATTGGGGGTGTTGGTCCCATAGCGGTCCCGCTTGACTGTTCCTGGGAGCTGAGTTTTGGAATCTGTTTCCAAATGAAGGTTGGCGAGATCCTCTTCGCCACCCTCCTCTTTGACCTTGAAAGTTCCGTGACTCTCCTCTCCACCCATGACTGTAGGTGGTCCATTTCCGGTGGTGCCAGTGCTATGGTAGTGATAGTGATGCTCCACTGGTGCTGATACTTCTCCTGCAGCAGTGCTCCCTGCTGCTCCTTGGGGGCTCTGTGTGGCTGTTACCACAGGTGCCTGTATGGTGGCAGCAGTGTTTGTCGTAGGGCCTGTGCTTGCCGACTCAGAAGGAACAGGGGTCATCATTGGTGCCTGGGTCTTTGTTTTTTCTTTCTTGACTTTGGTTAGCTCTCCCAACTGCATCTGCACCAATTTTTTCGTCAGGGATTTTGCTGCATCTTCTTCTTTTTGTTTTTCTTTCTGTAGATTTCAAGATGGTGACAAATATGCTCAGATTAAAGTCCAATTCATTTTTGATAGTCCCACGACTCCATCTAGGGCTTTCTGAACCTCATCTGGTAGAGCTTTTTTTTACAGTTATTTTAAACAGGATTTCAGTTGCTGGAGAATGGTTCCATGCATTTCCTGTTTCCTCCGCCCATCTCTTCTGGAATCGGTGCAGGAACTTCTTTGGGCACTCTTCAGGTGTCCACTCCTCATCATCCAATTTAGAGGGATCCAAGACCTCAGGGTACTTTCTTCTCAGTCCTTCCCACATGGAGTTTCTATAGCGATTAAAGGGGACTTCATCATGTTGATTAGTGCCCATCATTTGTGTTAGTCCAACCTTTCCTGCTAATTCTTCAGTGTCATGTTTTCCCATGACATGCATTAGCAAGGCTTTTATGTCACCTAAAGACAAGGTTACCCCTGCAGTGCCTTCTTCTAAGGCAGTTATCCATCTCCCAGCTCCTTGGGTGATGTCTGGCAGTCTGTTGGCCAGCCCCACCATGTCTGTCCAGCTCCATGGGGTATACCATGATGACCATTTCTCACCACCAATGGGCATATGAGTCTTCGTCCTCCTCTTCTTCTGTGCGGGCTCCATACTGTCTTCCAGATCGAGTGCGACTGACTGGTTCCAGGCATCCATCCAGTCAGTTATTTCTGTTCTAAAGCCGCTATGTCTTTGGACACATTGTTGTCTTTGCCTGAGTCGGGCCTCTTTTGCAGTCTCAATGACGATCTCACCAGAAATTTTTCGGGTGGTGGCTCTATAATGTGATTCCCTTGATTGGGCGTCGATGTTGTAATATTCTTCTTTCCTCGGCGTCCCTATGTCTTTGTATTCTTTCCTTCGCTAGCCGAAGTTGCTCAGCTAGTTCTTCATTATCTCTTCTGGCCAGATCCAGTGTGTCACAGAAGCTCTTGTGCCACTCTTCGGAGCCTCTATAGCCTGTGAAGGTCCAGTCGGCTGACTTATGGTGAGAGGGGACGGTTTTTAATGGACCTCGATGTGCAGGCGGAGCCTTCAGGTCTCTCTCTTTATCCTCGTCTGCCTCCGTGTCACTGTTATTTGTGGCCCCCCCTGCTGGTCGTGGTGTGCGACCACTTACTTTCGGACTTGGAGACCTTGTATGATCCATTTGACAGACTGAGGACCTGTCTCCTTGTGGCTCTTGAGCTTTTAGTGTCAGTGTGAATTTGCCCTCCACATCCATGCCTTGGTCCTCTTCACGAGTTCCTAATACAAATTGTCCAGCTGTCTTCCCCATATCATGACGTTTATATGGGGGTGGCTCTGCTTCCCAGCTCGGTGCACTGGCTTTAGTCTCTTTGGATCTTTCCTCTGTCATTTTTTCTCTTTTCTGCTGTAGCCTCTGTGCTTCCTGCTTGAACAAGGCCAAAACTTCTTTTTCTTCAGTGCGTTTTTTGTTGTTTTTTACGTTCTTCTGCTGATCTTAATTTCTTTTTCTGTATTTCTACCGCAACTGCTTCACACATCACCGGATCAAATGATCCCCACCAAAGGCCATTGCCTGCCCCCATGTGACCTTTTGTGCCACTTTCTCATACATTGGTTGGCCTTAGTGCGTTTTCCTGGATATTTTCTTAGTACTAAGTCTAGCGGGGTACTTTCCCGACCTTGACCTTGAGAGTTACCCATGTAACCCTGACAAATGCTATGTGAGGTGTTTCTATGGTGTTCTGGTAGTCCCTCAGGGGCTGTCCTGATCCAGACCAATAACTTGCTGGCTGTAACACCTGTTTTGTATTTTAAATCCTTAAAAGGATTAATTTCCAACTTGCTATGCCCGTCTTCTTTTCTTTAACTAAATATGAAAATTTACCTGTTTCCCACCGAACCTTCCTTGGGACCACAGTCAGAGTCAACCTAGGAAACAGTTCTCCACCTGGATCGGTTGGTAGTGTTACTAAATGATTTAATGGTATGCTAAGTTCTTTATTAGGGTCAGCACAAAGCAGCTCCAGCCACGGGGTTAAACCCTGATGCCACAGACGTCTTATCAGCAGCTCCCAATTAATTAGAGGGAATTGTTCTTTCTTTTGCTTCAGATTGATTACCTTAGTAATCTGCCATAATTTCTGATTGATCTCTTGTTCGTCCTGCCAATGTTCTGCTCCTACCCTGTCAAAATAGGTCCTTTCCAGCCAAAAATGTGTCCTGATTCCCTGGGTTTCGATGTCTCCGTCAGTCAAGTAATGTTCTGGGAGTATTATTTCATCATCACTTAAGTCTCCCATCAATGACTGTCCCAAGCATTGATCAGTCTGTCAGCTTTTTCACTATAATCTAAGCTTTATCTCTTTTGATTTATAACCAATTTTATTTATTTAATCCTCTTACAACCCTAACACTTCCTAATGTCTTTGCTCCCGACTTTCTATTTTCCTTCTAATTTTTTTAACTTTCTGCTTCTAGTCTTTTTCTGCTATATTTGTTCATTAGTTTTCTCTCTTTGAAATAATATCTACCTTCTCTGTATTTACATAGCACTCTTCTCCTGTCTTTTTCTTCACTGTCTCTGTTTCACACTTTCCTCTCTGCCTGTCATGCACCTCCCAAGTCCTCCTGTTGGGTCTAAATACCTCCCCCTCGAACTCTTTCACATTATCTTGTATGTCAGCCAGCTTGCAAGCCCTCACAGCTTTGCTTGCACCTCCCGCTTACTCTCCACTCTCCCACACACAATTTTCAACAGCTTTATACACAAAAATTATTAAAAACAACTTTCTATATATCTCTATCTAGACTTCTGCCACTTTTCACTCCGCGGCTTTAAACAACCTTTTTATTCACTTAACACCAATGTGTTCTGTTTAAGCATGTATCTCTTCTTCACGTTAGACAGCTTCTCCGGCGCTGTCAGCAACTTCATATATTACTTTTTTCAAGCCCTCTTTGAGCGTACAATATTTCATTTACTTCTACGCCTTACCGCGCCTCGCGTGCGTATCCTGTGCTTAATATATTATTTTTCACCAGCTCCTTTCTGAGCATACAATATTTCATTTATTTCTACGCCTTACCGCGCCTCGCGTGCGTATCCTGTGCTTACTATTATTTTCACAAGCTCCTTTCTGAGCATACAATATTTCATTTATTTCTACGCCTTACCGCGCCTCGCGTGCGTATCCTGTGCCTTTCTGCACTTTCTTCTACCTTTTTTTTTCACTTACTGAGCTCCTCGTGAGCTTAATGTGCCTTTGCACTGAAAATACTCTTTTTCTTGTCTTATAAAAAACTCATATTACTGTGTACTTAATTACTTATTCTTCTCCCACGCCCCACAAGCGTGTATCTGGTGCCTTACTGGCACTATTTTCTGCTTCATTAATTCTCATGTATTCTGCACTAACTCTTCATTTATTTTTTTTTTATTTTTTTTTTTATACTTTTTCTCTTTTCTTAAAAAATGACGTCCTTTATTGAGCTCTTTTACTTACTGTCAGCGGTGCCACTTTGCACTTTCCTCTTTAAATCTCTTTATCATGTACGGTATTTCTACTGCGCCCCCTCAGGCGCTTATCTTGTGCTTTCTCTGCACGTATTCTCTTGTTAAACTCTTTTTTCTCACTTATTTCACTTCAGTCTCTGTTAAACTCTTTAAATAACCTTGTATTACCTTGTATCTATTTGTCAGTATACTCCCCTAAATTAACCCCTACAGCACATGCTATCAGCCGGCACGTTAGTAACAAATTTCAACACCAATTATTCCCCAAGCATCCAGGTTAGTTCTCCACGCACTCTTTCCGACCAGAGTTCATGAACATTCCTGACCTTTCACTCACACAGACATTCTTTTCCCGGGAACACACACACCTTCTGAGCATTTTATCTACAATGCCTGATAATTTTCAATCTTATCTTTTTTAGTCTCTTATCAATTTTCTTAGTCCAGGTTCTTTTGGGTAAGAGGCAATTAAAAAATATCACCTGTCAACTTGGGCGGAAATCCCGACTCACTCCTCCAGATCGTGCAGAAATTATAAAAGGTTTCTGCTTACCTTTTAGTCGTGATCACTGTTATTTACGGTCTGGAGGGATGAGCTGGACTGCCCCGCCTGCCGGAATGCCCCTGGACCCCTCCTGAAGCTGGCTCGCCAAGTTCTGTCGCGGCTCGTCTTTAGGTCTCTCAGGATGTCGTCTTTTAGATAACACAAACTAATTGCAAGTGATATGCTGAAAATGACACAACACTTAGAATAATCAGCCTTAAGCAAGATAAAATGCACAGAGTTTTTAAGTTTATTTAAGCCTTCGACACAAAGCTTAGACAAACTGAGTCCCTCTGGAGAGACTGAATATGACAACCGCGCTAGTCTATTTATTGGAGACCCGCGGGCATCGCTCCTCCTCGACTTTTTTATTTATTTCATTCCCAAGACATGGTTTTCTATTGGAAGCGTCCTCTAGTGAACCCTAAGCAGGTGTTAGGCCATTATTCAATGTGACACAACGCTCCCATTAAACATGAAGTGATTTACAAACTGATTTTTTTAAAAGACCTTCAGCCACAGGTGCAGCTGGCCTGAGGCCCCCTCCGCACGTGGCCGCAGCCACACGTGCAGCTGGCCTGAGGCCTCCTGCACGCGGCCTGCGGGAAAGCACCTAAAAGGCCTTGGAAAGCCACTGACAGACTAAATGACTAATAGAGCCCTTTTTTTGGGTTGAACACCCTGCTAGTTCAACCAGAGGACATACAGTTCGGATCAGGACACTTGATAGTTCATCACAGTTCAAATATGGACCTAAAAATTCTTCTACACTTTTATAAAAAGTATGTATAATGTAAAATATAGCACCTGTTTGTATTTTACATCATCATTAAATATTAATCTGACTCCTTCGAAAAAGCCAGGGGGTGTGAGCAGCGTAGCACTGAAGTTATTGGTAGTGAGCGTGCTGTGCAAGTGGTTTTGATGGAAGTAAAATCAAACCTGTGCAATGTCCACAGTGGACAGTCGTGCTATGTATACAGCTAGGAATGCTAACGGAGAGCCAATTCCAAATTTTTCAATCCATTGTAATTGTATGCCTCAGACGTTATCAATACTTTCATCAATGCCACAGTTCCATTTTGCAAAAACACATGTCGTGACACTGGATGTAGCATTGTAATGACAAACTTTGTATCTAGCAACAAGGAAAATGGCTGAATTGATGCTAAAAATCTTTGGAGATCAACATTTTTGTACACAGGAAATTGATCAGGTATCAATTACAGCCCAAACGATATATGAGTTTCCCAATAATATTAGCGGGATTTGAGCCTTTCGCATCGGCATCAGGTTTATTTTGGAGATACGTAAGCTTTTTGCAGAATAAACAATGTAGAAAAGCACTTTGGCTGTTTGAAATGGTGCTGTTACTTTTTTTTTGTCCGGCAGGGGGGGTCTCCAACGGTATTTTTTAAGATGCTGCCTAGCATGGCTGGGACCCCCATCATCCCTTGACCCCATTAGCTACAACAGATGGAGGCAAAGCCACCATTCATTTTCAGTCAGAAGTCAGTTTTTTATGCAAATGCTGAGCAATGCGAGATATACTGTTTACATCACAGTGCTATTTTTGCACAAGTTACTGATTGTATGAATTGCTCTAAATGTAATTTCGTTGTTCCCTTGGACAATGACAATAAACTCTTGCATCTTAAATCTATGCGACATGCTGACTGTCAATCAGAGTGAAGGCAGAATGACATATGTTGGTTGGTTGGTTGGTTGTTTTCTTTATAGTTATTTAAAAATAACATTTGTGCTTAATCTATAAAACCAGCATGCCTGAATTACATTTGATAACGAAATGTTAGGAATCATTGCCATATCTAGAGACCTAATATCTGTATTGTATCGGCCTTTAAAAAAATCCATATTGGTCAGGCTTTAGTGTCAATAATGAATCCATAATGTAATCAGAATCTGTAATGGCAGTGATATTGACTTAAAATCTCATCTGTTCCCCTTAGAGCTGCAATGATTAACTCAATTTAAATTCAATTTAATTTATTTATATAGTGACAAATCACAACAAAGATGCCTCAAGGGACTTCACATGGGTCAGGTCTAACCTTACCAACCTCCCTGAGCAAGCACATGATTACACTGATAAGGAAAAATGCCCTCTGGTGTTTTATGAGGAAGAATCCTCAAGCAGACCAGACTCAGAGGAGTGTTCCACAGCTAAGGCCATTCTGCCAACTAGCAGAGAAAAGAAAAAGAGAGTGGCTATACGCCCAATGGTTTCAACGCGGTATGGAAAAAAGGCGGATATTTTCTCGCCGGCTGTAGTAGGGTTCGCAGCCCGCGGAGGAGCTGTGATCTAAAGCGGTTCTGTTTGGCTCATCACACCCAGGGAACAGTGTCAAACTAACACCATCTTACAGCCAACAAGCAGCATTTTGTTCACAAACTCTTTGTCGTTATTAACAGGCTTCCATTCAAAATGCTTATGACGTTTGTATGGTTTCATCCATTGCGGTGTTTTCGCAGTAATTAAAGATGGTGCCATTAAAAATGTCAAGCATACGCCGCAATAGAGCCTTAAAAAGTGGTGTAAAAATGTAGTTTAGGATGCACAAAACGTGTCAAATACACGATCACGGTTGGGCGAATAAGGTAGGACATTATATTTATCTGCCCAACGGTTGGGCGTATAGCCTTTGCCAAAGAAAAACAAACACAAAAAACGCATAGAGTGCAGATGGCACCATGGGATCAATGTCAATGAAAGTCAGTCATTACATCGTCTCAACAAAGTCCAAGTTCCCACTTTTGTTTGTGTTGCCCGGTTCTTCTTCTTATCTGTGTGGTGTGGGTAGCATGCTATCCATTCATTCTGCATGTGGCTCCATACTACCCAAGCCAAGGCCCCAGTCTTGGCCATAATGCTCTAAAAAGAGACAGAGTGCAGAATCAATCAGGCAGAATTACCAGCACCTAAGGCATTTGTTTCACTAACAGTAACTCAACAGAGAAGCAGAGAGGGTACATCTGTGATCAATGGCAGCTATCCCTATGCTTCACTAACAAACCCAGAATTTAGGTATAATGAGGCTGAGACCGGCCCCATTGTTGATAATACAAATATGTTAGTCATACGAAAGGGAAAACAGATGAGTCTTTAATCTAGACTCAAAAGAATCCAGAGAATCAAACTGTTTTATCTGAGCTGGCAGATTGTTCCATAGAACAGGTGCATGATGCTCTGTGGCCTGCTGACTTCTTTTTAACCTTCGGGACACATAGTAGTCCTGCGTCCTGAGAATGCAAAACATGCCGGTGCATAAGGTTTAATTAGATCAGCCAGGTAGGAAGGCAGTAGTCCTTGAATGATTTTGTAAGTTAATAACAAAACCTTAAATCAGACCTTGCAGTGATTACTGATCGGCTACTAAATTAATCAACAACTATTTTGTTAATCGATTAATTGTTTTGGGTCTTCTTTTTTATCCAAGTTCTTTGATTTCAACTTGCTAAATGTGAAATTTTTTTTGGTTTTATGAGCTGTTTATCCCTAAATCCCAACCCTGTATATATAGCAAACCCTGTGATTGAAAAGAAGAAATGCTCAGTGGAAAAAGCTGCAGAAATGCATTAGTTTTCAAGTTGTACAAAATATATTCTCTCCATTGCTTTGCAAAGTATCCAGTGTTGGTGGCCTGTTGGCTGGTGGTGAAAATGTTTATCAAATTTTGAAGCAAATTTAAAATGAAGTCTGTGGTTCTGTGTTTTTCTACCAGCTATTCAGCAAAAAAACATCCAAAGACTGAAACACTTGGCATGTTCATCGATCACCTGCTGTGTCATTATTCTGCTTTCAGGAGTAAATTTAGCTTCATATTTTCACACACACCCACACACACACGCTGTGCCATGTTGCATTTTCTGCCGTCCATCCCTTTTGTCTATCCCAGCATGCACTGGGTGAGATGGAGCTTTGTTTGGTGGATTTACTCGGGTGTAATGTCGCGTCACTGGAACCTCTCTGTGTTTGACGTCACTTCACACTTTGACTCAGTCAGAAGGAGCTGTTGGTTTGCTCCCAAACACTCGCTGACAGCAGGCCTCGTGTCCTGCAATGTCGGTGTGATGCTGTTGGTCCAGCACACAGAGGCCTCATTAGCTCCGCCCAGTCAACACAACAATAAACACACCCGTCAAGCTAACGCCTCCTGTCACGTTGTTAATGGTCTGCGATATACGAGCTGGCGGCCAGCAGAAGCCTTTGCTCTCAGGGGCGGAATAACAAACACAGCATCCTTCAGATTACAGAGGAGGGGGAGATGGGAGAGGAGGAGGAGGCGGGGGTGAGACGGAGAAGCATTTGTCTTCAGGCCTGGGTGTTTTCATGGTGTCCTGTGGCTGGTAGTCAAATATTCAGGGGTGTGTCCCAACACATTTATCAATGACTGACGAGGAACTTTTCAAGGAACTCGACAAAAACTGTATGGCTTTGGTATGGCTAGCATACTGGTGTAGTGTGTTGCTATGATTTTTACTCTTTTATATTCATTTTATTAGGAAACGGAGCGGGCCATGGCCTCAACTTTATCTAAATTCTATCAATTCCCTTATCGATACCTCTTGTGAATTTTCTGTGTACTAAAAGTAGGCTTTACAGGTTTTCTATGTCAACATTTTATTGAGTCTTAAAGGAAATAAATATGAAAATGGTCACTGGATCTTTAAGCTCTGGACATAATAAACTCTACTTGGTGGATCATTGATCTCTGGACATAAACAGAAATAAACAAAATCTGTAGTTTTTGACAAAAAGCATTTCCTTTCAGACATTAATGGCATGAATGTCTTTCCATACATCTGAGCTGAGCTCTTGCAGCTGCTGTGCTGCACGTCAGGATGTAATTCATAAAGAATGCAGGACGGCTCATTTTGGGAGGAAAAAAAAAACGTTTTAGTCGATTGTAGTTTATTGTCTGTATTACAGCTTTTAGAAAGAGGTGTCATTTTATTAAATTGGCAATTCATTTTGAAGTTATTAATTCTGACCGGTCTCGGCAGAGAGCCGCACAGCATTTGGATCTGTGCCAGTGGAACGGAGGACGATTCTCATTTCTTGACTGCAACAAGACAACAGTCCCAGTTAGTGACTTTAATCCACACAAAAGAGACTCACGAATGACATATTTTAATAGCTTTTAGAGGGGTTAAGAATCAGACTTTCTGCTTCTGAAGAGCAGCAAATCAAAGAACCAATGAGCCAACGGTTCGAAGCATTGCTTCATTAGTTCACGCTTCAAAGTGGGGTCACGCTGCAGAAGTGGTTGATTACAGACCCGCTGCAGGGTCTGTAATCAGCGTAGAGAAATGATTATTTTCCCGACAAACACCCTCAAAAACAACAGCCACTCTGAAGGACTGATAAGGGAATCGTTAAGCAAAAAGACTATTGATATCAGTGGATCGAATCATTTCTTAACGATACCTGAAAAGAACCAGTTCTCGATACCCAACCCTAGTGTGGTGTCTGTTTCTGAAACCCTCCTGTCCTGTGCACCAGCAACATTTCCTGTATATTTGTTTTGTGAATTGTTTTGTAATTTGTGTCGGTAGTGGGTCACCACTTTGAGTCTGGTCTGCTTGAGGTTTCTTCCTCAGAAGGAGTTTTTTTCTTACCAGTCTCCTGTGTGCTTGTTCTAGGGGTTGGTAAGGTTAGACCTTACTTGTGTGAAGCACCTTGAGGCAACTTTGTTGTGATTTGGCGCTATATAAATGAAAATAAATTGAAAAACTGTGTTGAAATGAAAACAATCTGTATCTAAATTTAGTTTGAGTCTCTAAAATATGTTTGACAACTATAATGCAACCCCTGGCAAAAATTATGGAATCACCGGCCTCAGAGGATGTTCATTCAGTTGTTTAATTTTGTAGAAAAAAAGCAGATCACAGACATGACACAAAACTAAAGTCATTTCAAATGGCAACTTTCTGGCTTTAAGAAACACTATAAGAAATCAAGAAAAAAAGATTGTGGCAGTCAGTAACGGTTACTTTTTTAGACCAAGCAGAGGAAAAAAATATGGAATCACCCTGTAAATTTTCATCCCCCAAATTAACACCTGCATCAAATCAGATCTGCTCATTGACATTGACCCTATGTGTCTTTTTGCAAGGAATGTTTTTGCAGTTTTTGCTCTATGGCAAGATGCATTATCATCTTGAACCATCCCCAAACATCCTTTCAGTTGTCCAAAATATCAACATAAACTTGTGCATTTATTGATGATGTAATGACAGCCATCTCCCCAGTGCCTTTACCTGACATGCAGCCCCATATCATCAATGACTGTGGAAATTTACATGTTCTCTTCAGGCAGTTATCTTTATAAATCTCATTGGAACGGCACCAAACAAAAGTTCCAGCATCATCACCTTGCCCAATGCAGATTCGAGATTCATCACTGAATATGACTTTCATCCAGTCATCCACAGTCCACAATTGCTTTTCCTTAGCCCATTATAACCTTGTTTTTTTTCTGTTTAGGTGTTAATGATGCCTTTCGTTTAGCTTTTCTGTATGTAAATCCCATTTCCTTTAGGCGGTTTCTTGCAGTTCGGTCACAGACGTTGACTCCAGTTTCCTCCCATTCGTTCCTCATTTGTTTTGTTGTACATTTTTCGATTTTTGAGACATATTGCTTTAAGTTTTCTGTCTTGACGCTTTGATGTCTTCCTTGGTCTACCAGTATGTTTGCCTTTAACAACCTTCCCATGTTGTTTGTATTTTGTCCAGAGTTTAGACACAGCTGACTGTGAACAACCAACATCTTTTGCAACATTGCGTGATGGTTTACTCTCTTTTAAGAGTTTGATAATCCTCTCCTTTGTTTCAATTGACATCTCTCATGTTGGAGCCATGATTCATGTCAGTCCACTTGGTGCAACAGCTCTCCAAGGTGTGAGCACTCCTTTTTAGATGCAGACTAACAAGCAGATCTGATATGATGCAGGTGTTAGTTTTGGGGATGAAAATTTACAGGGTGATTCCATAATTTTTGCCAGGGGTTGTATACAGCTCTGGGGTTTGATTCCAGGTGTGTATGTTAGGCTACCTGTCTGTGTCCTTGGACAAAACATTTAGTCTACATTGTCCCAGTCCACCAAGTTGAAAATGGGTACAAGTCTCAGCTGGGGAAGTAACCTGCAATTGACTGGTGTCTCCTCCAGGGGCAGTCATAGACTGTCATTTGCTTTACGATTCGGAATGTGGGGATAAACCCCATCCTGATGGGCCTGTTTAGAACTTCTTTCAGATGAAGTTGTATTTTACACTGCAGGGATGAGTTCAGGTACTTGGAACCTGTTTTGCATCTGAATAACAGGTCCATGTTTTGACACATTTGGACTACTGTCAGCAAATGGATAAATTTTAAAAAGCAGTGATGACTGACAACTATCAGGTCACTCAGAGTGTCAACCGCTGCCTTTGATGCATTTTCGTAGCCACACCACCATCCTCTGTTGGATGGGTTGAACTGCACGTGTTTTGAAATAAAAAGTTGTGCAGTCGGCTCTGTGATTATTTGGGCATCGATAAAGTTATGGTGTCACATCAGATCAAACAGCAATTTTTTTGCGTTTACATTATCACATAGATGTGCCACCTGCTGAACACTGCCACCTGCTGGATGAATGATGGAACTTAGGAGCAGCTGTGAAATGGGTTTGCGAGTTTTTAGGGTGTGCAGCCAGTACATTCTGAGTGCCAGTCCCAAGCCCGGATAAATGAGGAGGGTTGCGTCAGGAAGGGCATCCGGCGTAAAACAAGCCAACCCAACTATGCAGACTCAGAATCGAATTCCCATACCGGATCGGTCGCAGCCTGGGTTAACAACGTCCGCCACCGGTGCTATTGCCCAACAGGGTGCCGGTGGAAATTGGGCTACTGCTGGGTGAAGACGACGAAGAAGAGGAGGAAAACGTTGCCACGAACAGCGGGAGAAGAAGAAAACTAGAAGGGTGGAAATGAGAGTGGGGACTTTGAATGTTGGTAGTATGACTGGTAAAGGGAGAGAGCTGGCTGATATGATGGAGAGGAGTAAGGTAGACATATTGTGTGTGCAAGAGACCAAGTGGAAGGGAAGTAAGAGCAGGAGCATCGGCGGTGGGTACAAGTTGTTGTACCATGGTGAGGACAGGAAGAGAAATGGTGTTGGGGTCATTTTAAAGGAAGAGTATGTTAAAAGTGTGTTGGAGGTTAAGCGAGTGTCTGACAGGGTGATGAGTGTGAAGTTGGAAATTGAAGGGGTGATGATGAATATCATCAGTGCATATGCCCCACAGGTTGGTTGTGAGATGAAGGAGAAAGAAGATTTCTGGAGTGTGTTAGATGAGGTGGTGGAGAGTGTGCCCAAGCATGAAAGAGTGGTGATAGGAGCAGACTTCAATGGGCATGTTGGTGAAGGGAACAGAGGTGATGAGGAAGTAATGGGTAGATATGGTATCAAGGATAGGAATGGGGAAGGACAGATGGTAGTTGATTTTGCAAAAAGGATGGAAATGGTTGTGGTGAATACCTACTTTAAGAAAAGGGAGGAGCACAGGGTAACATATAAGAGTGGAAGAAGGTGCACACAGGTGGACTACATTCTTTATAGGAGATGCAAGCTAAAAGAAATCAGACTGTAAGGTGGTAGCAGGAGAGAGTGTCACTAGACAGCATAGGATGGTTGTTTGTAGGATGACTTTAGAGGTAAAGAAGAAGAAGAGAGTGAGAGCTCAACAAAGGATCAGATGGTGGAAGCTGAAGGAGGAAGACTGTTGTGTGAAATTTAGCGAGCAGGTGAGAGAAGCACTAGTTGGAGGGGAAGCAATTTTGGACAACTGGAAAAGTACTGCAGATGTTGTGAGGGAGACAGCTAGGGCAGTACTGGGTATGACATCTGGACAGTGGAAGGAAGACAAGGAGACTTGGTGGTGGAATGAAGAGGTCCAGGAAAGCATAAGGAGAAAGAGGTTGGCGAAAAAGTTTTGGGATAGTCGGAGAGATGAAGAAAGAGGACAGGAGTACAAGGAGATGCGGCGTAAGGCGAGAAGAGAAGTGGCAAAAGCAAAGGAAAAGGCATATTGCGAGCTGTACAAGAAGT
The DNA here is from genome assembly GCF_902500255.1 of Thalassophryne amazonica. Taxonomy (NCBI): domain Eukaryota; kingdom Metazoa; phylum Chordata; class Actinopteri; order Batrachoidiformes; family Batrachoididae; genus Thalassophryne; species Thalassophryne amazonica. The sequence goes on along the minus strand of NC_047120.1, from coordinate 63,274,896 downwards.
TGAATAGTAAGGAAGGAGAAAAGGACTTGTACCGATTGGCCAGACAAAGGGACAGAGCTGGAAAGGATGTGCAGCAGCTTAGGGTGGTAAAAGATGCACATGGTAATGTGCTGACAAGTAAGGAGTGTGTGCTGAGAAGGTGGAGGGAATATTTGAAGAGTTGATGAATAAAGAAAATGAGCGAGAGAAAAGGCTGGATGATGTGGTGAGAGTAAATAAGGAAGTAAAAGAGATTAGCAAGGAAGAAGTGAGGGCTGCTATGAAGAGGATGAAGAGTGGAAAGGCAGTAGGTCCAGATGACATTCCAATGGAGGCATGGAAATGTATAGGAGAGATGGCAGTAGAGTTTCTAACCAGATTGTTTAATAAAATCTTGGAAAGTGAGAGAATGCCTCAGGAGTGGAGATGAAGTGTGCTGGTTCCTATTTTCAAGAACAAGGGTGATGTGCAGAGCTGCAGTAACTACAGAGGCATAAAGCTGATCAGCCACAGCATGAAGTTATGGGGAAGAATAGTAGAAGCTAGGCTTAGAAAACAGGTGAAGATCTGTGAGCAGCAATATGGTTTCATGCCGAGAAAGAGCACTACAGATGTAATGTTTGCTCTGAGAATACTGTTGGAAAAGTACAGAGAAGGACAGAAAGAGTTACATTGTGTGTTTGTGGACTTAGAAAAAGCTTATGATAGGGTGCCAAGAGAAGAGTTGTGGCATTGTATGAGGAAGTCTGGAGTGGCAGAGAAGTATGTTAGGGTAGTGCAGGACATGTACAAGAATAGTGTGACAGCGGTGAGATGCGCAGTCGGAATGACAGACTCATTCAAGGTGGAGGTGGGATTACACCAAGGATCAGCTCTGAGTCCTTTCTTGTTTGCAGTGGTGATGGACAGGTTGACAGATGAGATCAGACAGGAGTCCCCATGGACTATGATGTTTGCAGATGACATTGTGATCTGTAGTGAGAGTAGAGAGCAAGTTGAGTCTAGTCTGGAGAAGTGGAGATATGCTTTGGAGAGAAGGGGAATGAAAGTCAGTAGAAGCAAGACTGAGTACATGTGTGTGAATGAGAGGGAGCCCAGTGGAATAGTGCAGTTACAAGGAGTAGAAGTGGGGGAAGTAGATGAGTTTATGGAGAGTGTGGTAGAGAGTGCAGGCAGGGTGGATTGGGTGGAGAAAGGTGGCAGGAGTGATTTGTGACCAAAGAATATCAAGAGTGAAGGGGAAAGTCTCTTTGGGAGTGACAAGAATGGACAAGATTAGGAATGAACATATCAGAGGGACAGCTCAGGTTGGACGGTTTGGAGACAAAGTCAGAGAGGCGAGATTGAGATGGTTTGGACATGTGCAGAGGAGGGACCCAGGGTATATAGGGAGAAGGATGCTGAGGATGGAGCCACCAGGCAGGAGGAGAAGAGGGAGACCAAAGAGGAGGTTCATGGATGTGCTGAGAGAGGACATGCAGGTGGTTGGTGTGACAGAGGAAGATACAGAGGACAGGGTGAGATGGAAACGATTGATCTGCTGTGGCGACCCCTAACGGGAACAACCGAAAGACAAAGAAGAAGAATTTATGGTTTAATCCATATATTATATATTGACATTCAGGCTTTTTGAACTCACCAGAATTCTGATAAAAGACTCTCGCTTCTTTTATTCTTTTTATTCACATCTTTTTAAATCTCCTTTCTCTGTGCAACTCTGCCATATAAATGTGGCTGATAAAGCAAACAGGTAAAACTGTCTCTCCAAAACAAGGTCTTCAGTGTTTAAATAATATTTTAAAGTAAAACAGAATTAACCTCTGGCTTGGTACTAGTGTCAGGCACAACTCACCACACTGATGGCCCCATGCAGCTTTGGCCTGGCCGCATCAAGCCCTCCCAACCAGGCACACCACTCGATAAATGTCAGGAAAAACTCAAGAGAGCTCAGTGGACGCTTAGCGACTATGGTGCTGCACACACTTCAGTCCAGAATAACACAGAGTAGGCACAGCCTGCACTCCTTACTCCTGATATTTCGGAGTGATTCTTTCAGTGCTTGAATCCTGCCGGGTATCAAGCACGCAGCAGGCAGACTCGAGCCGAGCAAAAAGGTGGGGGGTATGTGGAGGGTATAGGTATGGATTTTAGATACTGTAGATCATTACATCGTTAGCTCCTTAGCATTCCAGATCAGACACGGTTGAGTCCAATTTCCTGTTTCTTCATTAAAAACCAGGTGTACGTCTTCTTGTCCTCGCTGAAGAATTTAATGTCTGTTTATATCTGTTTGATAAATATGCCCAGAGCCTTCTGGAATCTTTGACAGCACTTTGAGTTGAGACATGATTAAAAAAAAAGGTTTGACAAGCACTGACTTCAATTATCTCCGTCCGTGTACTTTTTAATCCCCAGGCATCTCAGATTTACAGAAAACCTTTGTGTGTGTCCAAAAAGGATGACAGGATTTTTAATATAAATGTCGTGCAGCTGTTGGCCGTCCAGAGCGTTTATATGAAAGACATCGCCGTCTGTTGAAAAGTGGCTCCAGTGAGTAAACAGGACAGAACGTGCAGGCTTTCAAATTGAGAGCTCGCACAATATGACAGCTTCTGTAATGCTGCGTTTACACATTCATTATCATTAAGATGTTCACTTCCACACCTGCTGAATTCAGCATTTGTCCTGGCACTCTCAGGCTCCGCCCACTGCAGACACTTTTGCAAACCAGTTTTGCATCAGCAGTTCCATCGTTTTTTTCCAAGAGCAGATCAGGGTTTCAGGGACTCCCTCCTGTTTCACAAAGACTATTAGTGGAACTTTTCATCCATAACCAGCTGACGGAGTGAAGATGTTTCATTAAGGTTGGCGGCGCACCACACCTCTGTAATGAAACTCCTGCAGTGTGCTGCTTCTCATTGACAGTGAGTTTGCCTTTAATTTTTTTAAAAATTATTTCACTCAGTCACTTTACAGAAGGGAGTTTTCAGGGAATACTGTTAAGTCTTCAATTTCCATACCATAAGTCAGAACAAGATCTAAGATATGATTAAAGTGGTGGGTGGACTCATTTACATTTTGAGCAAAGCCAATTGAGTCTAATAATAGATTAAATGCAGTGTTGAGACTGTCATTCTCAGCATCTGTGTGGATGTTAAAATCGCCCACTATAATTATCTTATCTGAGCTAAGCACTAAGTCAGACAAAAGGTCTGAAAATTCACAGAGAAACTCACAGTAACGACCAGGTGGACGATAGATAATAACAAATAAAACTGGTTTTTGGGACTTCCAATTTGGATGGACAAGACTAAGAGTCAAGCTTTCAAATGAATTAAAGCTCTGTCTGGGTTTTTGATTAATTAATAATCTGGAGTGGAAGATTGCTGCTAATCCTCCGCCTCGGCCCGTGCTACGAGCATTTTGGCAGTTAGTGTGACTCGGGGGTGTTGACTCATTTAAACTAACATATTCATCCTGCTGTAACCAGGTTTCTGTAAGGCAGAATAAATCAATATGTTGATCAATTATTATATCATTTACTAACAGGGACTTAGAAGAGAGAGACCTAATGTTTAATAGACCACATTTAACTGTTTTAGTCTGTGGTGCAGTTGAAGGTGCTATATTATTTTTTCTTTTTGAATTTTTATGCTTAAATAGATTTTTGCTGGTTATTGGTGGTCTGGGAGCAGGCACCGTCTCTACGGGGATGGGGTAATGAGGAGATGGCAGGGGGAGAGAAGCTGCAGAGAGGTGTGTAAGACTACAACTCTGCTTCCTGGTCCCAACCCTGGATAGTCATGGTTTTCATTCACAAATTCACAAAACAAACATACAGGAAATGTTGCCGATGCACAGGACGGTTTCTGGAACAGATACCAAACCCATCTCTGGATGAAGCCGCACCTCAAACAGAGAGAAAACAAAACAAAACAGAATTAATCATCAGAAAGACAAATACAGTGTAATTTGTCAACATTAAGCAACAAGAAAAACAGAAGAAATACTAAGGTGATCACCGGCCACTAGCCCTAAGCTTCACTAAAAGACCCAGACTTTAGATAAAGTTGAGGCCGCGGCATGCTCTGTTTCCTAATAAAATTAATTTAAAAGAGTAAAAAGCGTAGTAACATACTATGCCAGTATGCTAGCCATACGAAATGGAAAATAAGTGCGCCTTACGTCTGGATTTGAAAGTCTCTACAGAATCTAACTGTTTTATTGACGCAGGGAGATCATTCCTCAGAACAGGTGCATGATAAAAGAAAGCTCTGTGACTTGCAGACTTCTTATTCACCCTAGGGACACTAAGTAGTCCTGTACATTCAGAATGCAAAGCCTGGGCTGATACGTAGAGTTTAATTAGGTCAGCTAGGTAGGGAGGTGCCAGTCCGTGAACAATTTTATAGGCTAGTAGCAGAACCTTAAAATCTGATCTCACTGGGACAGGAAGCCAGTGAAGAGATGCCAAAATGGGTGTAATATGTTCAAACTTTCTGCTTCATGTCAAAGCTCTGGCAACAGCATTTTGAACCAATTGGAGACCCCTAATCCTGGACTGCGGCAAACCAGAAAATAGAATATTGCAGTAGTCCAATCTAGAAGAGATAAACGCATGAATCAGGGTCAGGATGGGATGAATCGTCACTATATTTTGTAGGTGAAAGAAAGCGGTCCTCATAATTTTATTACAGAGATTAGAGCATGCCATAGGTATTAAAGGCACTGCGCTGCGGTGGTTTGAATCATATTTATCTAATAGATTACAATTTGTTCATGTAAATGGGGAATCGTCTTCACAGACTAAGGTTAGTTATGGCTTCCACAAGGTTCTGTGCTAGGACCAATTTTATTCACTTTATACATGTTTCCCTTAGGCAGTATTTTTAGAAAGCACTGCTTAAATTTTCATTGTTACACAGTGATACCCAGCTTTATCTATCCATGAAGCCAGAGGACACACACCAATTAGCTAAACTGCAGGATTGTCTTACAGACATAAAGACATGGATGACCTCTAATTTCCTGCTTTTGAACTCAGATAAAACTGAAGTTATTGTACTTGGCCCCACAAATCTTAGAAACATGGTGTCTAACCAGATCCTTACTCTGGATGGCATTACCCTGACCTCTAGTAATACTGTGAGAAACCTTGGAGTCATTTTTGATCAGGATATGTCATTCAATGCGCATATTAAACAAATATGTAGGACTGCTTTTTTGCATTTGCGCAATATCTCTAAAATTAGAAAGGTCTTGTCTCAGAGTGATGCTGAAAAACTAATTCATGCATTTATTTCCTCTAAGCTGGACTATTGTAATTCATTATTATCAGGTTGTCCTAAAAGTTCCCTGAAAAGCCTTCAGTTAATTCAAAATGCTGCAGCTAAAGTACTGACAGGGACTGGAAGGAGAGAGCATATCTCACCCATATTGGCCTCTCTTCATTGGCTTCCTGTTAATTCTAGAATAGAATTTAAAATTCTTCTTCTTACTTATAAGGATTTGAATAATCAGGTCCCATCTTATCTTAGGGACCTCATAGTACCATATCACCCCAGTAGAGCGCTTCGCTCTCAGACTGCAGGCTTACTTGTAGTTCCTAGGGTCTGTAAGAGTAGAATGGGAGGCAGAGCCTTCAGCTTTCAGGCTCCTCTCCTGTGGAACCAGCTCCCAATTCAGATCAGGGAGACAGACACCCTCTCTACTTTTAAGATTAAGCTTAAAACTTTCCTTTTTGAAAAAGCTTATAGTTAGGGCTGGATCAGGTGACCCTGAACCATCCCTTAGTTATGCTGCTATAGACTTAGACTGCTGGGGGGTTCCCATGATGCACTGAGTGTTTCTTTCTCTTTTTGCTCTGTATGCACCACTCTGCATTTAATCATTAGTGATCGATCTCTGCTCCCCTCCACAGCATGTCTTTTTCCTGGTTCTCTCCCTCAGCCCCAACCAGTCCCAGCAGAAGACTGCTCCTCCCTGAGCGTGGTTCTGCTGGAGGTTTTTTCCTGTTAAAAGGGAGTTTTTCCTTCCCACTGTCGCCAAGTGCTTGCTCACAGGGGGTCGTTTTGACCGTTGGGGTTTTTCCATAATTATTGTATGGCCTTGCCTTACAATATAGAGCGCCTTGGGGCAACTGTTTGTTGTGATTTGGCGCTATATAAATAAAATTGATTTGATAATATTTCTAATGTGGAGGTTAAAGGAAAATGTAGGATCAAAAATTACCCCAAGGTTCCTCACTTTGTCAGTGTGATGTATGACACATGAGCCTAGGCTAAGTGTTAACTGGTCAAATTGATGCCAGTGTCTCACTGGACCAAGAACCATCATTTCAGTCTTATCAGAGTTTAAAAGTAGGAAGTTGCTAGACATCCAGCTTCTCACTGATGCAAGGCAATTTTCTAAGGATTTTATGTGGATGAGATTACCAGCAGTTATCGGCATGTATAACTGAGTATCATCAGCATAGCAGTGAAAGGTCATCCCAAAGCGCTGCAATATGTGCCCAAGGGGTGAATTAAAACAGCTTCCAATAACCATGCAGGCGGGGCTATAAAGACTAGTATTACATAAGCAAATCAATGTTTTTTTGTTTGTTTTTTGTTTTTATCTGGTGCTTCAAAGTTCACCAGATTTTCATTGCTGTGCTTTGGCAAAGGGATGCACTCTGAATGCAGTTCTTAATGTGTTGTGAGACCACCAAGTTATGACATGGTCTTCAGATTGATGTGACCTAACAAGTGGCTCATTGATTGCTTTTCTTTTTTAAGTCTGTAGCAGTAACATGGCTGACTTATTGAAAACACCATCACATTAATATGCTCACGTACCGCACTGGTCATGGTGGTTACACCATTAAAACTGCCCTCTCTATTCAACTTATCAGTGTATTGTGACATTTAAAGCAGGAAACGGGTCAGGAGGCTTGGTCTGTGTTGTCATTTATTTATTTAATTGCCTGTGTAGAGTTTAAACTGCATATGTGTCACTTTTCCAATAAGACATTTAAAAAGATTCCTTCACTATAATGAGAATCTGTCTCTTCTGGATTTAAACTTATAACTGCGTCGCCCACTGTGAGATATTTGACTCTGGATGTAATTAATGTCGAGCTTAATTGTAGAGCGAGCGTCTCCACAGACCTCGGCTCCACTTTCGCTGTAACCCTGAACTCTAATAAGCCCAAAGGTACGGCCTGGCGTGCACCGAGCCGCAGCCGCATAATTAGTCTGCAAACACGACCTCACGCCCACGCCGACCGTTCAGCCTGCAGCTGCACAACCAAAGTTTTTATGAAAAACACCCATTCTGTTAGCGGGAATAATAACATGTTACTGCAGCAGAACGCCGGTTCACAACTCGAGTGCCTGGACCCCGACAAAGGACTGCAAACCCAGCTGAGCGGTCCCAACATAATTATAGTTTCAGGAAAATTATGAGTTTCTGTTTGTTGTGTTTCTGCCAACATAAATTTTATTTTCTGACTCTGACAAGGCACATTTTTTCCTTCCATTTCTTCTTTTGTAAAGGATTTGAGCCAGTCATGCACTGGTTTAGTGGGTCTCTCCATGTCCAGTTGTGTCAGGAAGGATGTCCGGTATGAAGCCTGTACCCAACCCCAGTGTGGATCTGTGCTGGATCCACTGTGGCCACCCTGGACAACTGGGGGCAGCCAAAAGACCCACAACATGAGCTGGTTTACTGGGGTCAGCAGAACTGAAGGAGAAAAAAATAATTTGGGGGAGGTGATGGTCTAGTGGTTAAGCGTTGGGCATGAGACCAGAGGATCCTCAGTTCAAGGCCCAGCCTGACTGGAAAATTACTAAGGGTCCTTGGGCAAGGTCCTTAAAAGTAGATAGGACAAATATTTTTTGAGAAATTAGGGTAAGTGTACCCATTAAACCCACCAAAATCTAAGTTTCATTATTTTCCTATATATTGACAAAATTTGTAAGTGACATCAGTTGTTAAAGGGCAAGATTTACCTCTCATTTGAATATTTAGTAATTAGTTGATGTACAATTCAGAAGATGAAATTAAGAAATTTTAGGGAAAAAAAATCTAAAGTCTTGAATGGGCTTAATTGGTACCATGGTACCACTTAAGCCCATGTGTGTTTCAGATAAACACATAACATCATTTACTGATAAAATAAACTTGTTTAATGCAATAATTAATGCATAAAATGTAATTAATGCAATATATTTTATAAATGACTGATTTTTTTTAAATCCCATTTGAACAAGATCATCATATGATTTTGATTTTGATTTTATTTTTTTTTTAGCACTGTTGTCGTGTGTTACCTGTGCTGCTCCACAGCCAGTCTAGTGGATTTTTATTTTATTTTTTACCACTGTTGTCGTGTGTTACCTGTGCTGTTCCACAGCCTGTCCAGTGGATTTTTATTTTATTTTTACCACTGTTGTCGTGTGTTACCTGTGCTGCTCCACAGCCTGTCCAGTGGTTTTTTATTTTATTTTTACCACTGTTGTCGTGTGTTACCTGTGCTGCTCCACAGCCTGTCCAGTGGATTTTTATTATTTTTTAGCACTGTTGTCGTGTGTTATCTGTGCTGCTCCACAGCCTGTCCAGTGGATTTTGATTTTATTTTTTTTAGCACTGTTGTCGTGCGTTACCTGTGCTGCTCCACAGCCTGTCCAGTGGATTTTTATTTTATTTTTTACCACTGTTGTCGTGCGTTACCTGTGCTGCTCCACAGCCTGTCCAGTGGATTTTGATTTTTATTTTATTTTTTTTTTAGCACTGTTGTCGTGCGTTACCTGTGCTGCTCCACAGCCTGTCCAGTGGATTTTTATTTAGCACTGTTGTCGTGCGTTACCTGTGCTGCTCCACAGCCTGTCCAGTGGATTTTTATTTTATTTTTTACCACTGTTGTCGTGCGTTACCTGTGCTGCTCCACAGCCTGTCCAGTGGATTTTGATTTTGATTTTATTTTTTTTTTAGCACTGTTGTCGTGCGTTACCTGTGCTGCTCCACAGCCTGTCCAGTGGATTTTTATTTTATTTTTACCACTGTTGTCGTGTGTTACCTGTGCTGCTCCACAGCCTGTCCAGTGGTTTTTTATTTTATTTTTACCACTGTTGTCGTGTGTTACCTGTGCTGCTCCACAGCCTGTCCAGTGGATTTTTATTATTTTTTAGCACTGTTGTCGTGTGTTATCTGTGCTGCTCCACAGCCTGTCCAGTGGATTTTTATTTTATTTTTTTTAGCACTGTTGTCGTGCGTTACCTGTGCTGCTCCACAGCCTGTCCAGTGGATTTTTATTTTATTTTTTACCACTGTTGTTGTGCGTTACCTGTGCTGCTCCACAGCCTGTCCAGTGGATTTTGATTTTTATTTTATTTTTTTTTTAGCACTGTTGTCGTGCGTTACCTGTGCTGCTCCACAGCCTGTCCAGTGGATTTTTATTTAGCACTGTTGTCGTGCGTTACCTGTGCTGCTCCACAGCCTGTCCAGTGGATTTTTATTTTATTTTTTACCACTGTTGTCGTGCGTTACCTGTGCTGCTCCACAGCCTGTCCAGTGGATTTTGATTTTGATTTTATTTTTTTTTTAGCACTGTTGTCGTGCGTTACCTGTGCTGCTCCACAGCCTGTCCAGTGGATTTTATTTAGCACTGTTGTCGTGCGTTGCCTGTGCTGCTCCACAGCCTGTCCAGTGGATTTTGATTTTGATTTTATTTTTTTTTTAGCACTGTTGTCGTGCGTTACCTGTGCTGCTCCACAGCCTGTCTAGTGGATTTTTATTTTATTTTAGCACTGTTGTCGTGCGTTACCTGTGCTGCTCCACAGCCTGTCTAGTGTCGGATTCCCTGTTTGGGAATCCGCTAGCTTAGCGTAGCTACTAGCTCTTAGCCGATTTAGCATGGCGGCTTCTCCTGTCTCTCCCGTACTTTTCTGCTCTGGGTGTGAAATGTTTAGTTATTCCTCGGCCTCTTTTAGCAGTAACGGTACTTGTAATAAGTGCAGCTTATTCGTAGCTTTGGAGGCCAGGCTGGGCGAATTGGAGACTCGGCTCCGCACCGTGGAAAATTCTACAGCTAGCCAGGCCCCTGTAGTCGGTGCGGACCAAGGTAGCTTAGCCGCCGTTAGTTCCCCCCTGGCAGACCCCGTGCAGTCGGGAAGGCAGGCTGACTGGGTGACTGTGAGGAGGAAGTGTAGCCCTAAACAGAAGCCCCGTGTACACCGTCAACCCGTTCACATCTCTAACCGTTTTTCCCCACTCGACGATACACTCGCCGAGGATCAAACTCTGGTTATTGGCGACTGTTTTGAGAAATGTGAAGTTAGCGACACCAGCAACCATTGTCAATTGTCTTCTGGGGGCCAGAGCAGGCGACATCGAAGGACATTTGAAATTGCTGGCTAAGGCTAAGCGTAAATTTGGTAAGATTGTAATTCACGTCGGCAGTAATGACACTCGGTTACGCCAATCGGAGGTCGCTAAAATTAACATTGAATCGGTGTGTAACTTTGCAAAAACAATGTCGGACTCTGTTGTTTTCTCTGGGCCCCTGCCCAATCAGACCGGGAGTGACATGTTTAGCCGCATGTTCTCCTTGAATTGCTGGCTGTCTGAGTGGTGTCCAAAAAATGAGGTGGGCTTCATTGATAATTGGCAAAGCTTCTGGGGAAAACCTGGTCTTGTTAGGAGAGACGGCATCCATCCCACTTTAGAGGGAGCAGCTCTCATTTCTAGAAATCTGGCCAATTTTTTGGGATCCTCCAAACTGTGACTGTCTAGCGTTGGGACCAGGAGGCAGAGCTGTGGTCTTATACACCTCTCTGCAGCTTCTCTCCCCCTCCCATCCCCTTATTACCCCATCCCCGTAGAGACGGTGCCTGCTCCCAGACCACCAATAACTAGCAAAAATCTATTTAAGCATAAAAATTCAAAAAGAAAAAATAATATAGCACCTTCAATTGCACCACAGACTAAAACAGTTAAATGTGGTCTATTAAACATTAGGTCTCTTTCTTCTAAGTCCCTGTTGGTAAATGATATAATAATTGATCAACGTATTGATTTATTCTGCCTAACAGAAACTTGGTTACAGCAGGATGAATATGTTAGTTTAAATGAGTCAACACCCCCGAGTCACACTAACTGTCAGAATGCTCGTAGCACGGGCCGGGGCGGAGGATTAGCAGCAATCTTCCATTCCAGCTTATTAATTAATCAAAAACCTAGACAGAGCTTTAATTCATTTGAAAGCTTGTCTCTTAGTCTTGTCCATCCAAATTGGAAGTCCCAAAAACCAGTTTTATTTGTTATTATCTATCGTCCACCTGGTCGTTACTGTGAGTTTCTCTGTGAATTTTCAGACCTTTTGTCTGACTTAGTGCTTAGCTCAGATAAGATAATTATAGTGGGCGATTTTAACATCCACACAGATGCTGAGAATGACAGCCTCAACACTGCATTTAATCTATTATTAGACTCTATCGGCTTTGCTCAAAAAGTAAATGAGTCCACCCACCACTTTAATCATATTTTAGATCTTGTTCTGACTTATGGTATGGAAATAGAAGACTTAACAGTATTCCCTGAAAACTCCCTTTTGTCTGATCATTTTTTAATAACATTTACATTTACCCTGATGGACTACCCTGCAGTGGGGAATAAGTTTCATTACACTAGAAGTCTTTCAGAAAGCGCTGTAACTAGGTTTAAGGATATGATTCCTTCTTTATGTTCTCTAATGTCATATACCAACATAGAGCAGAGTAGCTACCTAAACTCTGTAAGGGACTTAGAGTATCTTGTCAGTAGTTTTACATCCTCATTGAAGACAACTTTGGATGCTGTAGCTCCTCTGAAAAAGAGAGCTTTAAATCAGAAGTGTCTGACTCCGTGGTATAACTCACAAACTCGTAGCTTAAAGCAGATAACCCGTAAGTTGGAGAGGAAATGGCGTCTCACTAATTTAGAAGATCTTCACTTAGCCTGGAAAAAGAGTTTGTTGCTCTATAAGAAAGCCCTTCGTGAAGCTAGGACATCTTTCTACTCATCACTAATTGAAGAAAATAAGAACAACCCCAGGTTTCTTTTCAGCACTGTAGCCAGGCTAACAAAGAGTCAGAGCTCTATTGAGCTGAGTATTCCATTAACTTTAACTAGTAATGACTTCATGACTTTCTTTGCTAACAAAATTTTGACTATTAGAGAAAAAATTACTCATAACCATCCCAAAGATGTATCGTTATCTTTGGCTGCTTTCAGTGATGCCGGTATTTGGTTAGACTCTTTCTCTCCGATTGTTCTGTCTGAGTTATTTTCATTAGTTACTTCATCCAAACCATCAACATGCTTATTAGACCCCATTCCTGCCAGGCTGCTCAAGGAAGTCCTACCATTATTTAATGCTTCAATCTTAAATATGATCAATCTATCTTTGTTAGTTGGTTATGTACCACAGGCCTTTAAGGTGGCAGTAATTAAACCATTACTTAAAAAGCCATCACTTGACCCAGCTATCTTAGCTAATTATAGGCCAATCTCCAACCTTCCTTTTCTCTCAAAGATTCTTGAGAGGGTAGTTGTAAAACAGCTAACTGATCACCTGCAGAGGAATGGTCTATTTGAAGAGTTTCAGTCAGGTTTTAGAATTCATCATAGTACAGAAACAGCATTAGTGAAGGTTACAAATGATCTTCTTATGGCTTCGGACAGTGGACTTATCTCTGTGCTTGTTCTGTTGGACCTCAGTGCTGCTTTTGATACTGTTGACCATAAAATTTTATTACAGAGATTAGAGCATGTCATAGGTATTAAAGGCATTGCGCTGCAGTGGTTTGAATCATATTTGTCTAATAGATTACAGTTTGTTCATGTAAATGGGGAATCTTCTTCACAGACTAAAGTTAATTATGGAGTTCCACAAGGTTCTGTGCTAGGACCAATTTTATTCACTTTATACATGCTTCCCTTGGGCAGTATTATTAGACGGTATTGCTTAAATTTTCATTGTTACGCAGATGATACCCAGCTTTATCTATCCATGAAGCCAGAGGATACACACCAATTAGCTAAACTGCAGGATTGTCTTACAGACATAAAGACATGGATGACCTCTAATTTCCTGCTTTTAAACTCAGATAAAACTGAAGTTATTGTACTTGGCCCCACAAATCTTAGAAGCATGGTGTCTAACCAGATCGTTACTCTGGATGGCATTTCCCTGATCTCTAGTAATACTGTGAGAAATCTTGGAGTTATTTTTGATCAGGATATGTCATTCAAAGCGCATATTAAACAAATATGTAGGACTGCCTTTTTGCATTTACGCAATATCTCTAAAATCAGAAAGGTCTTGTCTCAGAGTGATGCTGAAAAACTAATTCATGCATTTATTTCCTCTAGGCTGGACTATTGTAATTCATTATTATCAGGTTGTCCTAAAAGTTCCCTAAAAAGCCTTCAGTTGGTTCAGAATGCTGCAGCTAGAGTACTAACAGGGACTAGCAGGAGAGAGCATATCTCACCCGTGTTGGCCTCCCTTCATTGGCTTCCTGTTAATGCTAGAATAGAATTTAAAATTCTTCTTCTTACTTATAAGGTTTTGAATAATCAGGTCCCATCTTATCTTAGGGACCTCGTAGTACCATATTACCCCATTAGAGCGCTTCGCTCTCAGACTGCGGGCTTACTTGTAGTTCCTAGGGTTTGTAAGAGTAGAATGGGAGGCAGAGCCTTCAGCTTTCAGGCTCCTCTCCTGTGGAACCAGCTTCCAATTCAGATCAGGGAGACAGATACCCTCTCTACTTTTAAGATTAGGCTTAAAACTTTCCTTTTCGCTAAGGCTTATAGTTAGGGCTGGATCGGGTGACCCTGGACCATCCCTTGGTTATGTTGCTTTAGACGTAGACTGTGGGGGGGTTCCCATGATGCACTGTTTCTTTCTCTTTTTGCTCCGTATGCATCACTCTGCATTTAATCATTAGTGATCGATCTCTTTTTCCTGGTTCTTTCCCTCAGCCCCAACCAGTCTCAGCAGAAGACTGCCCCTCCCTGAGCCTGGTTCTGCTGGAGGTTTCTTCCTGTTAAAAGGGAGTTTTTCCTTCCCACTGTGGCCAAGTGCTTGCTCATAGGGGGTCGTTTTGACCGTTGGGGTTTTTCATAATTATTGTATGGCCTTGCCTTGCAATGTGGAGCGCCTTGGGGCAACTGTTTGTTGTGATTTGGCGCTATATAAGAAAAAAGTTGATTGATTGATTGATATGAACATATTACATACATGACATACAGTGCAGTACACAACACAGAACAATGAATTGGTTAATTTAGTTTCATTTCGGGCACTTCAGGCAATCTAATTAAAAATAAACAGCAAAATATTTATTAGATAACAGATGAGTGAGTGATATTTACATATTAAAATTTAGATTATCTATCTATCTATCTATCTATCTATCTATCTATCTATCTATCTATCTATCTATCTATCTATCTATCTATCTATCTAGTAAAGTAGATCAGTAATTTAAAGTCACACAGTGAACTGTTACTTTTAAACACTTTTGAACAGAAAAATGTATTTAACTTGTACTAGAGGACATTCTCTATTGAAATACATGAGGTGGGCTTAAATGGTTCCGCCGTGAGGAATGGCTTAAAAAAAGACAATGCTTTCCTTTCAAAATGTAAGATATGCTCACAAAACTATACATGGAGCCTAAATATAGTTTACATCAAACATTACAGCAGTTACTACTGTGCACACATTCAGAAATATGAAGTTTTTGTCATTGAATATTAGCATGTTGCGTTGTAGTTTGCATGCATTCTGATGGGATTTCCCATCCCTCCCACCTGTAAAAAAGTTAATTTATGAAATTAATCAGCTCCACAGAACAATTTATGATGAATTTATCTAAATATCAGTGTTAAATGAATAACAAAATGCTTAATATTTGTAGCTGACAACCTTAGTTCTTGTGGCAGAGTAGCATTAACAGGGCTAGGTGTGTTAGCATGAGATCGGCTACATTTGCTAGCTCATAGAACTCATCTTTCCATTTGAAGGGAAATCGTATAATTTGGCAAAATACTATTTATGTATAAATCAAAATTAGTACATATTTGACATAATATTAATGTACTTAACACAGATGTGGCTGAAAATGAATGAAATCTGACAGGTCCCAAAACACCAAAGTTTTTGGATGTCTTCTAGTCAGGGTTCCTGAGACTGTATACTTTGGGGTGGGGCTAACGCAACCATGGAAAATGTAATATGTATGCAATAAAAAATGTCATAGAAGTAACAAATCATTTGATTGGATGAAGTAATACGAGGTCTGTCAATAAAGTATGGACCTTTTTATTTTTTTTTAAACTATATGGATTTGATTCATATGTTTTTACGTCAGACAAGCTTGAACCCTCGTGCGCATGCGCGTATTTTTCCACGCCTGTCCTTAAAGCTGTAGTAACAGTCCTTATTCTCTATGAAGCCTGTAAAATTTTCACCGAAAGCCAGATAAATTTTTCAAATGGTTTCCAGGTGCCTGTCTCTAACAGCTTCTGAAAAAATTCTGATGGAAAAAAAGTCCAAATCATTCCGCCACTTCCAGACAATGAAAATCCGACGAAGGGGCGGGACCACTCCTTCCACAAGGTGTGCTCACAGGCGAATGATGTCACCGACAGGCGTGGAAAAACTCATGCATGCGCACGAGGGTTCAAGCTTGTCTGACGTAAAAACATAGGAATCAAATCCATATAGTTTAAAAAAAAAAATAAAAGGTCCGTTACTTTATTGACATACTTTGTAGATGGCATAATATCTT